>NW_024722227.1:3626819-4055848 GCF_018991925.1 Homarus americanus
TTATCTGCTTTTCACTAATCTTTCACGGAAAATACTTTCTGTATTTACGAATATTATTTATGTTTATAATCGATAATACTGGCTTGTGGTCGTAACCCACGAAGATTGTTTGGGTTACATTTCCAAGTAATGTCACTTTTAATATTCGTCAAAACAATGAGTCTGCTGAGAGAATCGTCAAAATCGGTTAAGAAATAGTGGTGATGACTGAAATGATCATGATTATCTTAAGTATATTTTACAGTACAATTCCCAATATTGTAGTACAGTGAAGTGAAATAATTAAACTGGAGAATCACTAGTATCTGTAGTGGTATATAACAATATAATTCAACATTTATCACTAATCACCGAAATATCATTAACTTCAAATATATATTACTCAGTACAATATATCCCCACATAAATTCATTATAATTCCAATACTGTATTTTGATTTATCATACAAATTATAAAATACTCGTAAAGTGACCTCCAGTACTGGCTTATGAACTTGTCAGTGGCTTCAGGAAGTAAGGCAAATTAATCCAAAACGCCCAGAGAAAGCTGATCATATGAAGACATTATTATTAGTACAGACGATTAATTAAACAGGGTAACACAAATTAACATAACTGTATAAGTAACTATGCTTAGTATTTCATTACAATACAATGCCTGAAAATGTTGTTATTCTTTTCAGCTCCTTATCTTAAAATTCACATAGCAGTAATTTACTTAGTTAATTTATTTTGCTTAGTTCCCACATATACAGTTTATGTTGTTTGAAAATCCCGAGGAAAAAAAATCAACTGTCTATGCAAGAGCAACGTGTCCTTTTCGTTCATTCCTTTGTGGACTTGTTGAGGGCTTGCATTATTCTTGAAGAGAGGTATTCTTTGACAGTCATAGATTTCTCGGTGGAGGAACTGTCTAGAAGCTTAAAAGGGACTTGGTGGTCTGCGTGGACAAAGTAATTGGTTGTGATCCTGGGCACACTCCGCTGTAACTCCTCGGCGGAAATTATAACTCTGTGCAACTAAAAAGAAAAAGACAACATTAATAAAGGTCACCGATATTTCATGTGAAATTACAAATTTTATGAATTCAACGAAGGCGGATATTAACGAAAAATATTTAAACATGTTAAGCATATATGAGTTCACAACCTCTGGGTGTAGTAATACAAGCTTTCCAGTTTCCTTGAAGACTGAATAATTTAGGAGGTGTTTTTACATTATGAAATTGTCCCTGTACCTTACTCTTGGTTGATGTGCTTCGTGGTTTCGTGAAACAGTGTTAGTCCACTAGATTCGGAATGGTTGGAAACACTTTCGTCCAGCGAACTACGAGAATTTTAAAATGACCAGTAATTTAAGTCTTATTCCTGAATATATTTTATAAATACATACCTTCTGCAGATATTAATACTGGTACCAACATATGACGATGCACTGTCGAAAATATCAAAGCATTTCGTTCAGTCTTTCAAATTGTAAAGACGAGAAAAAAACGATATTTTCTGGGGGGACCTGCACATACCTGTCTTTACCACCACTGATTCAGATCCAACTCCATTACTCTGTGGTACAATTCGTTACACGGTGTTAGAATTGCTGACATCATCAATTACATCTAAAACACTTCACTCTCTTCCTTTCCTCACCATTCAAGCTAACATTCACTTTCAGCTCTCTCTCTCTCCTTTCCTCTACCCATTCATCAACATCGGAATTTTTTTCTTGATCCCCATCAGAACTGTGTCATGGAAACACCAGCCAACTCACTTCCCCATATTGCTATCTACTAAACTGCTTCTATTATCTCATCCATAACAATAATGGACAACGAAGAGAGCATTAAACAACATCTAGTTTATAATAAAAATAAATTTATCACCTAAAAGGATCCACACAAGCAATTAATTTAATAATACTGAAGAGTATAAACAAGAAAACAGAGCAACTTACCGGGGCGATGAACTTGTCTCCAGAGTAGGAAACGAAGAATTCTCCTGCTAATAGAATGATGGTACCGGGGATGGGGTTAACGTCAAGCCACGACCCTTCAGTGTCTTGAACCTGAAGGGACAAAGACAGTGAGAAAGACAGTAAGAAGAAATGGGACTGTAACTGAGAGAAATTATCGGCATGATTCGAGAGCTTACAGTAAAGGGCCATTCACACAGTAGCCTACGTGATCACTTAGTGGGCAAGAGGACTTTGTAATTAAGGACGTCATGTTAATGAAGTGAGAAGAAAATAGGTTTCAGATGAGATATTTGTCATAATTTTTTTTAATAGTAAATACATGGATGCATATTTGGAAAGAAACCTTCCAAATTAGTTTTCATTTTTTAACACTTGATAGCTGATAGAGTGCGTCAAAGCAGCATCTAGACCCGAGTAGTGAAGTAGGAGGTAAGTTAATTCTGGGATTTATTTTACCATCAAAGCCATTATTCAAAAGTTCAGGTTCTTGCATATTCCTAGTTATGACGAAGGGAAGTTTACTCTTAAGGTGCCACAAGATGAGGGAGTTGTTGAAGGTGACTTTGGGATATATACAACAGCCTTGGCAAAGGTTTCACTGTATCAAAAGTCTTATGTCGCTTTTCAGATCAAATGATGTACAAATAAATGTCATAAAATAAGGATTAACTGAACAACATTTTAAAAAAATCGAACAAAATACAACACTGTTTTTAAGAATATACCTGGGCGGAGGTAATGAAATAGGGCATCACTTTAGAAACCATATATTACACACAGCCTTACATACACCAGTTTATATTGTATTAGAGGTTTTTGGAGACTGATTCATTAGTTGACCTTTCCGTATAATAATGATACTATAAAGGCAGCACTTTAAAATAAACAATCTTATCATTCATACATACTAGTAAACTCAACCTCCTTCCTGATTCTCTTGCTCAAATATCTCAGAAAACTAAATTTACAGTGCATCTTAAAAAAATCATGACAATGTTTCCTGCTGTCTTTAACTAGAGAGTTGTAGCTCATAATTTGTTAAATGTCATTTAAATAGTGTAACTACTAACTTTTGTACGCACTTAAAGACCTTAGCTGTTGAAGTTATACAGTATTAAAGACATAGAATATTTCAAATCATTAAATTCTTCATTCATAGCTATTTCAATTTCTTCTGTACCCTGATTACAAATTTTGATAAAGTCATGAAATAAATATAATTTATGCTAATTATATGCACTGGTCAACATAAAAAACATTCTCATGGTTCTGGATCAAAACAGTCTGATTCTAGTGTAATTGTATGTGCTGAACTCAATTATGACATTCGTATAGCTGTATCAGGCTCAGTTTTCCAGAACCAGCGTATCTATATATTTAGTGTACCATGCTATTCATACAGTAATTTATATGCTCATTGGCTCCACTTATGCAATTATTTTGTCCTGATTTGTGCTTTTATGTTTGTTTCAGTTTGCTGATTCATGATATTGCATATCTACACCTGCATGATTTGTAATTACTCTGAAATTAACAAAACATGGAACGTCGCAAGTGTGTGAACGGTGCTGACAGTTTTTGCTACATATGTGGTGCCTTCACTCCTGGTAGCCTCAAGAAACCAATCACAAAAGCTGTTGGACTGAACTACAAAAGTTACTTCAAATGTCATTTGGGTGACCAAGACAAGAAATGGGCACCTCATGTAGCCTGTAAGTCTTGTGTTAATCACCTGAGCGAGTGGATGTGTGGTAAACGAAGTTCAGGAATGCCGTTTGCTGTACCAATGATATGGCGTGAACCTAAAGACCACAGTAGTGACTGCTACTTCTGTCTCACAAATATTAAGGGAATAAAAACCAAGACACGAGGCAAGGTACAGTACCCCAATATTGCTTCTGCAATCCGA
Organism: Homarus americanus; assembly: GCF_018991925.1. Lineage (NCBI taxonomy): Eukaryota > Metazoa > Arthropoda > Malacostraca > Decapoda > Nephropidae > Homarus > Homarus americanus. Next base: position 3,630,699 of record NW_024722227.1, read on the forward strand.
CCAGTACCGCACAGTGCTGAACTTCCAGTCCCAAATCCACCGACTGAACAAGAATTGAGTGATTCCGATTCTACCTTCTACCTCAATGGAAAACGACTATCAGGATGACTGAAAATACCAGGCCTAAACTATTTACTCAAGAAGCGCTTCATGATCTCATCAGGGACCTAAACTTGTCAAAAGAAAAGGCTGAAGTTTTGGGATCCAGACTAAAGCAGCGTAACCTGCTAGAAGATGGAGTGCATATCACTACAGCGCGTTACCGACATAGACAGCTGTCTGCATTTTTCAAGATGGCAAACAACCTTTGTTATTGCGAGGACGCAGTATCTCTCATGCAACAACTCAGCAAGTCTGAAACATACAAGACAGAGGATTGGAGGCTGTTATAGACTCAGGAAAAGACTCTCTGAAAGCTGTTCTTTTACACAATGGCAATCGGCTTCCATCTGTCCCAATAGCACACGCAACAAAAATGACTGAGAGCTATGAAACAATGAAAATTCTGTTGGCCGCTATAGAGTATGAGAAACACCAGTGGAAGATATGTGGCGATCTCAAAGTCATCAGTTTACTACTGGGCCTTCAGAGTGGCTACACAAAGCACATGTGCTTTTTGTGCTTGTGGAACAGCAGAGCTGATGCAGAGCACTATGTGAGAAAGGATTGGCCGACAAGACCAAGAGATGCGCCTGGAAGGTTTAACTGTGCTCACAATCCGCTTGTAGATCCAGAAAAGATATTTTTTCCTCCACTGCATCTAAAGCTCGGTTTGGCTAAAAATTTCATCAAAGCTCTGGATCAATTCGGTACTGGGACTCTATACTTATCTCAGAAACTAGGTGGTGTGGTTTTCGAAGCCAAGTTGAAAGCAGGTGTCTTGAATGGACCACAAATTCGTATACTAGTTAATGATAGCGAATTCACCAAAACATTGAACCCACTGGAGAAAAAAGCATGGGAATCATTTGTCAATGTGTCAAAGAATTTTCTTGGAAACTATCGTGCTGACAACTACAAATAAATCGTAACAACCATGCTTCAGAATTATCATGCATTGGGAGCAAGGATGTCCTTGAAATTGCATTTTTTCCACTCTCATATTGAATTTTTCCCAGGTAACCTTGGAGACGTTAGTGATGAACACGGCGAAAGATTTCATCAAGATATCGCCATAATAGAGAGCAGATATCAGGGACAATTCAGTCCTAACATGATGGGCGACTATTGCTGGACACTGCAACGAGAAGAGAGCAAGCTGTACAAGAGAAAGAGTAAAGTTCAGAAGCACATTTAGAACTTCATATTTTGTCATTATAAAGGATTTGAACTTATGTTTTTTGGTACAATTCTTTGAGCTTATCTGTGATAGGTTTAAAATTGTATACTGCATGACGCGATAATGTTACTATATTTACTATTTTTTTATTCTTTAAAAAAGTAGGTCTGATGGTAGAATGAAACATCCAATTAATATTCATTAATATGAAATTAGTCATGAAAGCACAGTCACATGAGATAATCTCATCTTTTGCACGACACGTGATGGAATATTAAATATTTGTACCTATTGATTTTTTTATAAAACCTGGTCTGATAGAACAAAACAAATATCAGATTCGAATTCAGCAATATGAAATTAGTTGTGTGAGCATGATCTCATATGTGAACCATTTTGGCTGTTGACTAGTGTTATAGAAACGAGTAATACATGACGTCACTTTTACCTAAAATTCGTATAGAATATGTCCAATATATACAAGTGCGGGGCAACATCAGTTCTCAGAATATGTCTATTTCGTCCTGTAAAATCATAAACTCACTAAAGAGTCATCTCGGTCACTTTGGATCAACATAAAAATACCTGGAGGCCGCCTGTGTTGTCCTGAACGATGAAGGATAGGGTGCTATAATCTCGATGGGCGCCAAAACGAGTGGTACCTTCAGCAACAGTGGAGGGAACAGGGGGATAATAGTTGACCCGCATACTTGTGCTAGAGTTGGCAGTCCCCCTGTCTTTATGTAATGAGGCAAGGTAGTCGGGGTCCTTACCTGGCAGGGAGAGAGTTGCATCAATATACAAAAATTCACAAACTGAAGGAAACAAATTGGATCAATTTTTCCATTACATAATCTACTTGATTCGGTAATCCTGGGTGTGTGCGTTATCCTTTTGCGTCCTTCTTGGTGTCCCGTACAATTACAGCTCGGTATTCCATGGAGAGTAGAGATAAGAGCAGCATTGCACAAGCGGCCGTCATCTAAAAATATATCTTCCTACATTTTTGTAATGGCTTCACCCCACTAAAGATTCACAAGAGGGTAACGAGTATTTCTGTTTAGGTTAGAAGATCAAATCTACTATAGAATTCAAAATTCGTCGACGTAATTTTATTCCATATATTCCAGAATTTGCAAGATGAATGTTTTCTAAGTTCCGGGAATTCTCGATAGATTGATGAAACTGAAGTGTGACTCGCTGCTTACTTTTCCCGCCTCACTAAAATTGTCCAGAGAAAAATATTATAAGTAGTTTTTCCAGATTATAAGAAAAATATGTTGAACCCCGTTTAGAGAACCTGGAAACAATGTCATCCAAAAAAACTTGCGTAAACGAGCCGATGAGCACGTCGTCCACTTTAGATATTTACCAAAAATCAATTGTTTCAACTTCTGTGCGGTAAAGATTTCAAACTGCACGCCAATCTCTTCCCGTTTTCTCCAGGGGTATAGGGAGAAGGCATTGATTTGAATCTTAATTTAGATCAGAGGTTGAAGGCTTGAGGTATAGTTTATACCATGTTAAAAGGGTTAAGATAACCTGATCTAGAGTACAAGGGAAATATGTTAAAAGGGCCTATTTTTATCATAAGAAATACATCTTAAATGCACCTTATAGTAGACTCATAGAGCATCAGCAAGTCATAAAAGAGCATTTTCTAGAGTACATGAATATCAAGTTAAAAGTTTTCATTTTACCACAATCTTGCTTTATATGAGCTACACATGGACTCTCAGTTTATACACTATCGCTCACTTTTTTTACGGTGTCAAGGAAGTGTAGAACATACGTAAAAAATTTAAACGTGTGTAGACTATTGTAATTATTATTTAAACTGCAATTTATGCTTGAATGTACAGGAAGCGAGACTCAGCCATGACATGACATCTTTAGACGCTCGGTACATTAAGTCACACTATTTTTTTACGAATTAAAACACTACGCTTTCTCTCCCATCAACATTGATTATTCAGGGTCTCTTATGAATGTCTTTCTATTGCTGTTTAGACAGTCTGTCTAATATGTTGTGCGTAGTGTCAGGTAACACCGTTTTGCTCATTATTCTCTCTCTCTCTCTCTCTCTCTCTCTCTCTCTCTCTCAAAGTACGCTATTAGGTCTTCTATATAAAGGATCGCTGGGAATCATCACCATCATTATTATTTATGTCGCCTCCTTCTGTCTTTTCCAAAATATCTCTAAGTTGTTTGAGAGAATGTATCTGCACATAGTGGCTCTAAGTATAATCTGTCCGTAACTGTACTGTATATATCGCAGCAGGAGTCTCAAGGGTCTGGAACATATCTTCTACAAATCACTTTTTCATTTGACATTCGGGGTATGTATGGCTCCATGAACGCTATGGTAGAGTAGCAGTACACTCTCAATACTGCGGCTGTTCGTACAAGCTTGTCTAAATGACTGCCTGCTAGTTTTCTTTCCTCGCGTGATGTTCAATTATTTTTCTTTCGTGGAGGACGAGTTTTCCTGTCCACTCTATGATGCTCTAAATAATTCATCTATCTCGCCTTTTTTTTTTTTACCATGAACGAACATAAGTCATCAGTATAACGTGTTATCTACATAACGCAAGTAAATACTTCAATGAAACTGACTAATTTATCAAACAAAATGTCGCGTAAGTCGCCAAGTATTGGCCACTATATGCAACTCACTGTTCTGAAAAATTTTGATCAAACAACGAAGTAAATTGCGACAACCCTTCGAATTCCAACTTTGAAATGAACAGTCTATAATCATGGTGAGTTTCCTAACCTTTAGTTATCGAATGTAACTTGCTAGGGGAAATAATGTGAATAATAGTCATGAGGCAGACACCAGAAGCCATGGTGTATTGGCGGCTTCTGAGTAAACACTTCAAAGGAAACGCAGTGTGGAAGAAAGGTAAACACAGAAGGGAGAAAGACTTAAAAGGAGCTGGGGAATATGGAAAGAGGAATTAATTACTTAAAATTTTATTAGACATACCTGTATGTCTATTATAGAGACAGAGGGCATTATCCAGACACCGTTGCTACCAAACATCACAGGTGTCCTCAGGTTTCCTTCTGTACTAACACGAGACAATAAAGTTCATAATAAAAAGATCAGACCAACCCCCTAAACGGCCAGTAAGCTGATAGATGGTGAAATGATCAAATTAAATTAAGTGCAAGGTGGTGGAGGTGTTCACTGGTTCACTTTCTATTAGTTTTTCTTCTCGGGAAAATTTACTTCCTCTGTCTCCTCCATTGGACGATTAAGTCACGGAGAAGTTCATCTGCCTAACCTTGAAGTGGATACCTGGCTCAACTGTGATTAAGGACTACATACCTAGGCTGAGGGATAGCGCGGTCATGATCGTATTGGAGAGAGCCCTGTAAGACTTCAGAGAGGCTGTCACAGCGGGCTTAAGGGATGGAATCTCTGGTTCATCAACCACCCCATCTGTCTTCAATACAAGGCCTTCATGCAGCTCATGTGTCCCACTGCCATAACTGAAAGCGACTTTATTTAAATCAAACGGTGGAATTTTTTTTTTAGGGTGTCGAATAAATTATTTGTCTACTTACTTTAAATGCTTCAAAGATGCTTGAAATATTATATTACTAAAAAAATTGTTCTACCTGATCAGATGACCTCACTTTTCTGTGTCCATTGCTATGTACCCTTCAAAGGTATCCATGTCAAACGGGCATCGGTTCTTCTTTTCTAATTCAGTGTTAAAGAAGGCGGCCATTGAGTCAAAGAGGAGACTTCGCTGAAAGTAAAGATAATGATTAAATGAGGTTCCTGGTGACTAATGTAAGCATGTGTAGTTGCGTGGGTGTCATGTTTACATTTGATTATATCACACTTGCTAAGACAACACAAACATAATTATACCCAACACCAAGGTCACTCACCTCGTCCTCAGGAACACCAAGGTCACTCACCTCGTCCTCAGGAACACCAAGGTCACTCACCTCGTCCTCAGGAACACCAAGGTCACTCACCTCGTCCTCAGGAACACCAAGGTCACTCACCTCGTCCTCAGGAACACCAAGGTCACTCACCTCGTCCTCAGGAACACCAAGGTCACTCACCTCGTCCTCAGGAACACCAAGGTCACTCACCTCGTCCTCAGGAACACCAGGTCACTCACCTCGTCCTCAGGAACACCAAGGTCCTCACTCGTCCTCAGGAACACCAAGGTCACTCACCTCGTCCTCAGGAACACCAAGGTCACTCACCTCGTCCTCAGGAACACCAAGGTCACTCACCTCGTCCTCAGGAACACCAAGGTCACTCACCTCGTCCTCAGGAACACCAAGGTCACTCACCTCGTCCTCAGGAACACCAAGGTCACTCACCTCGTCCTCAGGAACACCAAGGTCACTCACCTCGTCCTCAGGAACACCAAGGTCACTCACCTCGTCCTCAGGAACACCAAGGTCACTCACCTCGTCCTCAGGAACACCAAGGTCACTCACCTCGTCCTCAGGAACACCAGGTCACTCACCTCGTCCTCAGGAACACCAAGGTCACTCACCTCGTCCTCAGGAACACCAAGGTCACTCACCTCGTCCTCAGGAACACCAAGGTCACTCACCTCGTCCTCAGGGGTCCTCAAGGTCACTCACCTCGTCCTCAGGAACACCAAGGTCACTCACCTCGTCCTCCAGGAACACCAAGGTCACTCACCTCGTCCTCAGGAACACCAAGGTCACTCACCTCGTCCTCAGAACACCAAGGTCACTCACCTCAGGTCACTCACCTCGTCTCAGGAACACCAAGGTCACTCACTTCGTCTCAGGAACACCAAGGTCACTCACCTCGTCCTCCAGGAACACCAAGGTCCTCACCTCGTCTTCAGGAACACCATGGTTACTCACCTCGTCCTCAGGAACACCATGGTTACTCACCTCGTCCTCAGGAACACCAAGGTCACTCACCTCGTCCTCAGGAACACCAAGGTCACTCACTTCGTCCTCAGGAACACCAAGGTCACTCACTTCGTCCTCAGGAACACCAAGGTCACTCACCTCGTCCTCAGGAACACCAAGGTCACTCACCTCGTCTTCAGGAACACCATGGTTACTCACCTCGTCCTCAGGAACACCAAGGTTACTCACCTCGTCCTCAGGAACACCAAGGTTACTCACCTCGTCTTCAGGAACACCATGGTTACTCACCTCGTCCTCAGGAACACCATGGTTACTCACCTCGTCCTCAGGAACACCAAGGTTACTCACCTCGTCCTCAGGAGCACCAAGGTTACTCACCTCGTCCTCAGGAACACCATGATTAGTGAGGTAAGCACAGCCAAATTTGGTGAAAGCTTCATAAAGCTCCCTTGTAACCCTCTGCCACTCCTCTTGGGTGGGCTCCGTGTCCTGCCCCAAACCTGTTGGTGAGGAAGGTCTTTATGTGTCTAAGACCTTCTCGGGGTCCAAAGGCCCTCAACTGGTACAGGTACCGTATAATCGCGAAAGCAAATTTCTGCACAGACTATTGCAATCTATAGAGGTATACGACAACTTTCTTATCGTAAACATCCCGAGGCTAGTAATTTTTTATGAATGAATCAACCATTGCTCACTTGGCTTTAGTTTTGAAAATGTAGACTGTTATTGCAACATTAATTTGGTAAAACTATCAATATATAAAGAGTACGTGAAGTAAAGGGATTGCTCAAGCCCTTCAGGTAGTACCTGGTAGAGCAGTGATTGATAATATTAATATTAGAAAAATATCTCATCTGTGTATATATGTCAACTTTACAGTATTTTCCAATGTTCATTTTGATTTACCCGGTTATGAAATCACTTTGCAATAAAATACAGAGGTAATATCACGATGTCGTAACAAACACCTCGTCACCATGTATTTTTGCCATGTAACTGAACATCAAACAGTATGTTATACCGAGGCATAATTTAGTATTATAATTTTTGTGAACTAGATGTTCTGATTAATTTCTATTCCAAGCAGCAGTTGTTTTGGTAAGTTTGGGGAGATTTTCTTGTACATATTGATGTATTACATATGTAAAAATTTTCTATAATGCATTGCATCATTTTTTGTTATGATTTGTTCACGTATTGTATCATTCTTAGTATTATTTATTTACGTATTGTAAGCCTAGATCATTCTAGAACTCTACAGACATATCTCGTTCCAACCTGCAACGCCTAGATGGCACTAGGATGCTCTAGGCGTCTGAGGAGAGGTATATAAACGCCAGCAAGGTGTCTGGTGACAGGGTCACCCGTTTCTGCAGTGTGTGAAGTAAAAGCCTAGTGACAACTAAAGATAATTGTTCGAGTATTGTGGAATTGTTGTGAGCAATATAAAGTTAAAAGGCTAAGGAATTGTACACTAGCAGTGTGCTGACTGTATATTCGAAGTGAGAAGTCCAGTGATGAACAATTTTGTGAAGATTTGTTGATCTAATTATTATAGAAGACTACAGTTCACAAGTGTGTTTCTGTGACCTGGTGGAAATCTACCTGCCTGTTGTTTATCTGTACACTGATACCAATCGTCGGGAAATCACCGGAGACTGGCGGGACACCCACTGGTAATTCGACGACACTTGCGAGGTATCTACTGCTTCTGGACATAATACTTGGCCGTTAGTAGTGGAAGCTGGCAAGCAGCGAAAAGGAGGGTCGTACCAAGTAGTAGCGAGTTGTTGAGCATTATGATAATGTCGTGTGTTATGTTCCAGAAATCTTGTGCCAAGTTCTCTTGAAATGTGTTCCTGTATATTAACGTTGCTTTGTGGTTACTGAGTTAATCAATTCAAACTATCACGCTAATGTAATTCAGAGATATGTAAAATAATTCACACATGAACGCAAGTGGTGACGCAAAAACACTACGAACCGAGACATTAGGATTTGGCTGATGATTGGGACTTACCGCCGTATTATACTCTTATACTGTAAACAAAGTGAGGGTCCTTCAATTGAGGCTACTCAATCTTACCCTTAGTGTAGGTGTCCAATGTTCCCGCTATTATAAAACATCAGATCTCGACCCCTCATCTCCCAACTGGTGTTTGGTAATCCTGTCCAATGATTCTATACTCTAGGTTTAGGAGGGTGGCTCACTCACTGGTAATTTTTTTTATCCTCCCGTGACGGTGGCGTCGCCAAGCACATTGAGGGAATTGTGCCTCACATGATACAGGTATTGTGCGATAACACCAGATATTTAGGAATAATCTCTCAAAGCAACATTTCTCAAGATATCTATAATAAACAAGCAAGAGTTAGATTAAGTAGAGTACAACCACAAAACCCTGTTGATCTTTATAAAAGGAGATAGAGCAAAAATATATAAGAATACTTCACTCTGGTATTTTCATCACAAATTTATGTTTCGGGCTATTTTCCCGTCTATAACGAAAATGGCACATAACGTATGCTTAGACTAAGCTGCAACTAGCTCCAAACGTAACTTTGCGGAGTGGTCTGATAAATTTCAAAATGGTCACCGCGGCCGTTATACTGTTGTCATGAAAGAGTTATCAAAATCCTCCCACCGTTGTGTCATCTTGTCTCACTCAAGAACTACTTAGCGGTTATCTTTGGAGCGAGTATCTGGGAATGTTATATTGTCTCTAGTTACTTAAGCGGAGTGATACTCACCCAAGGTCAATATAGACAGCTGACCCAAGTCGATCACCGGCAACTTTGTGGTTGATACTTTTGACGTCATTCTCCACCGTTTCACTCAGTACTCTGTAAATGAAGGTGATAATTGTTAAAAGCGATGATGACGTTGAAAATAATTGAAAAGTTGAAATACATAAAACGATCAACTAACATGATTTTTATCGATAATTCATAAGAATGGATGAAACTGCAACGGGCCTATTGGCCCATGCTGGGCAGTCCCATTTACACCCAACCCCTATTGCTCATATATCCATCCAACCTATGTTTGAAGCTATCCAGCGTATTCGAGTTAATGATGATTTTGGTAACTTGTTCCACTCATCCACTTCTATTTCCAAACCAATGTTTACCTAACTCGCGCCTAAATCTAAATTTGTCTAATTTAAAACCATTGTTACGAGTTCGCTCATGGTTGGATAGTTTAAGTACCTTTGTTATATCACCTTTGTTTAGCTCTGCCTTCCCTTTATACACCTCGATCATATCGCCTCTCACTCTACGTCTCTCGAGGGAGTGCAAATTAAGATGCTTTAACCTGTTTCTAGACTCAAGGTTCCTTATGCCCGGGATTAGTCTTGTCATTCTCCTCTGAATTCTTTCTAGGGATTCCATATCCATTCTGTAGTACGGTGACCAGAATTAAACTGCGTAATCCAAGTGAGGTTTCACAAGCCCAAGATATAGTTTCAGGATGGCCTCGCTAGTCTTATAACTAACACTCCTTTGTATAAACCCAAGTACTTTATTTACCTTGTTTCGAGCAAATACACATTGTTTACTTGGTTTAAGATCCCTACTTATCATTCCTCCTAAATCTTTCTCGCAGTCGGTTTTATCTTAACATCGTTGTTCATCTGGTATCTGGTTTCTCTGTTTACATCTTCTAAACTAAGTACTTTACATTTGTCCACATTAAATTTCATCTGGTGTAAGTATTTGTCATCAAGTGCTGATTTCGTTTTAAGGAATTAAACATCCGCTGTAATGGATATTATACAAAAACATTGTGTAGTGGACATCATAATAAAATTACTGTGACGTGGAGATTACAAGAAAGCTGTGATATGGCGGGCATGACGTGCGAGTATTGTGAGTATGGGCCAATAGGCCTGCTGTAGTTTCCTCCATTCTTATGTTCTTATGTAAGTGGACTTAAGGTAACTGTCGTTAAGGCCACAGAGACACTGAGGTTATCAAATAATATTCCACTCGGACCGTACTTCATTTGTCTAAAACTCTCTTTAGGCAGTGATTTAGGGTTCGTTTATCTTGCATAATAATGGAACAATCAGAAAAGTTTTGCAGAGCTCACGCTATCCAGTGTTGTCCAAGACCACAAGAAAGCCCAGTGAATATAACCACCGGGTAGGTACAGTAGTACGCAGCTACCAAACAGGGAGGTACTAACGCATGGCAAGATATTGGAAGCCTAATGTGTTGTCTAATGGTAGACCCTGCTGCCATATGGCATCACAAAAATTGTGACCAAGTCCCAGGTTACTGATCTAACTTTCTGCCTCATTTACACACAATTGCAGTCTCAATTGCTTCTCATACTATTAACAACACAACATACATACTGTATATTGTTTCTCACTATTGATCTTTTTCTTTCATTTTTGTATTTCTTTATTATTATTATTATTATTATTACAGTGTTGTTATTATTACTATCATTATTATTTTTTTTCATTTTTTTATATATTATAAATTTAATTTACTATGAATATGTTATTATTACTATTATATTGTTATTGTTATTAATACTTATTATTATTATTACTATTACTATTACACCCTCCCCCCCCCCAGGACCCGATGTGGCCTGTGCCCGGGTAGGCTAATCCCCGTAAAAAAAAAAAAAAAGGGCTCATCTGAATATCTCTTCAGTACATGCTTGTAAGTTAAAGATAATATTAGTAGATTCAGTGAAAGTGACATCCATACACAGCCCCCCAACAAGTAAACTTAAGTATTGTATTAAAGTAGACCAGGAAGTTGGATTCCAGATATTAGGAGAAAATTGAGAAATTATACACATGCAGTATAATTATACACACACGGTATAATTACTCTCTATTTTGTACTGTATATTCCCGAGAGATCCAGCCTTGAATTCATCTGATGACATTTTAAACCCTGACTATATTTCTGAAGTATTCATCGTTGAATGTTCTATTGTGTTTGCTTGTATATACTGTACCACGTTTAAATGTAAATAGTTAAAAGTGAACAGAATAACACAATGAACAAACAATCTTAACTTTAAGGTCGCTGTGGAGAAAGCAATTTATATTTAGTCCTAAAATGTGGAAAAACTAAATCAAAACAATAGCCTTCGTGTGTTCTTAATATTTACGTGTTTCCAAGTGTTTTTCATACTTGTTTGTCTCGTTTAAAGTTAATACTACATCATAATTTCCTCTTTAGGCACAGTTATTGTCACTCAGAAATAATGAAGTGACAAACTGGATATTTTTTTCATTCACTTAAAGATCACTTATAGTACAAATAAAATTATAACTTTAAACAACGTGAAACTCAATAATTGAAGCCAAATATTTCGTATAATTCTTCTCATCAACGAAAATATTGCCATCCAAAATATTTCTAAGAATTAAAACCATAATCGAAATTATCACAGTAGGCTACAAGAACAGATTATTGTATAACAGTTACAGAATAATATTTATATGGAAGCAAAATAACACATGTTGCCTTGACTGAGGTATGACTTAAAAACTGCCTCAAATCACATTATAATCTCTTAACACAAAGCACACGATATTTGGATGTTGTAAGAGTGTACCATCGTACGATATGTTTTCCCATGTTGAGTGGGGGGGCTTGTCCTTGGCAGCGCCTGATGGCCAGTGCCCAGCTGACGCTGTTATAATAAAGTCTATAGAAAACATGGTCTATGACTCCAACCTCTCACATGGCGCACAGTGAGTAGGATATGTCGGGGCCCGACACGCCATCACAGCCCTGACAAGAACGCTGACATGGCCCCTACACGTCCACGATTCTCGACGCCCTCAAGGGGACGCCAGGGCTTCTCTACACCGGCCGGGAACACCACGCGCGCCCAGCAGCAGGCCATGAGTGCATTGATGGCTCAGATGGCGTCTCTAGGTGCTGGCGGTGGTCATGCTTCTATGCCGGTCATGAAGCCCTCAGCAGCTGTCGCTCCAGAGAAGTGTGAGGCAGAAATGCCAGCAGCTGCGTTTAGGACATGGAGGCGGTCCATGGAGTCATGGGTGCTGCTGAACGGGTGGCCACAGCTGGTGGCCACACTCCACATTCGCCTGAACTGCGTCCCCGCACTCCAAAGAGTGATTGACTCGAGATACCCCAGCGGTCAGTGGGAGCAGCTCTCGCCCAAAGAAGCCCTGGACGCCATCAGTGGAATGGTTCTTCAATCTTCAAACCAAGCTGTGAAATGGAACGAGTTTTTCAACAGCAAACAAGGTGAAGAGGAGCCCATGAAAAGGTATTTTCAACGATGCTTCTCAGAAGCAGTGGAGTGTGAATTTAAATGTCCCACCTGTGATAACGACCTCTCTGAGTACATGCTATTACGTAAAGTTATGGTGGGCCTGAGTAACCCAGTGTTGAAAAGGGAAATTTTCCAGGGGTACTCTAGTTATAATAGTGTTGAAGTGCTTAGAAACAAATGCATGTTATTTGAGGCAGCAGTGAGAGATGCTGGTGTATTGTGTCGTACGTCTGGCCAGGCAGTGGTGGGAACAGTTGCGGAGGCAGTGGCGGGTGGTGATGACGTCACCGGTGAGCCTGAGGTAGCTGCCGCCCGACCTCCACACCCAAGTCGAGGACACTGTGGTAATTGCGGCGTGTCACATGCCCCTGGTAAAAGTAACTGCCCTGCAAGTGGGGCTACATGTCGCAATTGCGGTAAGGTTGGTCACTTCAAAAGGTGTTGTAGGAGTAAGTCAACCCTAAGTGCTCCTGTGGATGTGTCAGGCGCTGTTACAGTGGCAACAGCCCAGCTATCCCGCCACCCCAGGTTACAAGTGTTCGTGTCCCAGGCCGGGGGCAATTCCCCCGCCACCCCTGTGCTGGCTGTAGCCGACACGGGTGCTATGGTGTGTGTGGCAGGCGCATCCCTGCTCCGGGACATCGGTTTGTGTCCGGGGCAACTTCGGGCCCGTAATGGCTTAAGGGACGTGGCGAACAAACAGCTCAAGTGTCTGGGGTCCGCCCCCTGCCGCCTCGGTGTGGACGAGGGGTCCACCGTCCAGGAGGTCTACTTCGTGCAGACAGCCAAGGCCCTCTATCTGTCATTGGAGGCCTGCAAGTGCCTCAACTTGGTGCCTGTCGACTTCCCGCTCCATAGACGTGCTGTGGCTGCCGTGGGCGATGGAGGGGAGCGGCACACTGCCGACGATCTACCTCCGAACCGTTTACCTGAGAGCAGCCGTTTCCCGCCGAGGCCAGTTGAGATACCCTTGCCTCCTTTGGAGGAGAATGTGGCCAGGCTGGAGGCATGGCTACTCACGCACTTTTCGTCTACCGCATTCAACACCAGCAGGTCCCCACTGCCAGTCATGACTGGTCCCCCTCACCGTATCCACCTGACGCCCGGCACGACCCCCTATGCCTGTCACACACCCGCTCCCGTTCCGAAACACTGGGAAGCGGAGGTGAAGGCCCAGTTGGAGGAGGACGTCAGGAGAGGCGTCATCCAGCCAGTGCCTGCTGGTGAGGCTACGGAGTGGTGCGCCAGGATGGTCGTGGTGGCCAAGAAAAACGGTCAGCCCAGGCGCACTGTGGACTTCCAACGCCTCAATGCAAGCTGTCTGAGGGAGACGCACCACACACCTGCACCATTCGACATGGTGTCTGGGGTGCCAGTGCACTCGTTCAAAACCGTCGTCGACGCCTTTTGGGGATTTCATCAAGTGGAGTTGGAGGAGGAGAGTAGACGCCTGACCACATTCATCACGCCGTGGGGACGTTTTCGATACTGCAGGACGCCCATGGGACATTGCTCAGCGTCAGATGCTTACACCAAGAGGTTTGACGACGCTATTCAGGATGTGCCACGTAAGTACAAGTGCGTGGATGACACTCTCCTCTATGACTCCAGTGTGAAGGGGGCGTTCTGGCACACTTACGATTTTCTGGAGACCTGCGCTCGCACAGGTATCACGCTGAAACCAGAAAAGTTCTTGTTCTGCAGGAGAGAAGCTGAGTTTGTGGGTTTCCTCCTGGGGTGGGACCTGTACCAGCCCACTGCCCAACGTCTGTCAGCCATCAAGGACTTCCCCATGCCGGATCAGCCATCAATCACTGACATCAGGTCCTGGCATGGCCTGGTTAATCAGTTGGCTCCCTTCCTTGCCACTGCACCTGTGATGGAGCCCTTCCGTGAGCTCCTCAAGAAGCCAGTGGGCAAGCAGGTGTATTGGGACGACCAGCTGCGGCTCAAGTTTCGCCAGGCCCAGGACACCATCTGTCAGTTGGCCAGAGACGGCTTGGTGTACTACGACAAATCCAGGCCTACGGCAGCTGTCACTGATTGGAGCAGGGAGGGCATCGGCTTCGTCGTCCTGCAACAATACTGTGCCTGTGCCTCTCCAGAGACGCCCTTCTGCTGCAGAGGAGGGTGGCGGTTGGCTCTGTGTGGTAGCCGACATCTGAGCACGGCCGAGGCCGGTTATGCTGCAGTAGAAGGGGAGGCCCTGGCTGTGGTGTGGTGCCTGCGCAAGGCCAGGCTGTTCCTCCTTGGCTGCCCGAACCTCATTCTGGTGACGGACCACCGCCCCTTAGTTGGCTTGCTAGGGGACAGAGCCTTCACGGATGTGGCGAATCCGCGCCTGTTCAGGCTCAAGGAGAAGACCCTGCAGTACCGATTCACGGTCAAATACTTGCCAGGGAAGCGGAACTGTGCAGCTGACGCCCTATCCCGCTTCCCCTCCCTCAGGGCGGCGCCTGATGCGGAGGACATGGACCAAGAGGAGGACCTGTGCGCTGCAGTGTGTGCAGTCACAATCGCAGCACTGGATCAGGATGGGTGCATCACTATGGACGAAGACACAGTGTGCAAAGCGGCGGCGGACGACCCAGTGTACCAGATTCTAGTGTCGAGGGTGCTGGCGGGCGACTGGCACCCCCACAAGTCACAGGAGGTGGCCTGTCTGCGCCCGTACTTCTCGGTGAGGGACAGGTTGGCTGTGGTCAGGGGTTTGGTCACCTACACCTTTGACCAGGGCTGCGTGCGCCTTGTCATCCCCGACTCCCTCCGCCACCGGGTCGCCGTTAACCTGCATGTGGGGCACCAGGGCCTCGACTCAATGCTCAGGCGGGCCCGGCAGTCTGTCTATTGGCCTGGCATGGAGGGTGACCTGCAGTATCATCGGTCCCGGTGTGCTGCTTGCGAGACCCACGCCCCTTCCCAGCCTCCGGAGTCGTTGGTTCTGACCCCAGCGCCAGACTATCCCTTTCAACAAGTGGTGGCCGATTTGTTCCACCTGCAGGGCCGCACGTACCTAGCATATGCTGACCGACTGACAGGTTGGCTGGAGATCGCCCACTTCCCCAACGAGGCCACCTCTGGAAAAATCATCGCCAGTCTGCGGGCCTACTTCACGAGGTGGGGGGTACCTGAGCAGATCTCCACAGATGGAGGTACCAACCTTGCCAGCCTTGAGATGACAGATTTCCTCAAGTCATGGGGGGTCGAGGTGCGCCTCTCGTCGGCCCACTTCCCCCAGTCCAATGGCAGGGCAGAGGCTGGGGTCAAGGCTGCCAAGAGGCTCCTCAGGGATAATACTGGGCCCGGGGGTAGCCTGGACTGCGATAGGACATCCCAGGCCCTCCTCCAGTACCTGAACACGCCTCTGCGGGGGGTGAACAAGTCGCCCGCCCAGCTTGCCACCGGCCGCCAGCTCCGTGACGGCGTTCCCGTGGCCAGACAGCACTATAAGGTGGACCAGCACTGGCGGCGGGCACTTCGTATGAGGGAGGTGCGCTTGGCCGAAACACAGGATGGGGTCCTGTCGCGGAGGGAGGTATCCCGCCAGCTGGCTCCCCTAGTCGTGGGCACGCAGGTGCGTGTGCAGGACGCAGCTACCAAGCTCTGGGACAGGACAGGCATAGTGGTGGAAGCCCGCCCTCACAGGCAGTATGCCGTCAGGTTGGGTGGCAGTGGCAGGGTGTCCATCCGAAACAGACGCCACTTGCGAAACGGCTCCACACCTGTGCCTACTACTCCGGTGGTGCACCAAGCTGTGCCTCCTGGGCCCCCTTCTGCTGTGCCCTCCATACCCGCGCCCTCCTCCGCACCCACGGCCCCTCCCCAGTCGAGCGCGGCCAGGCCCAGGAGAGGCCGTAGGCCTCCGGGCTGGTTGACGGACTACGTGGTGTAGTGTATGTGATGTAAAATCAGTTTAGAGGTTTTTTTTGTTTTTGTTTTGTTTTTGTTTTTTTCCTTTGTTTGACTCGATTTTCCTGCATTATTGTTGTTTTTATGAATGCATTGTTTTCCTTTTGTTAGTTCAAAGGTGCATTGTCATTTCCTTTTAACTTGGGGGGGAGATGTAAGAGTGTACCATCGTACGATATGTTTTCCCATGTTGAGTGGGGGGGCTTGTCCTTGGCAGCGCCTGATGGCCAGTGCCCAGCTGACGCTGTTATAATAAAGTCTATAGAAAACATGGTCTATGACTCCAACCTCTCACAGATGTAGAAAAATAACTTTACAAGGAAGAACTTACGGTACGTCTCCAACGGACTCGGCCACTCCAATGATGCTTCTGATAGCAGACTCAAGAGAGCCAAGGCTCGGAGTCTAAAGTCTTGAATACTTGACAGTATTTGCTATTCAAGTACCCGTATTAAGGAGAGTTTTATCCCATTTTGTGGTTCAGGCATAATATGTGATGACAAGTAGCGTTATTAGTATATCCCGTTCATATGTGTATAACTCAGTAGTAGGTGCCAGATATTGCTAAGTGTTCAAGTCTTTTGACCCCGACTTTACATAGGAGAGAAAACACCATGTGGACTCGAATATCCTAGCTGGCAACAATTTTAACTTGGCCCCGCCCCGTGGGCCAGCTGAAGACATAAGAATTGCTAGGAAATCGTTTTTCTTGTACAAATTTACGGGAGGAAACTTAATAAATTTGAATATTGTTCATAAGTATATAATATTGTTATGACCCTTCTGTTAGCTGCTTACCAGCTTCCACCACCGGTTACCAGCGGCTAGGGAAGTATATACAGAAGCAGTAGATATCTCACAAGTGTAGGAATTACCACTGGCTGTCCCGCCAGTCTCCGGCAATTTCCCGACGATCGGCATCACTGTACAGATAAACAACAGTCAGGTAGATTTCCACCAGGTCACAGAAGCACATTTGTGCACTGTAGTCTTCTTTAATGATCAGTAGATCTTCACACTTCACCGGGTAGTCCTCTCAACTGGACTCACACTTCGAATATATAGTCAGCATACTACCAGTGTACAATTCCTTAGTCTTTCACTTTATATCGCTCACGACAATTCCACAATACTTGAACAACAACTATCTTCAGCTGTCATTAGGCTTGTGCTTCACACACTGCATGGGCAGAAATGGGTGACTACTTCCCTATTGGCATTGAAGTCGTGAGTCAAGAGAGGAAAGAAAATTATGAGGGGTTGAAGAAAAGAGGTGAAACTGAAATACAGTAGCAGTAGAAAGAATCTGGGCTCGATCAGATTGCTTCATCTTATCTATTGGTGTTTTTTCTTTGTTTTGCTCCCTCGGGTCGTCAGACCTTTTTATTAGTATTGGCTTATTTATATACGTCTTGGCGCGACCACATAAGGGGACAGACGTGCCCATAGGTGCTCTTGACTTCCCGATCGTCCCACAAAGGTCCCCTCAGCCGGCAAGCTTTTGCCAGCATGAGGGGTCGACATAAACGTCCCAGAAGAGGCTCTCTCATGGACGCAGACATCTCGGATACGGATGCCATCGCCAACTCGCCTGGTCATACTGAATCATCATCATAATAATAATAATAATAATAATAATTAACGGTTTATTGAAAAAATTCTGCAGCCCGAAGGCTGAAAATATACATTGAACATAAATGACTTATTACATACATTGGTGGTTTAACAAAAGCCTTCATTAGAGAAAGGTAAAGGAACAAACAGTGAACATACAGATTAATGTAGGTGTTGAACAGCAAACTCGTAGTGTAGTAACTCCCTCCCAGATGGTGTTAGGAGGAACTCAAGTGGTGTAGTAGTTCCCTCAGATATTGTTATGAGGGACCTGGCGTGGTGTAGTAATTCCCTCGCTGATGGACCTAAGTGATGGTGTTATGAGGGGCCTCACGTGGTGTAGTAATTCCCTCACAGATGGTGTTATGAGGACCTCACGTGGTGTAGTAATTACCTCAGAGATGGTGTTATGAGGGACCTCACGTGGTGTAGTAATTACCTCACAGATGGTGTTATGAGGGACATGTGGTGTAGTAATTCCCTCACAGATGGTGTTATATGAGTGAGGTTTGGTCCCAGGCCTTCCTATCGTAGACGGATTAACACATCGGTGGTTGTTGTTGGGTCTCGCGGGGGGCCGTTATCACTGGGTACCTGGGACCTCACTGTGTGAAGGTTAACTTGGGTGCGACCACTGACTTAAGCACAGTTCACCACTGTTCACAACTGTTCACCTCGGTTTAACACTGGTTCCGTTCCTTTCCTAACACTCTTCAAGAGTCAGACCCCAGTGATTATGACAGTGACGATATTGTTTCTATGGGAAACACTAGCCGGAGTGGAAACGCCTATGCCACGGACCCTATCACCCTGCCCTCTGCCAACCAGCCAAGTATGCTGAATCTGCACTATCCCCAAGGACTCGCTGAAAATCGTAGAGGAATGCTTTAATTGGATGGTGATGTACTGCAGGCAACACGGTCTCAACATTCAATTCCGACAAGGTAAGAACCGGAACTTTATCAAGTGTCAGACTCCTGAGGTCTATGAAACACTTACTACTGTTGGGTTTGACGGGGTTGTCCTGGTGCCCCCCTCCCCCCAGTAGACGCTGATGAATGTTGGCATCCAAGTGAAACGATTCCCCCTATACGCTGACAACGAAGATGCACGTGACTTTAATTCTAGTATACTCGGTATACGTCGACATTACCAGGGGAACACCCCACAAGCTGCTGTCATTGTCAAGTGGAAGGGAATGCCCAACCACTGTGGAGGCCCATCCAATCCTCCCTCCACTTTATGCACAACCCTATCATCCTGGGTCTGCATTTTGTATTATCTGATCTCATTGGGGTCACACCTTCATTGCGTGCTGCCGACGTGATCGTCCCAGATGTCGCTTCTGCTCACGTAACCATCACTCCTCTGTCTGTGCCCAGAAAATCAAAGACCACCTTAATAGGGGTGGTGTGGTCCATGTAGTTGACCCCAGGTGTTGTAACTGTGGCGGCCGGCACAATGCTGACTTACAGCAATGCCCCAATCGCCCGTCTGTCCCAGGGGAAAAGCCTCCCCGAAGGCTGCGTCTACCACAACGTTACCCCCCCCCCCTCCCAGCCTACCGGGCCGCCTCCCTCTGCGTCCCCTCTGTCTCCAGCAACGCCGCCTTCTTCAACAACACCTGCCCCTGCCTGGCTGCAACACAGCAGTCCCGGCCGTCTCCTAACTCAACTACTACTGGGCCTCCTCCCCGTCTCTACTCTGATGCTGTCCTACCTTGTGCTCCCACCGGTGCCCGCTCCCCCCCACAACCCCTCTCCAGTCACTTGACACAGATCATATCCCTCTTCCAAAAATTTATCAACCGTATTGAAAAACTCTTTGCTACACTCTCTACCACCATCTCCGACCTACTCCTGCTCTCTGTTGCCACCCAGTCACTCCTCTCTTCTGGTTTGACACAAGCTGGTCGTCCCCCTGTGAGCCTCCCCTGCTCACGGCAGTTTAGGTTTAGGAGGGAGATAGGAAGAAACTGGTTCACAAATAGGGTGGTGGACGAGTGGAATAAGCTTAGCAACTTTGTAGTAAGTGCTGGAACTCTGGAAAGTTTCAAAAGGAGGCTAGATAGATTCATGGATGATAGAGAGTGGTAGTAACTCTCGACAGGAGCTGTCATTCACAGGCCAACCGGCCTATTGCAGACTCCTTATTTTCTTATGTTCATATGTTGCATCATAATTTTAAATATACGATCAGAGTTGTAAAGTAACGATTTAATGTTACTTAAATACTGTATTCAAGTAACATTTTTGGATATTTACCTTTTAAAAAGTACTCAAATTTTTAAGTGCTTTTACTTTAGTAAGGTTTTCTAATACTTTTACTCCAATACAATTGAAAAAACAAAAATCGTAACTCTAACCATTACATGACCCAAACAAAGAGTTTTAATGTCTGTGGCAAACTAATAATATATTATTTAATTAATTAATTAAATATTAACCATAGTAAAAGAGTTGTGTGGGTGGAGGGTATGGTGTGGGGAGACACCACGCGGTCACATACCTAGAGGTCAGGTGGCAGTGGCCATGACGGCGGACTTTTCCTTTGACCTTATTTTGTTCATTAACATCTTGACCACCCACCTCACCTTGCCTACCCTTTTATCCCCCCCCCCCTCCTCCATTGAATCCTCTCTCTTCTCCCCGACCTTTCCTTCAGTTGCTCTTTGAATATATACTGTAGTAATGTAGTATACCTGTACCTAAAATGAATTTCAAAGAGGCTGTAATTCTAAAATGCTTTACATAATTCCATCCTAGATATAAAGCGTGTATCTATTACACATGTGTGAAACAGAGTGAATTTAAAATTCTGCTTAAATAACTAAGTACCACTGCCCCCCCCCCAGCACCCGCCAGATGTTACGCGGTGCGAAAAATTCAGCTACTCATCAATTAGAATCGAAAAGTACCGTCACCACAGCCACACCCAATTAAAGGGACAGTTCACAGTGATTTTTAGTCAGACTCAGTCACTATGGAGTCAACAATCATCCACAAACTCCTCAACTGAAGGAGCTTGATAGGTACTTGTCATGCCCAGGGGATGGGATGGAGATACTGAGGTCTTTCCCAACATTATGTGACTTATCTAACACCCCACTACCTGCATCTGCTGCTTGTGAGCATCTGTTAGTCATGCTGGGCTTATTATTTATTATTTAATTAATTTATTACACCCTAGGGGGCGGCAAGCCTAGTCACAAGACCATGCAGTCAGACACTATTACATTGGTACTCGTGTCTCGCAGGACACGCTATGACTTGTAGTATGGAGGCAATATTGATATGTTTAAGTACAATGGGAGTTAGCACCCACCAAAGCCTGTGTAGCGCACAAGAATTAAATCTAAATTATTACGAATAAGTAGGTGGTGACATATAGAGGTCAGTGACTCCCTGTGGTGAGAGGCCCCTGACAGTGGGACAGTCAAGACAATAGTGTTGAAGGGTATTAGCACTGGGACAGTTACAGAGTTTACAGGAAGAGAAGTGTGGGTCATCCTCCACCTCAGATACTTGCCAGATAGGTTTGTATCTTAACCTAATGTGAGCAGAGACAACATTATGTGGTCCACGTTGACGATACTTGTGTGGATAAGGAAGAAAGTGATCATTGTGTTGGATGGACATACTCTCAGCCCGTTCACTATCCATGCCATGGATTGTAGGGAGAAGAGCGGCTGAACATATTCTCTTTCGGTAGGTCATGCTGGACTTATATTTAGGCCTAAAAGATCCTGATTGGACAGTCGTAGTTTTGAGAATCAGTTATTGATTAATCTCAATAGAAAGATTTGCAAATAAACATGTGTAATGCTGTCTTTTATTTTTATCTTCTTTAAATATTTTTTTACAATTTACTGTTGGTTTATTTTAATATTTGAGGCAATTAATGATTTTGTTGTTACTTTTTACTTTCAGTACTTGAGTACTTTAAGAATGAGATACTTTTTTACTTGAGTACATTGAACATTGGATACTTTTACTTAATTAACAACGTCCAGTACTTTTTACAACTATGTTTACGATACAGGGAAAGATTACAGGAATATATAGAAAATGAACGTTACATTTCACTAGAGAAAACAAGTCTCTCTTATGGGGTAACTCGCTCGTTTTACACATGTTTTGTAGACGACGAGCTTTATATGAATATTTTGTATTAATATACTGTATTATCAGTGCAACTGTGTCCATGAAAGAGACCACACACACACACACACACACACACACACACACCTACCTTTGATCAAAAGACTTACGCAACAGAGAGACAGAGCCTATTATCTGAATGACCACAAAAAACTGCGAACAGATCCCTTCGCAACCAAGTCATCTTCGAAATACGCACTGCAAAGAAGTCTCACTACCCAAATTGCAACACCTTAAGCAGACCTACAACAGTCAATGGTATGGAAAGCTTAAAGAGCTCTGTGGGCTAAACAATAAGACACACCCCCTCCCCTTCCTTAGCCATTTCACTAATGTTGACGCATTTGATCAATCAAACAACCATTTCGCAACTATATGCCAGGCGTTCCCCCGGCTTGACACAACCAGTCTACCTGCTTACCTACCAGCCCCCTTACCCACTGACTTAGTAGAAAAATTTGAAGTAGCAAAACGTCTGGACAAACTGAAGCTAAAGCGCTCCACCACCCCATTGACCTGCCAATGAAACTCTACCAGGAGTTCTCCCCGGAACTAGCTAAACCCCTCTGCTCCATCATCAATGCTTCTCTCAGCCAAGCAAGAGACCCAGCTGACTGGAAGACCTCGTATGTGTCACCAGTGCCCAAGGCAACCGACCCACAATCCTTAAATGAGTACGACTCAATGCCATCACCCCAGCACCCAGCTTAATCTGTGAAAGTTTTGTGTTTGACTGGGCTTATGCTGATATTGCAGGCGTCGTAGATCCTCAGCAATTTGGCAATATGAAATCTTCCTCCACCACTCACTGTCTTGTCAACTTTCTCGATCACATATACCGCCATTTGGAAAAACGAAAGACGTCTGTGGCTGTCGCCTTCATTGACTTCACCAAAGCATTTGACACACAAAATTAGGCCCGTTGTAAAAGTAATTTCTCCCGGACTCTGAAACCACACGTAACAACCAGAGCAGTTGTACGCTTCTTCCGCGGCTAGGTGTTCGCATATTTGTACACGAAATACGACGAATTTCAGGCTCATTTAAGTCTTAATTTTTGCATTTACAGAACTTTAACTTGTTCATCCTTATTTAAAGCATCTTGTGAGTAATGATATTAAGGTTTCAATTATATTTGAGTAATTATCAATATTGTTACACCAACTTCACCAACGGCTAATGAAATCGTACAGCGCCCACGTAAAAATGGGCGGAGCTAAAACTGGTGTCAGCTAGGTGTAATCCTTTTCAATTCTTTCTCGCCATATGCTTTGTTTTACGTCCTATTCAACATACTATCGTAATAGAATTATTTTTATTATTATATTAGTTTTTTATTGCCTTGCATGCCTCCAACTCTTCAATATTAATCAAAATATTCTCCTTAAGCGGCCATGATCAGCATATTTACCCATAGGAGAAACTCTCTGATTGGTTGTTAGCTATTCGGGCGATGCTCACGCTAACACTTGATCAAGGTGTTTGCTTTTCCCTCTCAACACTTGAGAACTGAACCTCGGCGAGGTAGGTTCTCTCTGCTCCCGAGGTACCACGTGACCATGTTCACCTGCAACCAGGCGAAGGTTGTTAGACTGCATCCAGTCAAGCGCCCTTCGCGCAAGCAACTCAACCTCCTTGTCCTGAGGAAGTTTTTTGACTCCTCGGGAATCACGGGGGTGACAGGGGTCGTCCGCAGTGACAGCGGTGACCTTATCGTCACCTTCGCGGGATGGGGAGAGGCCCAGCAATTAGAAAACATAAGACAAATCAATGGAATCCAGATCCAAGTTGAAGCCTGCCTACAGGACAACTTGGTTTTGGGAGTCATCTCCCACACAGAAATCGAACATCTGGAAAAAGAAGAACTGGCCGAGCTGATCGGAGACCAGCTCTCAATAGTTCGGAAGCTGACCAGTACAGCTGCCCTGGTTGGCTTCCCTAAGAAACTTCCTAGCTCCGTTTTGATGGGATGGGAGAAGATCCCAGTAAAACCGTACCAGCGAAGACCTACTCGTTGCTACAAATGCCAGAGGTACGGCCATCTGGCGCGGAAGTGTCGTGCTCGGGAGGTGTGTTCAAGCTGCGGGACACCCGGGCACCAGGACACCAACTGCTTGGCGGCCGCCAAGAAGTGCGCAGCTTGTGGTGGCCATCACTCCTCCTCCGACCGGGAGTGTCCCAAGTGGAGGGAGGAGTGCAGGGTGGCCAAGCTGCGGACTAAGGAAAGACTGAGCTACAAGGAGGCTCTCCTTGTAGTGAAAAATCAAGAAAAGACCAAGCAAGAACAAGATCACATCAAGCAAAAATCAAGACCCCAAGAAGACCACCGAAAAAGAAGCCAAAATTAAACCCGATTTCATTACACTATCTTTAACGCCGTTTATAGAAGTGTATGAGAATATTCCAGAAGAAGACCAGGAAGAAGAATGGAAACTGAAAAGCAAAAGAAGAAACAAGAAAGGAAGAAGTCCAACCAATCAGCTTCGGCCGAAATAGCCTAACGGCGAAGTGGCCAGTAATCCCCAATACTAGTCTAGTCCCTCTCAAGGTGTGATGCGCAGAACTCAGCAGAAGCGTCCGAGTAGACAGAATAGCTAACGCATTAGCTATTCCGCGCATCTACAATAAACGCCTAAAATAATAAAGAACAAGACAACCGCCCGAGCGACTACTGAGCTGTAAGTGCTGGATATTGTATAAGATATATCAAATTAAATATATTGATAAGTGGCCGAATAAAGAATAAACTAAGTGTAGGTGGTTCCATTGCATTTATAACTCCATGAAAATAAGTACTTATAAAGTGAAGCTGACTCATTTAAGTAGGCCTTTATCATATTAGGATTACCAAACTTAAATTGTTTGGTTTGACAACATTGGTATAACGTATAGGCCTAGTCTAACTTTGTTTTCTATTTTTTTTAAGTTTTTTAATTGTTATTGGTATGTGCAAGCGGTTTAACTAAGATCTTGGCTGTGTTTTTGTTTGGGTGAAAAACTTTCGGCTGTTTACGTCTTCTGTGTTGTTAAGAATCTAAAGTTTCGTTACTATTAATACGGCAATTACAAATATATAATGTTTTTTTTTGTTTTTTTTTTTTTTAACAGGGCAATACCATGAGAACCTTGAGGCTCGTCTTTGAACGATTTCAACTATATTTTATCTACTTCTAAATGCAGTCACCACACTTAGACGGGGTCCGGACAAAAGCCCCTCAGTGAAAGTACAAAATAAGTTAGGTTAGGGTGGGTTGGGTGAGGTAATGTTGGGTTGGGTTGGGTTAGGCTTAGGCTTGGTTAGGTTAGGCTAGGTTCGGTTGAGTTAGGTTACTATAGGTTGGTTGGGTTAGGTTAGTTTGGATCAGGTTAGCTTAGGCAACGGTAGGTGGTAAACACAGGAGTGGAGCCAACTGTACTGTGTGCTGTCTCAGTCATCAGTAGAAGTGACCCGTCTCTTAACACTTTGGGCACAGTTTAATTTCGACTCCTTCTGGTGATCCTTAGCTAAAGTTTTCTGTTTGGTCTTGGACATACAGTAGCGAGTAAAGTAACTGCACAAGCCAATTAGTTTAAAGAAAATCTGGTGTCATAATTTTATGAAACCGGTTTGTTGAACCGTTGAGCGTAGTACCGATTTATTGTTATTGTCTCAAGAGAAACAGAACTGCAATACTGAATTGACTTCACTCATGCTTATAATTATGAACTAAATTATGGGTGGTGAAGATTGAATGGGTGCGTGAGTTAGTGAGGGTGAGTGGCCGAGTGTGAGCGAATGAAAGTGAGTGGCTGAGTGTGAGCGACCGAGCGTGAGCAAATGAGAATAAGTGGCTGAGTGTGAGCGAATGAGTGGGGTGGTTGTAAAGAGCTGAACACTTCTATCAGATAACATATATCTTAACTGCGCACGGTTATATCACACGGAGTAATCTTGCCTTTCAGTCCAGGGAATTCTAATCTTTCTTATCAGCAGCGTCACTTACAGTTCTAAACTTATCATTTACTATTAATATACCTCGATAACATTTCAAGTTACTTAATTACTTAAAACTCCCAAATTACTTTTATATTACTTATCAGGTATGAGCGTTTACTAGCGTGTGTGTTTGTGAGTATTTAAAACATGTGATGATGCCTATTGGAATAAAGGTGATAGTTATAAGGAAATTACTACCTTGCATCTGGCTTATCACCACGATTAGATGGGGTTATCAGCGTGATGACACACACTGGCGGGAGACCCAGGTGTATTCTGCCTGGCACAGTGTTGTGGAGTTTTACTTGCCGGAATTAACACTCCTGTCCTCAGCGATAATCTTCCCCAGGTTTACAGGAGAGTTTGTGTAAACGTGAGTTAAGAAGGTGTTTAAAAGCCTCTGTCTCTGGCTTCACCATTAGTTTATTTTAGCTAATGGTATTGGCACCCATGTATCGATTACAATCTTTTTTAAACAGTAAATAAGTGTTCTGTTGATGTGTAGAGATAATTTGTTAGAAATATACTTATTGGTAGTGATATTAAGTAGTTTGGCGGCCATGAAGACGAACAAATGCATAAGGTATCGTAGTGGCGTCACCTAAACCCTCATACTCGCTCCATACTGTAGATAAAAAAAAAAGGCGTGGTGTTGACAACACTGTATGGAGGTCGTCTTGCCACCCCTTGGGTCTACAGGAGAGAATTTTGACCTTATTTGGTTATCTGGAGAGTTATGTGACTGTACTTGTTTACCTGGCTCTCGACATTGAGTGGAAAATCAGAGCACAAAGCAATAAATCGAGATTAAATGCAGCACCAAGTAACTCGACGCCACACCCACACCTGCTGGCCAACGGCACCAGTTAACACCTGCGCCAGTGAATGTTGTGACTGTGTTGTACACGGTATTCGGACGTTTCGGCCCCACAAGTTTGGGCTCCAGACATTTGGACCACGAGCTGTATGTACTGTAGGGTGAACTTTTGGGCCATGGCCCAAAAATTTCCTGAGTGTAAATCATAATCCCCTTAGGCTTAATACCCCTGGGAACTTTCCAGTCCGGAACCTTCAGTTCGGTTAGGTTAAGTTTTAGGAGTTAGGTGAACCCTAGTACTCGCAGGGAGCGTCGCCCCGAGTCAAAATATTTCATAATATTCATCAGAAGGGTCATTGAAAGTGTCGTCCTTGAGGTGTCTAATCTCCATGTGATCCAGAAACAGTTATTTTCCTCCGCCAGAAGATTAAGGGAATCATCGGTGAAAGTATCACAAACAGTATAACAAGACTTGATCACTCCACGGTGTCCGTTTTCTGAAATCCTCCGAACAATTTTCGAAACCTCGTTCACTGCAAGACTAATACGCCTCACTTACTACCTCGGCAAAGAAAATTCCCTTCAAGTTCGTGAGAGTTTTTCTCGCTTGATGTAAATGACACAAGTAGGAACTAGGTTTTCTTTTACAAGGTAATGTACTTTATTAAGTTAGAACAGCAATAAAATGGCAGGTTAAAAAGCGGAGACTTACAGCACACGTAAACAATGTACCTGAGGTTCCAATGCAGCTCAGCTTCACTAAAAGTCACAACAGCAATATTCAATTATTCAGATAGATCATGAGGAGGCTAGGCGGGGACTTGTCTCCACTGTGCAAGTAGACAGGTTCGCACACCATGACGGACAAGACGGACAAGACGTCTGTGTAAGGTAAGTGGAAGGTAGTGTTCCTGGCTGTGAACTGGCTGGTGCCCACTCTAGCGTATTGCCAGATACCCAAAGAATGTTCTATATTACTGAGGGTATATACAAACACTTGTTGTCTTTAAAAGTAGGTTCTATTCTCGTACGGGAGATATATTACAGTAGGACGCAGGAAGCCTGTGGGCACGCCACCAGGACTCGGTCTTGACTACCTCTACATCTATCTATGTATTACTACGCACTGACCTGTACAGATGCCAGCATTCACAAGCTGAATACATAAAGTATAAATGTGATAATTTATATACATAATATGGTGCACAATAAATGGAATATTACATAGAATTAATACATGTTCTGTAATACTTTACTATACATAATTAATAAGAGTAATATAAGAGTAATATAATAATATACAGCTGAAGGTACTACTTTGTGTCCATATATATCATACACCCACCTCATCCGGCGCCAGCACCTCGGTACTATCCAGATAAACCTAACCTACATTAACCTAAGTTCACCCGAACTTACCTTACCTAATTTAAGTCAGAGCCGAATAGAGAGAGTTTGGTCAATTTGGTGATCGAACTTTATTGGCTGAGCCAGTCCTGTGACATACGGGCGCCATATTGGTAATAATATGAGGACCCTTTCATTAATAAGGGTTTCTCCATATAATTTGATCTTAATTATAAAACTGATCATTATGTGGGAGACAACCCGAAAAGACTTCCCACCCGTTGAGTAACAACATGGCGCCTGGTGAGGTTGGCCAAACTCTCTCCATCTAGTGGCAGTCTTTGAAGGTGGCCAAATAATAGTATATTTCAAGAGGCTTCCACAGCTGAAAATATCCATAATTCACCAATTTTTTTGATGACCAATTTTCATGATTTTATCGCAAAGTTCTAATTTAAATGACTTGAAATTTTAGATTGTGCCGCAACTCTCCATGGACACACTGCTGGTTATTTTGTCATCATTTGTAGGAGACAGGAAATTCTGTGGGAATAACCACTCAAACAGGACCCAGCAGTCGTGGGATACGCTCGGAGACACACACAGAGGAACAGACGGGAGGAGCAGGAGAATCGGACAGTGAGGCAGGATGGGCAACAGTAAAAGCTGCTTTTCTGAGGAGGAACTACAGGACTATGAAGACTTGACCTACCTCACGAGGAAGGAAATACTTCTGTAAGTAACTTAGCTTACTAGCCATTCGGGCGGTCTATCCAGCGTGTTAGAACTTGAATGTCCGTCTCATCATTTGTCTACAGTCACTCTCCAAAGTACCTACGGCTATACATCCTGTTTATGATGATTAATCCACAACTTTAAAAAACTAAAGATTTTAACATCACTAGTATCTGGTCCTCGGCTAACATTCCTTCCTTCCTGCGTCACCCTCCACAGGGCATGGAGCAGGTGGATGGAGCTGGTACAGTGTCAGGACTCCAGCAACAAGTCGGCTCGCTACCCCGACAAAGTCATTCACCAGCTGCCAGAACTGAAGGTAAGAGAGAGAGAGAGAGAGAGAGAGAGAGAGAGAGATTTAGATGGCTATCAACGCCAGGGCTAAGTCTCTGGTACTGTGACACTGTGAAGATCTGAGGAAACACTTTGTCGCCACATAACTTGTAATATTAGTGACATTAGTTATCAATGTACTAACTGGGAAGGAGGGCTTTCACTCTAGAGACTTTATTATAACGATATACAGAATAATAGTAAAGGACTCTGTTGCATCTGAAGGCGTGACAGAGTACATGCACCGAGTCATGCCCATGTACTTTTATGTGTACTGTTGGATACTCGTTTAAATGTTTTATTTTAGCTTTACCTAAATCTTATTAGCTCTGTTGGCCGAATTTTTAGGTTGTCAGTTAATTGTATGTCTGCCTTTCCTGACTCAAGGACAAACAAATTCGATTCGCATGTTTCTGGTCGGGCAAACGAGCAACCCCGCACTATAACACACATTAAAAATTCATGGCCACCTTTGTTTTGTTTTTTCTCTGACTTATATAACATATACCCGATTACTCCTTTTTGATAAACGTAAATCTTTACCTAGAAATTTTCAGCTATTGCAGCAGCGTATTGTCAAGCCACTTGTAGCATCAACGAATATGTGTAGGAAGTCCAGAGGTAAACACTAACATAATGATCCTATTAATGATAAGTCCTGATATACTTTTGGGCGTGAGACGTGAGAGCTTACAGTGATGGTCATCCATTCTCTACTTGAAATCTATTTTGTTATGGAGAGATCCGAATCCAGTTACAAGCGACGGTGCATTTCCATTTTAATTTCACTTTTGAGAGCTGAAATGCTATGAATTTCTGAAAGAGTCGCTTTGAGTTAAGGACACAGCTACGGAGTTTCCTGGAAAAAAGTGGAGTAGTGTGGACTGTCAAGCACTGTGACTCAAATTATGTATTTAGTGATCTATACCGCAAAGGTTAAGGTCAAACTCAGAGCAGAACTGAGAAACTTTTTATATATAATTATTTTGATATTTACCATTGATAAGAGACACAAAGTATGTTGGAGGGTCTATGAGAAGCTTTGAATATAATTTTCTCATGCCCGAGTTACTCCATATTCAAGATAAAAATAACCTGAAGGATCTGCTCGCCCAAGCTATCGTTTCCCTTAAACCCGAAATATCTGGAGACCCGAACTTAGGTTGAGTTCTCATGGTCGGCCCCCCCCCCCCCAAAATACAATACTTACTGTGTCCCTGCACTCATTGGATCACCCTGTATCTGCATTTACAGTTTATCACACTGTACCCTCAGTACTTGAATCAGTGTGTTCCTGAATCAAGACCCTGAAGCATCCCACTGTATTTCTGTTTCCCTAAAATATTGTTTATTTATTCATACTGACTTTGTTAGTGGACGAGGCATTTCTATATTTTTTTAAGTTCTATCCAGCATCCCTCTATCTCAGAACCCCTTTATCTCAGTATTCCTCTCTCCCAGCACCTCTTTATCCCTCTACATCTCGGCACCCTTTTATCCCTCTATCTCGGCACCCTTTTATCCCTCTATCTCGGCACCTCTTTATCCCTCTATACCAGCACTTCTTTATCCCTCTATCTCAGCACCCTTTTATCCCTCTATCTGAGCACCCTTTTATCCCTCTATCTCAGCACCCTTGTATCCCTCTATCTCAGCACCCTTTTATCCCTCTATCTCAGCACCCTTTTATCCCTCTATCTCAGCACCCTTTTATCCCTCTATCTCAGCACCCTTTTATCCCTCTATCTCAGCACCCTTTTATCCCTCTATCTCAGCACCCTTTTATCCCTCTATCTCGGCACCCTTTTTATCCCTCTATCTCGGCACCCTTTATCCTCTATCTCAGCACCCCTTTATCTCTATCTCAGCAGCACCCTTTATCCCTCTATCTCTTTTATCCTCTATCTCAGCACTTAACCCTCTATCTCAGCACCTCTTTTTATCCTCTATCTTCAGCACCCTTTATCCCTCTATCTCGGCACCCTTTTTATCCTCTATCTCAGCACCCTTTATCCCTCTATCTCAGCAATCTTTTTATCCCTCTATCGCTTCCTTTATCCTCTATCTCGCCTTTGTATCCTCTATCTACATCCCTCTATCTCCGGCACCCTTTATCCCCTTATCTCAGCACCCTTTATCCCTCTATCTCAGCAATTCCTTTATCCCCTATCTCAGCACCCTTTATCCCTCTATCTCAGTTACCCTTTATCCTCTATCTCGGCACCCTCTATCTCAGCACCCTTTGTCCCTATCTGTGCACCCTTTATCCCCTCAGCACCCTTTCTATCCCTCTATCTCAGCACCCTTTTATCCCTCTATCTCAGCACCCTTTTATCCCTCTATCTCAGCACCCTTTTATCCCTCTATCTCAGCACCCTTTTATCCCTCTATCTCAGCACCCTTTTATCCCTCTATCTCAGCACCCTTTTATCCCTCTATCTCAGCACCCTTTTATCCCTCTATCTCAGCACCCTTTTATCCCTCTATCTCAGCACCCTTTTATCCCTCTATCTCAGCACCCTTTTATCCCTCTATCTCAGCACCCTTTATCATTCGCACTCTTTATCCTCTAGCATCCTCTATCTTCCCTCTATCTCAGCACCCTTTATCCTCTATCTCGGCACCCTTTTATCCCTCTATCTCAGCACCCTTTTATCCCTCTATCTCAGCACCCTTTTATCCCTCTATCTCAGCACCCTTTATCCCTCTAGCCCTTTATCCCTCTATCTCCCTCTATCTCAGCACCCTTTATCCCTCAGCACCCTATCATCCCTCTACCAGCATCTCCCTTTTCCTCCATTCTCAACTCTTTTATCCCTCTATCGGCACCCTTTTATCCTCTATATCTCGCACCCTTTTTATCCCTCTATCTCGGCACTTTTATCCCTCTATCTCGGCTTCTTTATCCCTCTATCTCCTTTTATCCCCTATATCTCAGCACCCTTTTATCCCTCTATATCAGCACCCTTTTATCCCTCTATCTCAGCACCCTTTTATACCTCTATATCTCGGCACCCTTTTATCCCTCTATCTCGGCACCCTTTTATCCCTCCATATCTCGGCACCCTTTTATACCTCTATCTCGGCACCCTTTTATCCCTCTATATCTCGGCACCCTTTTATCCCTCTATCTCAGCCCCCCTTTATCTCAGCTTCCCTCTATCTCAGCCCCCCTTTATCTCAGCTTCCCTCTATCCCAGCACGCTGTAGCTGTATCTTAGCACTTCCATAACACCATGTATTCACGTCTCCTACATGTGTGATGCAGCACAACCCATTCTGTGAGAGAATCACTCGGGTGTTCTCGTCGGAACATGACTCGAGGATGAGCTTCGAAGACTTCCTTGACCTACTGTCTGTGATGAGCGACAAGGCGCCACTCCAGCTCAAGGCCTTCTACGCCTTCCACATCTTCGGTATTATAACTATAATCTATTTGCTGTATATCTAGTGTTTTAGTGAGGTGTGTGGAAGACACGATAATTTTTCTTTGGAGGAGGCTGAAATGTGAAGTGGTTGAAGAGGGATTAGGGAAGTGTTAATTAAGGAAACCACTAAGAGTGGTGCAGTACTGTAGTGGCGAGCAGAGTCACTTATGGTGTTTATAATCTCCCTGTGCTATACCAGGTTTAGCATTGTTTACTTACTGTTATCATTACTAACTGTAGTACAATATGTTTCCGTCAGACTTTAACGAGGACAAGAGTCTGGACCGAGATGACCTCGGGCTGGTGGTGGACAAGCTGACAGGTGATTCGGGTCTCCTGCCTGAGGAGAAGGAGAAGCTCGTGGACAAGGTAAGACGGAAGTCAGAGAGAGGGAGAATACAGTACTAGTAGTTCCTAAATACAGAGTTGCAGCCAAGTAAGTGGGCACTATGTTGCATGATGTGTCCTGTCTCCCTCACTTCGATACCTACAATCGCGCTGGTTTTTACAGGCTATTTCAGTGATAATGGTTTTTAACGCTAGATTTTAACACATTTAAGTATTCATCATAGTCATACCTTACAAAAGTCTATTATCGATGCAAGGTGACAAATGCAAGTACGTATATAATAGCCTTAGTCCAAGCTTGTAAAAATAAACTATGATCAATTTTGCGTCATGTCCACTGAATTATTAACTTTTAACAACCATTATATTGATCTGAATAATTCTGAATGAATTGTGTAAACCGAAAAAGGTCAATTGAACTCGCCATGATTGTTCTATATAGTTGACTTCTTCTGTGATTATATTCGACACACTAAAGGCTTTCACTCTTCATATCATTAATGTCCTGTGCCCGTACATACTGTTCACACCACATATGTAGACTACAGTATACAGCATAGGACAGGCCTCCCGTATAATGCCCACACTAGTTGCGGAACCTGACGCAAAGGAACAAAGAGGAGTGGGTCCTGTAGTACAGTACATTACACATTTGTGGAGATACTGGTAATAATGTTGAGGTTTGGAAACTATATAGGTCCTATGAGTCACATGGCCCACAAATTTTGGACTCGGCATGTTGCAACTCTGTACATTGTAACTCTTGGTATCAGTACAAAATTCCTTTATAGCTACACACCTTGGAGAATTATGAAAGACATAATGGTTCATATTGTGCACCAGGTGTCAGATTCATTCTACAGTAAGCTTAAAACACTGGTACAATCCTCTGTGTTCTCTGATCACAACACCACTATACAGTAACTATTCTATATTAATCTCATGAAACAGACAAAACCTCCCCTGTTCAAGGATCACAACATTGATACAAACACCCGTATCCTAAGCTTATACCATACCCGCGTTAAATCAGTCGTCTGTGTTCTTAGCTCTTAACATTGATAAGATAACCTGTGTAAAAATTATAAAAACTGTAAATTTCCAACGACGTGAGCTCATGACACTGTAGGGTATGACTGTGTAGTGAGCTCATGACATTACAGGGTAATACTGTGTAGTGAGCTCATAACACTGTAGGGTAATACCCTACAGTGTTATGAGCTCACTACACAGTCATACCCTACTAGGGTATGACTGTATAGTGAGCTCATGACATTATAGGATAATACTGTGTAGTGAGCTCATGACACTGTAGGGAATGACTGTGTAGTGAGCTCATGACATTATAGGGTAATACTGTGTAGTGAGCACATGACACTGCAGGGTATGACTGTGTAGTGGGCGCATGACATTATAGGGTATTACTGTGTAGTGAGCTCATAACACTGTAGGGTATTACTGTGTAGTGAACTCATAACACTGTAGGGTATTACTGTGTAGTGAACTCATAACACTGTAGGGTATTACTGTGTAGTGAACTCATAACACTGTAGGGTATTACTGTGTAGTGAACTCATAACACTGTAGGGTATGACTGTGTAGTGAGCTCATAACACTGTAGGGTATGACTGTGTAGTGAGCTCATAACATTGAAGGATATGACTGTGTAGTGAGCTCATAACACTGTAGGGTATGACTGTGTAGTGAGCTCATAACACTGTAGGGTGTGACTGTGTAGTGAGCTCATAACATTGAAGGATATGACTGTGTAGTGAGCTCATAACATTGTAGGGTATGACTGTGTAATGAGCTCATAACATTGAAGGATATGACTGTGTAGTGAGCTCATAACACTGTAGGGTATGACTGTGTAGTGAGCTCATAACACTGTAGGGTATGACTGTGTAATGAGCTCATAACATTGAAGGATATGACTGTGTAGTGAGCTCATAACATTGTAGGGTATGAATGTGTAATGAGCTCATAACATTGAAGGATATGACTGTGTAGTGAGCTCATAACACTGTAGGGTATGACTGTGTAATGAGCTCATAACACTGTAGGGTATGACTGTGTAGTGAGCTCATAACACTGTAGGGTATGACTGTGTAATGAGCTCATAACACTGTAGGGTATGACTGTGTAGT
Organism: Homarus americanus; assembly: GCF_018991925.1. Classification (NCBI taxonomy): domain Eukaryota; kingdom Metazoa; phylum Arthropoda; class Malacostraca; order Decapoda; family Nephropidae; genus Homarus; species Homarus americanus. Next base: position 3,665,959 of record NW_024722227.1, read on the forward strand.
GAGCTCATAACACTGTAGGGTATGACTGTGTAATGAGCTCATAACACTGTAGGGTATGACTGTGTAGTGAGCTCATAACACTGTAGGGTATGACTGTGTAATGAGCTCATAACATTGAAGGATATGACTGTGTAGTGAGCTCATAACACTGTAGGGCATGACTGTGTAGTGAGCTCATAACACTGTAGGGTATGACTGTGTAATGAGCTCATGACACTGTAGGGTATGACTGTGTAATGAGCTCATAACATTGAAGGATATGACTGTAGTGAGCTCATAACACTGTAAGGTATGACTGTGTAGTGAGCTCATGACACTGTGAAGCCTTTCTTTACAACACAATAAGAGAAAATTTTGTGTAAGCCTTCATGAAGTGTTAGGTTATGAGTGTGGGTATGGAAGTTGACTAACCTGCTGTGTCCTCTCGCCGCAGCTACTGGAGGAAACAGACCTGGATGGCGGTGGCATCTCCGAGGAGGAGTTCAAGCACCTACTCACCAAGTGCCCCGACTTCATCCACTCCTTTAGGTTCTCTATTTAACGATAATGTAAGAACGGGATATAAACGTCTACCGAATATAACGTAAAAAAGACGATATATGATTCAAATACTTGTTCATGGAAGTAATTCTTGTGAAGAGAAATTTAAAAAAAAAATCGGAAGCAAGTGAAACTGTAAACTATAATATCTAAAATTCCCTGTCGTGTATGTGGTACTTAATATGTCGCTAAGAGAATTAAACAGTTGAAGATCGCGGCTGGTGTACAGTACCTCGCTCACCATATACACCCATCTTGTATTCTTCTGAGTGGGTTGACTAGGGAAATGATCAGTGATCAAAATTAGTGTTAAAATATTGGCTGAAGTAATTATTCATATATAATAATCATATGCCATAAACCAATTAGTTATGTTAGAAAATTATAACTGCTGAAACAAAATACCCTACTGGAAATAACCATGTGATGGTTTTGTTCAATTCAATTTCAATTGTTTATTCCTTGACAGAGGAAGCGGGATCCTAGTGCTGTCACTAGGTACCCCTGTACAATGACACCAGAAGCATCTGGCAAGTGTGACAAGTATATACAGTATAAATATTATAAAGAGGCTTACTAAGGCCTAAGGAAGGAAGGATATTCCTTTAACACATAATCAATATTATTTACAAAATATCTGGCCAGTATGGGGAGGATCATCGTGTCTCCGTCAGGGGGTCGTGGAGTGGTGGTCCAGCAGGCGTCACGGAGGCGTTGTGTGTGGGGACATCTTAGGAGGCATGCCCAGTACTTGCCAACAGTGCGGGCGGGTCGTGTTGCGTCTCTGTAACAAAGCGTGTTCGGCATCCGGGCCTTCGATGTAGAGCGGCAGAAATTGGACAGTGATTACATAAGTTCGTCAAGATCGTCTTAGTGAGGTGAAAGTGTAAATCGATGTCGGACTTTTCATGCTAGACACGATTGTATTTTTGAAAACTCAATTTCCACCGAGTTGGAGGTACAGCCAGGGTCACAGGCCTATAACCACACAATCACTGCCACATGACAAAGCTTTTATTTTATTTTATTTTTTAGGGTGTTGTGGTCACGGCTGTGATAAAGGCCAACCAGGGAGTGTAGTACTGTGCCTTCAGTTAAATCAGTTCATAGTTGTCATCAGTGAATGCAGAAGAGACTATAATAACTTAAAGTGAATACATATTGGCAATCGAGCTGGTAAGGACAACTGCCAGCCTATTCGTGTCATAGGTGCCACAGAGACTTTAAATTTTATTTTGTTTGTGTGCTTTCTCAAGGACTGAAACTGTGTTTATAATACACCACTCACAGGGAGATACAGTGTACACAGTGATAGTTCATAGTGTCATCAGTGACCGCTGAAGTTGTAAATAACTTAAAGTGAGCGCTCACTAGCAAGCAAGCTGGAAAGGCACCGTGCCAGCTGAAACCAAGTCGTGTCATAGGTGCCACAGAGACTTTAAATTTTATTTTATGTTGATTGTGTGCTTGCTCAAGGACTGAAACTGTGCCTACAATACACCATTCACAGGGAGATACAGTGTACGCAGTCGCAGACGACAACTCCATAGGCAACAGAGAGTAGCTAAGTACTTTTTTCTCTCTTTATTTTCTTTGAAATAGGTGTAGATCTATACACAGTCTGCACCCCCCCCCCCACAACAACAACAACCATGAGTTTGGTATGTGATTACTGCAGGGAGACGTCGGATATGGAGGATGCAGGCCTAACTAATGCAACGTTTAGGAAGTTACTAACTGCCGTAAAGCTTGATGGCTGTTGCTGGTATTGCCCTGGCTGCATAGTCAAGGTGAATGAAGCGATTGCAATCCATAAGGGAACGAGTTCTCTAGGGACGAAAATAGATGAAGCAGGAGCCCTGCTGGTTGACAAACTGGAGCAAGTTGAGAAAGAGATCCTTGCTAAGACTGAGGAAGTAGCTAATAGAATGGAGGTGGTTGCTAAGAGGAGCTATGCGGACGTATTAGGAGGGCCACGGGTGGGGGGGGCGGAGAGTAATGCAGAATCAGTACAGGTTCTACAGCAGATTGGGACTCTGAAAAAGTGTGTCGAAGAAATGAAAATTAACGGACCTACTGTTAGGGGAGAGGAGGAACACCAGGAACGGCTCCAGCGCAGGAACAATGTAATAGTTTTTGGAGTCCCAGAGAGCCAGGCGGAGGGAACTGTGAGTAAGGAAACACACGACAAGGTGCTGTTTCAAAATATTTGCACAGAGGTTCTGAAGATTCCAGCAACCCCTCAGGATGTGAGGAGACTGGGACAAAAGCAGGGGGTTAAGCCTCGCCCCCTCAGGATCACACTAGGGAGTGAGGAGGAAAAATGGCAAGTTATCCGGCAGGCAAAAAACTTAGCAAGGAGCGAGGCATTTCGAGATGTATTTATTCACCCAGACCGCACGGTAATGCAGAGGGAACAGCACAAGAAGCTCCTGCTGGACTTGAAGCAGAAGAGGGAGGAGTCGAGAAGGAACGGGGACAGGTGCACATGGGTTATACTCAGGGGGAGGGTAGTGGAAACAAGTGTGCCGACACAGGGCCAGGGGGCAGCAGTGCACCCTCCACCCACTCAACCCCCCACCCGGGAGGCGGCACCGGCTCAGCCTACCGGACAGGAGGGAACGAGCGCCGTGTAAACAATGAAATTTTTAACCACACCCTGCAAAATACAGTGTACTTAGCAAATGCTGCAGCTTCTGAGAATGTGGGTGGAGCGGGTTTATTACTAAGAGCAGAGACGTTACCGAGAACAAATTCTGGCTTGAATGTCATGTACACTAATACCGACACGTTCCTTGATAAGAGGGAGGAGTTTGAAACACTACTAAGAGTACACCAACCAGATATTGTAGGAGTTGTAGAACTGTTGTACAAGAACAGGAGAATCGACCCAGAGGAATGTGAGTTCAGTATTGCTGGATATGACTCATTTACGAACCTAACTCAAGAATCCTGCAGGAGGGGTGTGGTTATCTACGCTAGGCAAGACCTTAGAGCCAGCCAGGCGAGGGTACAGGGAGAGGATGTCTTTGAAGAGTCCAAGTGGTGTAAAATTAAATTAAAGGGAGGGGACTTACTTATCGTCGGGTGTATCTACAGATCCCCGAACTGTGGCCCACTAAATCAAAGGAACTTAAGAACCTTAATAAACAATGCGGCGATGCTCAACCCCAGCCACCTCCTTATCATGGGGGACTTTAACTATGGCGACATCGACTGGAGAAACGAGTCAACCCCGAATGACTTGAATAATCCTGCTACTCTTTTTGTAGAAACTCTGAGAGATAATTTTCTGTTCCAACATGTGAGAGACCCGACACATTACAGAGGGGAACAAACACCCAAGCCACTTGACCTCATCATAACAAACGAGGAGGGTATGGTGGCCAAACTGGAACACCTTGCCCCAGTTGGCACCAGTCACCATACAGTGTTGTCATTCAGATTTAACTGTTACCTAGTTCAAGATAAGGCCAGGCCAAGGTGCAAATATTACAAGGGAAATTACAATGGGATGAGGGAAGAGATGAGGGGTATCAACTGGCCTGACTTATTAAGGTACAAGAACGCAGACACTACGCTGAATATCATAACTAGTAAAATGACCCATTTGATCGATAAATATATACCCAAGACCAAACCCAGTGCTTCTAGGAATACGAGGGGATCCCTACACATGAACCATGCGGCGGTCGACAAAATTAAGAAGAAAACCCAGAAATTCAAGACGTGGGTTGGGTCAAACGATGAGCAGGACAGGAGGATGTATGCAAGAGCCAGAAACCAAGCAAAGATAGAGTGTAGGAGGGCTGAAAAGGAGTTCCAAAGGCTGGTTGCACGCGAGGTCAAGTCAAACCCAAAGGCGTTTTACCGCTATGCAAAGTCGAAATTGAAAACGCGAGTAGGAGTATCAGACCTGAGGCTTGAAGATGGTAGTTACGCAGATTCTGACCAGGATAAAGCTGAGGCATTGAACAGCTTCTTTTCCTCAGTGTTCACAAGAGAGGATGCAACTAACCTTCCTGCGTTTGAGGACAGACGGTTCGACACAGCACTGACCCACATTGTGTTCACAGAAGAGGGTATTAGAAATAAACTGTCCAGGCTAAAGGTCCATAAGAGTCCTGGACCTGACATGGTGCATCCTAGAGTGCTAAGGGAGCTGTGCAACGAGCTTGCAGAGCCCCTGAAGATTCTGTTTTGTAAATGCCTGGATGAACAAATGGTCCCCAGTGAATGGAAAGTGGCTTATGTGAGTCCTATCTTCAAGAAGGGCGATAGGCACTCCACGAACAACTATAGACCGGTGAGCCTGACCAGCATAATATGTAAAGTACTTGAGAGTATTATCAGAGATGCAGCGATGGAACATCTACTACGAAACAACCTTGTAAAAGATTGCCAACACGGTTTTATGCCGGGGCGCTCTTGCTTGACACAATTGCTCAAGGTATTGGATATTTGGACCCATATTCTAGAACGGGGTGGTAATATCGACAATATTTACCTAGATTTTGCCAAGGCTTTCGACAGTGTACCCCACGAAAGGCTGAAAATCAAACTGGAAGGGTACGGAATTCGGGGAAATGTCCTAGCGTGGATAGAAGACTTTCTACATGACCGCAAGCAATGTGTGGTGATTAATGGCACGAAATCGTCATCTGTACCTGTAACAAGTGGGGTACCGCAGGGTAGTGTATTGGGCCCGCTGTTGTTTGTTTGTTTCATAAATGATATGCCTGACGTTGTACACTCCTCCATACAAATGTTTGCCGATGACGCCAAGTTATTTCGGGAAATTAAGAACCAAGCGGACTGTGAAGAGCTGCAGAAGGACCTCTGTGGGCTCCAGGAATGGTCGAAGGAATGGCTGCTGAGATTCAATGTCACGAAGTGTAAGAGGATGCACCTGGGGCGTACCAACGGTAAGGAGGCGTACCATATGTCCCAACGGGATGAAGAAAATGTACTAGTTGAGACTGTGTGTGAGAAGGACCTAGGTGTGTATGTTGACAATGAGCTGAAGTTCTCGGGCCATTGTGAGAAGAAGGTAAATCAGGCAAATAAATTATTGGGTCTTATAAGAAGGTCGTTCAGATATCTAGACGGTCCGTCCCTCGTGACGATCTTCAGGAGTGAAGTGCTTCCCCATCTGGAGTACTGTCACCCCATCTGGTCCCCGAGATATGCTAGGGACTGTCAGTTGGTTGAAAATGTTCAAAGGAGGGCCACCAAGCTGGTGCCTGCACTTCGGCATCTCAGCTACCCTGCGAGATTGGAGCGCCTGAACTTGCCTAGCTTATACTACAGACGGGCAAGGGGGGACCTAGTTGAGGTTTATAAGCATCTCAGGGGGCACTACTCAGTTGAGTGTCCTTACTTGGAGCTGGCGGACGCTCGCCCCACAAGGGGTCACAGCTCAAGATTGAAGAAGCCGCAAGTCCGGAAAACCGTGAGGGCAAACTTTTTCGGAGTGAGGGTTGTAAACTCTTGGAACAATCTACCAGAAAGTGTTGTGACGGCACCGAGTGTGAGCTCTTTCAAGAGAAGACTTGACCAACACTGGAGCGGGTTCAGGTACATTCAGGAGCCGGTGCATGCCCAGTATTTGCCAACAGTGCGTGACAGAGACGTGACCGATCGCCCGGGCGGCTAGCGAGCCGACCTTTTGGTGAAGAATATAAAGGAAAAGAGTCGTGACCGATCGCCCAAGCGGCTAACAAGCCGATCAGTGGCGAAGAGGATAAAAGTAAAAGTAAAAAGAATATGGGTGCTGCTGTCGGGTCTTCTGCATAACGCACAAGAGCTTTGCTCAGGGGATGGTTTTGTTGGCTACCCTTAGTTAGAAAGGCTTACTGTATATTTTTTTTGTATACCTATACCTTCTATATACTGCACATTGTTTGTATACCTGCACTGTCTATTCACGTTGTTTATATACCTCCACACACTATATACAGTCCCCCTCACTAGTACGTTTACAGGGGCTCGTCATATAAACATCCCACAAATCATTGTCATTATTTGTTTTAATATTGTTTTACTTTGATTTCATAGGATGTTTACTATTGTGAGTTTCCTTCTGTCAAATGTAAACAAACACAGCGCTGCCGCCGCCACTAAACAAAACCTGGCGAGCCCCTATAGATACACTAGTGAAGGGGACTGTACAGTAGCTAAAGCAACTATCTGTGCAGGTGGGGGTCGATATGCTCCGAAATTTTACGTGTGAATAGTGACAGCCCTCATATACCAAAATTTATCGTCCATGGTCTCATATTGTTTCCCACAAAGTATGCACAGATAGTTGTTTTAGCTACTGTACATTGTTGTGCACCTATATTGTCTATGTACAAAATAGTCCAGCACTGTTTATGCATATTGTATACCTACCTGCACTGTTTGTGTACATTGTATGCTTGCACTGTTTGTATACTACACAGTGTTTGTTTACCTGCTCTATCTACTGTATATATGTACACTCCCCCCCAAAAGTATCGGCCCCTTTTCTCATCGATACACTGTGTCACAAAAGACGAATATTTCCGATCACTAATTGTGATTCCTGCATTACATTGGTAGGCCAGCCTTCCGAGTATCTGTGAGGTTGCTAGTTATTATTTCTGGCATTTGTTGTAATTATGGTGAATCACTGTGCTCCATCTTTAGTAGAATAATATAATGATATTAATGTAGCTATGATACTGCCTCGTGTTGTCTGTGTTGTTTCCATAGTGACTGTCAATCCCATGGGAGGACTTGACGACATTGTCTCGTAGTGTTCCGTTGCCAGCACGACTCATGAGATGATACGTTATATTCATAATTGTTATCTCATTAATTGAGGTAAAAATAATATTGAAATGCAGTAAATCATGATATCATTGTAATTGGATATGGCATCATAATACACATGTTATTACTGTATTTGCAAATGAATATAATAACGGATCATAGAGTTTCATATTTCGTCCGAAGCGATTCCATTGTAACCTCGTTTCATGAAAACATATTAACGTTGTATTCCTATTTGGCAACCCATCCCCTGGGGCTGAAATACTATCTAAGGTTCATGAACCAACGGGGTTACTCATGACGTTATTAGTTTTGTATATGGTATCACAATTCATCCTATTTCATTACACAATGTAGAGAATATGTGGTATACTGTAGATATCATAGTGATTATCAGGTGCAAGAAGAAAGAACGAAATTTGCAACTCACAATCTGAAATTAGCAACCGAACCGAGACTGTGGTGTACGTGTTACTGTGTTTATTTCCAAATACATCGGGGCCAGGGGGGGGTCTGATACCTTTGGGAGGGTGAGTGTATAAATTGTGTACTAACGCTGTTTATGTAAATGTTGTGTACCTGCATTATGTACTTTGTGTACCAGCACGGTCTATGTACAGTACGTGGTGAATTAATGGGAATTTATATGACGATTTTACTACATATCTATCTATCTACCTAAGTCTTATACAGAGACCCTGCCTATTCTTAACGAAGGTCCAATCTTTGTTTTCAGGATTAAAAAGAAACAAACTCAGTAATCAGTAAACAAATATATATTTTGGTCTTATGAACATAAGTCGACTCGTGTAGTCTCAGTCTCATAGCTGTCAAGTAAAGTCGTTAGTGGCAGTGTTGTTAATGCTGTAGCCTGTAGTGTTGTTAATGCTGTAGCCTGCAGTGTTGTTAATGCTGTAGCTTGCAGTGTTGTTAATGCTGTAGCTTGCAGTGTTGTTAATGCTGTAGCCTGCAGTGTTGTTAATGCTGTAGCCTGCAGTGTCGTTAATGCTGTAGCTTGCAGTGTTGTTAATGCTGTAGCCTGTAGTGTTGTTAATGCTGTAGCCTGCAGTGTTGTTAATGCTGTAGCCTGTAGTGTTGTTAATGCTGTAGCCTGTAGTGTTGTTAATGCTGTAGCCTGCAGTGTTGTTAATGCTGTAGCTTGCAGTGTTGTTAATGCTGTAGCCTGCAGTGTTGTTAATGCTGTAGCCTGCAGTGTTGTTAATGCTGTAGCCTGTAGTGTTGTTAATGCTGTAGCCTGTAGTGTTGTTAATGCTGTAGCCTGCAGTGTTGTTAATGCTGTAACCTGCTGTAATGCCCTGTAGTGTTGTTAATGCTGTAGCCTGTAGTGTTGTTAATGCTGTAGCCTGCAGTGTTGTTAATGCTGTAACCTGCAGTGCTGTTAATTGTTAATGCTGTAGCCTGCAGTGTGTTAATTAATGCTGTAGCCTGCAGTGTTGTTAATGCTGTAGCCTGCAGTGTTGTTAATGCTGTAGCCTGCTGTACCTGTGTTGTTAATGCCGTAACTTGCAGCCCTGCAGTGTTGTTAATGCTGTAGCCTGCAGTGTTAATGTGCAGCTTGCAGTGTTGTTAGCCTGTAGTGTTGTGTAATGCCTGCAGTGTTGTTAATGATGTAGCCTGCAGCCTGCAGTGTTGTTAATGCTGAAGCTGTAGCCTGCAGTGTTGTTAATGCTGTAGCCAGTGCAGTGTTGTTAATGATGTAGCCTGTAGTGTAGCCTGTTAATGCTGTAGCCTGTAATGATGTAGCCTTGTTGTTAATGCTGTAGCCTGCAGCCTGCAGTGCTGCTAATGCTGTAGCCCGCAGTGCTGTAACTTGCAGTGTTGCGTTAATGCTGTAGCCTGCATGATGCTGTAGCCTGCAGCCTGCAGTGTTGTTAATGCTGTAGCCTGCAGCCTGCAGTGTTGTTAATGCTGAAGCCTGCGTCGTGCAGTGTTGTTGTTAATGCTGTAGCTTGCAGTGTTGTTAATGATGTAGCCTGCAGTGTTGTTAATGCTGTAGCTTGCAGTGTTGTTAATGATGTAGCCTGCAGTGTTGTTAATGATGTAGCCTGCAGTGTTGTAATGTGCAGCACGCTGAAGCCTGTTAATGCTGTGCTGTAGCCTGCAGTGTTGTTAATGCTGTAGCTTGCGTAAAATGATGTAGCCCGTAGGTGTTGTTAATGCTGTAGCCTGCAGTGTTGTTAATGCTGTAGCCTGCAGTGTTGTTAATGCTGTAGCCTGCAGTGTTGTTAATGCTGTAGCCTGCAGTGTTGTTAATGCTGTAGCCTGCAGTGTTGTTAATGTTGTAGCCTGCAGTGTTGTTAATGCTGTAGCCTGCAGTGTTGTTAATGCTGTAGCCTGCAGTGTTGTTAATGTTGTAGCCTGCAGTGTTGTTAATGCTGTAGCGTGCCTAACATTTTTTAATACTGTAATATACAAGACTTTAGTTAAACTCCTGGTGGTTGTGTTACTCACCAACAAACTAACTCTTTGGTGGTAAGAAATAAAATAGTATGGCTTCTGTGATGGTGTGAGAGGATTTTATGTCCATATATATAATATCCTCTCGTGTGTGTATTGAGGACAGCTACACTACATTATCTTATTATTATAATACGTCGTCGTTAGCCTGTTTGATCCTCAACATAATTCACCGTAAGGCTATTTCATGTGTTTAATTTTCAAATTATTATGCAATAAAATTTATGATTTATAAGTCATGTTTTATTGAAATATCTTTGTTCAGGCAATCCAGGAAATTAAAACATCACTCACTCCTAGTAAGACGGGAGGGACCATGAAGTATTAGACAGATTTTTGTCTGCTCCAGCAGAAATCAAACATAGTTTAGTGGACGTTTGATTTGTAATACTGTACAAAGTGCACGGACTGAGAGGAGGCAGAGGCGTATTTTCCGTGAACCTAAAGGTAAGATTTGCCAATTATTTTGTGAAAAATCTTCATATTAATTATAATTTTACAATAATTTAGCTTTGGGTTATTTGCTGCAAGTCTCCTTTCAGGCCATGCGTTTTAGACCAAAAAATATATTTTTTAAGAAAAAATAAGCTGATTTTTTCAGGATCGATTCCCAGTAGAGTCTATAGCAACAGACAATGTCTCCCAGAAATCCTCTTTGTACTTAACTTAGAATTCAAGATGGCGTCCAAGATGGCTGGTATACAGTAAATTGGCACTATCTCAAGAACCAGATGAGATAGAGGTATGGTGTTGATGCCAAGGTAACGATTTTCAACCAAGCTTTATTCACTGGATACTAAAAAAAAAGATGTATAATATCAGCATTGTCTTTACAGTAGATTGATCGCTCTTACTGGAGAAGCGATGGCTACTAAGACGACACTGCTACTATTGCTTACATAATTCGTAAGTTCAACTCATGAAGTATTCAGTTAAATTAATTAGAAGCGGAAATGATACACATAGTAAACCAAGCATGTTCCAGTGCATGCAGAGCGGAGTAGAGAACAGTTAAGTTCAAGTTTTCTGCAGCAACATGCCACCCGACAATAATATTGGTCTCACAACCACGAGATCATGTAGGAAGACTGTCAGGTGTAGGTGCTTGTCCCGTTGGATATTTTACTTTTTTGTATTCTTTGAGTCTAAAGAACGACCAGGAGAGTGTCCTTATTACCACCATACAGGTACAATGAAAGACAAAAGTCGCGTCGTGAAATTTCGTGAAAACTTATGCCGAAGAGCTAAACTTTTGGTGCGCTCTGCCTTGTGGTAGGGGGCTCTCATAATGTTTCACGAGCTATATTTAATCTTCGGACAAAACCGCGACACGACTTTTGTCTCTGATTGTACATCATCCTTGCTACTTACACCAGAATGGAACATGCTCAGGTAGCGATGGGCGTCCTGCGTCATGAAGTTCATGAATCATTATCATCACAGTTTTCTTCCCTTTACAGTATAGCAGAGAAATTTTTAGTACACTGACGCAGAACGAGTGACGATATCCCATGTGCAAGTGATTTCCAATAGACTCCTACTTAACTGACCAGCATGACCAGTGTATGTGCCTATCATTATTTTTTTTACGTTTTATAATAATATGACCCAAAGCTTATCATTTCACTGTCACATTTCTTATGTTGCTTATAAGGTACAGTACTATTTATAAATGGTGTTATTTTCAATTGTCTTTTTACAACATTGAAGTTAATAAGTCTTTGAGCAGGCATTCATTTATTTCAATCTCTCTCTCTTGTACTTTTCTTCTGAAAGAAGCTTCATTATTATTGTCACAAAATCAATAATTTTACCTCCTGTGACTTACTGCTAATAAATAACATGTAATTCCTAAAGCTGTCCCATTTAAAACAATTCAAAAGAGTTATTGGTTGCCTAAAGAGACTTATCTAAGAATGCTTTCAAACATTTTGTTTTATTCCCCCAATTTTTGTCTTTAAATACCAGTAAAATAACAATAATATTAATAATAATAATATGCTGTTCAAAATTTCCACGGGCTAGCGAGGGAACGTGTCTACTGAGTCGAGAATGGGGTATTTGGTTAAGGTGGGGGAAATCGTCCAATCAGTCTGTTGAAGAGGTTGAATAGACTTATCAGGTACACAAGATATTATTATCACTCATACTGGAACAAGAAGACTAGTACTATATATAGGGTGCAGTAGCTAATATTTTTCATATTTCAAAATAACTGTTCCCCCAAGATATATGGATTTCAACCCCTTGAAATTATTACTAGCGTATACTAAGGGTCGGGAGTCGTGAATGGGGAGTTGATTTGCATTTACTAACTTATGAAAATGCGAAATTCGTGAATCCCAAAACCGACTGTACAGTATATGCAATCTCATTGAAATAAAAAGAGTAATAATTCTAGATAACAGCATTAAGCAGAGTACATTTTATATTTGTTAATCACAGAAGACATGCATATCATTCTGATGACAAGCTATATTGCCTGTAATAATTTTGATATTTCATAGTACAATGATTCTCTTGGCCAAAAAGTATTTTATTCTGGGTAGCATCATTATTATTAAGTATAACAATCATTATCATTAGTAGTGGTAGTAGTATTTTTTTAGAATGTATACAAAGATAATTACTTTACACAACAGTCATTCGTTGTTGACGCTGTGTCTGGCGCCGCCGTGCCCGGGATAATGAAGGCTGGTCAACAATGTCTCACTTGACGTTTTTTAAAGGTCAGTGAGTAATTAACATTTGTGTATCTCCAAACCTCGGTAGTATTTCGAAATGAGTACAGTACTTTACTCCGATTCTCTGGGTGAGACAAAATTTCTGTATATTTACTCATTTAAGGAATCTGAAAATGTAAAACTCTACCGTAAACACAAAGTAGCGGATAATGCATCATTAATAACCTTAAGTACATAACAACCAATAACTTAGTTGTCGAACATTAGTGTGATATCTAAGTCAACCTCAGGAACACAGTCGACGTCTGCTGATACATGCATCATCATTTGGCTGCAGTAAAACTTGTCTAGTTTTCACTTCTTTATTTTTCGTTACTTTGGTAAAAATCGTTCCTCCACATACATCGAGAAAGGTTAGAAGGTTAATTGTTCACTGACCTTCTAAACAAGATTGTTGATTGACGTGAATCTAGGAAAAGGAGCGAGTGTGTGGTGGTAGGTGGGCTCAGTGCTTCCCCTGCCTCCGAGGATCCTGCATTCACACGGGTGAGATACGTCCCACTCTTCTCACAACTGATATCTTTATCACTATAACATAGTGAAAATTAGGCTAAAGTAAAGAAGTTACTCACAGAACGAGAAAAAAAACGACCACAATGTGGTGTGAACGTTTTCAAAATAAATATATACATAATGATGGACGTCCTTGAGGGCTGATCTCATCACATTAGATACGGTTTCGTTAGATTAGGTTAGGTTAGGTTGTTAGATTAGATTTGATTTGGTAATATTAGGTTATGTTAGGTATGGTCAGGGGAATTTCGAAACCGTCCAAAACGCTTTGTAGCTGTTGGGAAAAACCCACGACGCAAAATTTCGTTTTCTGGTTATTCTGAAAACGACCACAACGCGTCGTGCTCATTGTTTCGTTCAGTGAGCGAATTTGTTCTTCGAGCCTCGCATATAAATCTGAACTTATCTCCATCATTAACGATATACCTGCACTTTCATGCCCCATTCTCTTTCTCCCTCAGGTGTTATCACAATTTCTTGTCGAAGGTGCTGGTAGGGAAACGTCATGACTTTTAAAAATGACACAGCTCCCTGCCTCAAGCTGGGTGTCGCCTCAGTGAGTATGTGTATGAATATATGTGTATTTGTACATGCATCATAAGTTGGTGATCTTATAATATTTCATGTGTACAGTGAACGTATGATGGTAACCACTCTTCTGGTACAGTGGTTCCCCTTCACTCTCATCTCTGTGACGGGGCCGCCCTACAAGGTGACGGGTGCCATCGCTCAGGTTATGGAAATAGTCGCCCATAAACTTAACTTCTGGTGAGATAATATCAACTGCTTTCTTACTGTGCTCTTGTTTTTCTTGTTCTTATTATATTTGGAAGCTGTTTTTCTCTGATATTGTTCTTGATCTTGTCCTTGTGTTATGAAGTCGTTTTACTGTGTTGTTATTAGTGTTGTTTGTTATTTTGTTGTTGTTATTTTTATGAAGTTCCCCTCTTGTGTTCTGATTGTTACTGTTCTTATTGTTATGTTATTGAGTTGTCTCGATGTGTGATTAATGTTGTGTTATGAAGCTTTTTCATTGCGTTCTTGTTAAAGGTATTATTTTGTTATAACTTGTCTTTTGTGTTATTGTTGTTGATTTTGTTGTTCTTATTATGAAGCTTTCTTATTGTGTTGTTATTTTTGTTGTTCTTCATCCTAATCTTATCTTAGGAAGTTGTCTTATTGTTTGTTGTTGTAATTACTGTATTTAATAGTCCAGCGTCGGTAGGCACCTGCATGAGTTGGCCGGACGCTCACTTTTGTACCATAAGTCACTGTTACTGTACACCGCCATCACTCTCTCCCTCTCAAGTCAGGTACTCAGTGGTTACTCCGTGTGTTTGTCTCGTTGTCCGAGCGGGTTGGACACAGTAGTAACCAAATATTTGATTTGATTTTAGTAATTAACTCATATTTTGATAGCGGCATAACAGGGGGCAGTGTACGCACATTGATCTTAGAACAAATTAATATTATTACTGTATATTTCTATGGCAGTATAGAGTACGTGGTACCTGAGGACAAGCTGTTTGGCTCGCAGCTCCCCAACTCCTCCTGGACGGGTCTGATGGGGCAGCTCACTCGCGGGGTAAGTTTTTAACACTCTTAGTGCTTCCTTTGTTAAATTTACTCCTTAATTAAGGATGCAAATCACATAAAGTTAAATCACCCTCAAGAGAGGGGAAAACTTTTCTTAATATACCAAAGTAATTGTCGAGATTAAGAAAGATCCGCTAAAACTTTGTGTTGCAGCTGGTAAAATCTTGTGTCATGATTCATGGAGCGGTCGATGTTCTTATCCCTCAGGGCGTGAACTGTAAGAGTAATGGTTAACTGTGAAAGTAATGGTTATGTTCCTATGTTCCTAAACTTAAAGACTTAAGCTGAATTACAATATCAGCCTCCTTTCAAGACAAAAGATTATGTGCAGAAGGTGTATTCATAGTTGTTGTAAGTCTTGATGTTTACGATACTCCCCTGCAGGAGGTGGACATGACGGGCGTGGTAATGTCTCTGAGTGATGAGAGGAACCAGGCCATAGACTTCAGCGTGCCACTCTACATGGACGCCAGCAAGCTCGCATATAAGAGACCGGTCCTGGAGTCCGATATCACCGGATTTGTCAAACCTTACACTAACAGGGTACGGAGAGGCAGAAAGGCTCAACTTATTACAATTAAATGACCGATATTTAAAAAAGAGAAGATTCATTAAAACCACAAATCTTGTCACTTATAACAACGATATTCTCTACACATGAGAGAATGCAGAGACAAGTGAAAGGGAAAGAAAGAAAATGAGGCACATTCAAGGAGACATAAAATTACAATGAGAGACAAAGTAAGCGAGAGGGAGAGAGAGAGAGAGAGAGAGAGAGAGAGAGAGAGAGAGATCACTAATCACAAGTGTCACGCAGATGTGGATGTTGTTGGTGCTGACGGTGGTGGGGGTCCTGGTCGCCACCTTCACCCTCATACAGTGTCGACACCGCCTCCTGTCCCGCCCCAGGTAGGTACTAGGTAACCCAGGTAGGTACTAGGTCCCCCAGGTAGGTACTAGGTCATGTGTGTGTATATTTAAGTTACCATTATCATACAACTTGGTGTTACAGAAGTCGCAGCATTAACGAGAGCGACAGCTGGGGTGTATTGGCGGGAGAAATACGACACAGTGACAACACAGTGACCAACGCCTGGTGGACCTCCAACGTGTGGATCCTAACAACACTCTTGGCTCAGGGTGAATCATTGCTATCTATTGTTCCTTTACTGTCTACTTTGTGCTGTTCCCATGCTGCCTTGTGCTAGTTTCCATATCCTGTACTGTTTCCATACTTTCTTGTGCTGTTTCCATACTTTCTTGAGCTGTTTCCATGCTTTCTTATCCCATTTCCATTTTATGGGTGTTCACTCCTCCACAGCACTACCTCGGTGGCCCCAGGGAGACTCACTGCGGGTCATGACGGGGGTCTGGTTGTTGATGGCCTTTATCGTGGGCACCGTTTACCGCTCTAACCTGAAGGCCATGTTGATCCTGCCCAGGCTTAAACTGCCCTTCAACAACCTGGAGGAGCTCGTTGATACCGACATACCCTGCTTCGTCAACCTGGGCACTGCTCTTTATCGTTATGTAGAGGTAATACACTACCCTCCACCATTATGTAGAGGAAATACACTACCCTCCACGATTATGTAGAGGTAATACACTACCCTCCACCATTATGTAGAGGTAATACACTACCCTCCACCATTATGTAGAGGTAATACACTACCCTCCACCATTATGTAGAGGTAATACACTACCCTCCACCATTATGTAGAGGTAATACACTACCCTCCACCATTATGTAGAGGTAATACACTACCCTCCACCATTATGTAGAGGTAATACACTACCCTCCACCATTATGTAGAGGTGATACACTACCCTCCACGATTATATAGAGGTAATACACTACCCTCCACCATTATGTAGAGTAATACACTACCTCCACCATTATGTAGAGGTGATACACTACCCTCCACCATTATGTAGAGGTGATACACTACCTCCACCATTATGTAGAGGTGATACACTACCCTCCACCATTATGTAGAGGTGATACACTACCTCCACCATTATGTAGATGTAATACACTACCCTCCACCATTATGTAGAGGTGATACACTACCCTCCACCATTATGTAGAGGTGATACACTACCCTCCACCATTATGTGGAGGTGATACACTACCCTCCACCATTATGGAGGTGATACACTACCTCCACCATTATGTAGAGGTGAGATATTAACCATCCACCATTATGTAGAGGTGATACACTACCTCCACCATTATGTGGAGGTGATACACTACCTCCACCATTATGTGGAGGTGATACCTACCTCCACCATTATGTAGAGGTGAGATATTAACCATCCACCATTATGTAGAGGTGATACACTACCTCCACCATTATGTAGAGGTGATACACTTCCTCCACCATTATGTGGAGGTAATACACTACCCTCCACCATTATGTAGAGGTGAGATATTAACCATCCACCATTATGTAGAGGTGAGATACTACCCTCCACCATTATGTAGAGGTGATACACTACCCTCCACCATTATGTAGAGGTGATACACTACCCTCCACCATTATGTGGAGGTGATACATTACCCTCCACCATTATGTAGAGGTGGTACACTACCCTCCACCATTATGTAGAGGTGATACACTTCCCTCCACCATTATGTGGAGGTGATACACTACCCTCCACCATTATGTAGAGGTGATACACTACCCTCCACCATTATGTAGAGGTGATACACTACCCTCCACCATTATGTAGAGGTGATACACTACCCTCCACCATTATGTAGAGGTGATACACTACCTCCACCATTATGTAGAGGTGATACACTACCCTCCACCATTATGTAGAGGTGATACACTACCCTCCACCATTATGTAGAGGTGATACACTACCCTCCACCATTATGTAGAGGTGATACACTACCCTCCACCATTGTGTAGAGGTGATACACTACCCTCCACCATTATGTAGAGGTGATACACTACCCTCCACCATTATGTAGAGGTGATACACTACCCTCCACCATTATGTAGAGGTGATACACTACCCTCCACCATTATGTAGAGGTGATACACTACTCTCCACCATTATGTAGAGGTGATACACTACTCTCCACCATTATGTAGAGGTGATACACTACCCTCCACCATTATGTAGAGGTGATACACTACCCTCCACCATTATGTAGAGGTGATACACTACCCTCCACCATTATGTAGAGGTGAGATACTACCCTCCACCATTATTTAGAGGTGATACACTACCCTCCACCATTATGTAGAGGTGAGACACTACCCTCCACCATTATTTAGAGGTTAGACGTTACATGAAATCAATCGTAGTAAAGAATATTATGGTGAATATCACCATCTTTTTGTTGAGCTAAAAAGAGACCGAAGAAGGGTTTGTTTTCTTATCATTACAATACACAGGCGATCAAAACCCCTACTCCCAACTAAACACCGTCTCAACAACACGTGTGGGCAGGCGAGAAAAAAATGTTTTGTTCATTCTGGCAAACTTGTCAGGGCGGGCAACCAGCGCCGACGGGCTTCAACAGGCTTCTACTGTGTGCTGCCATTCTTGATAGCATATTCGCATTCATGAAGCTTGTCAACGCCAGTAATACGCTGCACGTGGAGTGAAGAGAAAGAGATGCACTCTAGCTTAGGGTAAGAATACAAAGAAAGTAGGTCACCCGCTTGCAGATTACCGGCGCTGACAAGTTTACCGGAAAAAACAAAAATTCTTTTCTTGCCTTCCTGCACGGGTGGACTTGTTCAGGATTGAAGAAAACGTCATTAAATAGACTTATGATGATTATGCACTAAAAATGCTTAAGTATTACGCATATATGCAGCTAAAATAGAGGAAATGTGAATGTAGAGGTACTCTTAAAAATAATTAAAATTGCTTGGTGATTATAACTAAATTCAGAATATCCCATGGCTACACATGTATTTTATTATATTTAGATTAAAGACTTCAGGTGCCATATCTATGAAAATGACGTTAGTATGGCAACAATCTAAATGATCACTGTATAAACTCTTTGTCTCTATTATTATCACCTTAATCGTTCCTGGTACAGACAGCAAAGCCGGGGTCGACGCTGTACAAGTTAAAGCGTCAGGCGGTGATTCACACTAACCTGCCTCTGGCCGTCAAGAACCTGTTGGTGGGCACCGAAGCGGCCTTCTCCACCGAAAACGGAATTCTCTTCATCATCCACTCTCATTTTGCTCAGGTAATGAACAAATGTTTGAATGAATAAATACGTACATGAATCGAGTTAGAACTGTTTGATTATATAAACTTGGTACATTTTAACTTAATAAATTATACCATAATTAGGTTGAACTAGGTTAGGATAGTCTATGTATTAAGTTATTCATTTAATATATACAGTATTATAATATCTTAATGATCGTATATGGCCAGTCAGAAGTTTCGAAAAAGTTAAATATATAAAGTATAAGTTATCGCTAATCGGCAGTTATCACTATTTACTCTCGAGTTTTATGTCTCATAGTTTTTTTTTAATGTTGTTGGTCTTGTCAATAGTGGAATTACTAACCTTGAATCAATTATATATGTACCACTTAATAAATCAATTATATATGTACCACTTAATAAATCAATTATATATGTACCACTTAATAAATCACTAATAGGTATAGGATGTAAATTTATACTAATCTAACCTAAATTTTGATAGAAGTCGTGTTCACATACCAAATAGTGATATGGGGAATAGAGAAATAATAATGTCCATCTGCAGAAAGAAAAAATAATTTCTTGTATTTTATAATTGTTGATACTAAAGATCTTTCCAGAGCTTCAGTCAAAAGTCGTAAGCCTTCGGGCAATAGATATGATCCATAAATGTCTCATTTTTTCTTGGTGGTATTGGTGACATGAACTACGACATTAATGAAGACGAAGACGTGCCCTTTATACTTGACGGACGAGACTTTCTATACCACCAGTGTCAGCCTCGCTTTCCCCAAGGGTTCCAACCTCCGCCAAAAGATAGACCCAATGTAAGAATATCCTCACCATGTAATATGCATCAATAACATTTTCTTCTGAATAACTAAGAAGCAGAATAACACTGCATCCCCCTCAACCTAATGAATAATAATTACAAGAAGTAAAATGTTAATATTTCTTCTTTGTTAACGTTCATCAATATCCTTCAAAAATTCCTTCAGTATTCTTAACACATAATGTTCAATATATATATATATATATATATATATATATATATATATATATATATATATATATATATATATATATATATATATATATATATATATATATATATATATATATATATATATGTATGTATGTACCGACAGTATTGTCCTTTGCCATCTGGTCTAATATTACTCTACTGTTATTCCATGCTCTCTTACCACAACAGTGTTCAGAACCTAAACCAATTCGGGATCTTGAATCGCCTGTTAATGAACGGTGTTCGTCACGCCCGAGAGTGTCTCAAGTCAGGATCCTCCGCTAAACAGAACAACAGCCTCCGACCCCTCGAACTTGGAGACTTCTATGGTGTTTTCTCTGTTTATGCAGGAGGTGAGGATAGAAGTGTCACTCGATGTCTATGGCGGTGAGGTACCGAAATCTATAATTATAATCCCGAACATTTTCACGAAATACTTATGGTATACGCACGCTACCCTGTCCGTGTTCGTGTCCTTAGCCAATATCTAATTTGAATGTAAAAATTCCGACGCCTCAAAGCATACCAACATTCAACGATTAATATGTCGCCTTAACGTACACACACAAAGATGATGATTCTACTATTCACTCTTCTCATTTTTCCCTTCCCCCTGACTCTCAAACTAGATCTATTCCGAGAGCTGATATTGTTGATGTAGCATCTCCGAGTGGGAAGGGAGAAATTTGCTCTGCCTTCTTTTGTGTTTCCATATTCATACAATCTGTCTCACTTCAAAAAGTTGGTTTTCCAGCATATTCTTGGTGTAGATTAATATGGTCTTTTTGTCTTCTATTTTTTTTTACTCCTATTTTTTCCCCCCCTAGGCCCCTTGTGAGTCGATGACCGGTGCCCAGGTGAGCTGTTCCCCGTAAAAAAAATAATAATTAATAAATAAATAAATAAAAATCCATATAAAGTAGCGAGCGTCGATTGGCTTATTTTGGAAAATATGAGCAAATCAGCAAGTAGACACAGTACATGACACAAGAACTACAGTCATATGAAATGTTTCGTCCATATATGTGTTGTGTTCGATAAAGGCAGGATTCTCAGAAGCTGCAAATAGAACTTGCTGAATGTATTGGATGACGTTGTTGTGAACTGGTGTACAGTACATAAGAATGGAGGAAACTGCAGCGGGCCTATTGGCCCATACTGGGCAGTCCCATTTACACCCAACCCCTATTGTTCATATAAGCATCCAACCTATGTTTGAATCTATCCAGCGTATTCGAGTTAATGATGATATTTGGTAACTTGTTCCACTCATCCACTATTCTATTTCCAAACCAGTGTTTACCTATTTCGCGCCTAAATCTAAATTTGTCTAATTTAAAACCATTGTTACGAGTTCGCTCCTGGTTGGATAGTTTGAGTACCTTTGTGATGTCCCCTTTGTTTAGCCTTGTAATGTCCCCTTTGCTATTGCAAATGTTAAATTTGATTTGTCATGTACTTTTTCGCATTTTGTTGCTTCACAAATCAGGTGCCATATGCTCGTCTGTGTACTTAATATGTGCACCGCTAGTGGCCCGAAGCATATCTAACCGATAGAGAACTAGAATTTGGGGACTTCACGCTTAAGATAATCTACAATAACTATACAACTTAGAATCTTGGGGTAGACTTATCCTGCTATCATATGATGGTACAAGTTACTTTAAACATCGGATACCTCCCCGATAACTGGCCAAATATCCAGTATCTGTTTTTATTATAGGCTGGATATCAAATATCCAGCTATCTGGATATTAATTTTTCTCCTTGACGGAGTAGGGTATATTTTATTTTTCTTCGACAGTAAGGATGTCAGTCTTCAATTCACACAATAGGGTTGTTAGGGTAACCAAAAAAAAAAACTGACACATTACAATCCCTCAAGAGACGTGGGGTAACACTAGATCCCGAAACATATTAGCAAACAAGGCGATGAACTTGTTGATAGGGCAGTTCATGTCACAGCAAAACTATAGAGACTCAGCATGCCGATCCCGTGTAGTCTCTAGTAAACCAAGGGAACTGTACTACAAACAAAATCACAACTGATACGGAATAAATCACAGCCCCACTAGCAGACGTCACCAATGCCTGGATGGTCTCGAAAAGCCACCCATTACGAACCAATGAAGAGTCGTCTACATCATCTCTGACTCGGATATGCCTGCAAGTGGGAGATGAGCATAGATGTAAGCACTGAAGAACGCAGGTATATTGTAGAGCACGAACTGACCAACCTCTGGATAACTAGATGTAGTATTTTTTACTTTTACTTTTATCCTCTTCACCACTGATCGGCTAGTTTGCCGCTTGGGCGATTGGTCACGTCTCTGTTATGCACTGTTGGCAAGTACTTGGCATACACTGACTCCTGAATGTACCTGAACCTGCTCCAGTGTTGGTCAAGTCTGGTCTTGAAACAGCTCACGCTCGGTGCCGTCACAACACTCTCTGACAGATTGTTTCACGAGTTCACAATAGCCCTTACAATTTTCTGGACTTGTGGCTTGTCCTCACACTGCTCCCTTCAGAGCTGCCTCAGGTACTTGTACAGGCAACCTTTACGGTCGCATAGGCTTATGTGATATGAAACATCTGCAGCAAACACCAGAAAGAAGTTGTCTAGGCACACTTAAGGTTACATTAAGAAACCTTCAAGTCAGGCAGGGCCAGGCAGGGCCAGGCAGGGCCAGCAGGTATTAACAAACCTTACGACCCGCTGAGGTTTCATCCTTGAACAAACAGAAAATAACACATGGATTTTACTCCTCCACCAGTGACACTCTTATCAAAACCATGACATGAACTGATACCTGCATTGGTGCTGTTTCAAATACAAGAAAGATAAATCTTCCATAATATATTTTATTTACACTAACAGATGAGCCTATGCCTCTTCGTCCGTCCCGCCTCTCCCACAACTAACCCAACCCTTATATATCATAACATTCTCTGTTTTTATCCTAAAGGTCCTTCCTGAAGTAAGTCCTTCCCGAGGGGGTATTTCTTACTTCATTGAGTTAAACAATCTGAATGTCTACTGACCAACCCGACTCTCACACCCTCTCTCACTACATCCTCACTTGCCCTATGACCTCCTCCTATAGGTCCCCAGCCGTTACCAACACCTCTTCCCTCCCAGACCAGATATCCCTCCTCCTAGTCACAGGCCTGGCATTTGACATTATTAGGGACCTGCCACTCTTTGCCATAAACAGATAAAATGTACCGGGAACTTTCCCCCCACACACTCATCATTCTCTCACTTTATGTAACTTGACAGAACCTATGACCCTTCAGGCTTTTACGCCCTTAATGTACGAGTCATAAAGGCAAGTAAGAACTCTTCATACTTCCCTGTTGGGCGCTGTAAACGCTTCTGCGCTTCACCTTGCACAGGATGTAAGGGGGTGCCCAATAAACTAGCCCCCTCGGGGGCAAATCTGAATCTGAATGTCTACTGAGAATAATTGCATACACAAACAACTTTGGTGTTGGAGAACTGATTTTTATAGTGTCTCAGGGATACGGTGGTCATAAGAACGTACGTTTATCTGTAGATTCTTTTCCTAATATTTTCTTTGGTCTATCTTCTCACCTTGTTTTCGTACAGTATTTTGTTTCTTAATGTCCTGCACATGTTCAGATGAGGAAAAACATAACTACTTAATCAGTTATATATGAATCCATTCATTTGATCATCTTTTTACATAATAATCATCTAGCTACTTATTCATTAACTTATTCACTAAAATTCAAAACTCTTTATCTTTGCCTTACAGGAATATTACTGGCAGGTATCGTGTTTCTTCTGGAGCAGATTCGAAGGACCCAGCCTCGTACCGCCTCGCATGAACTTCACTAAGTTCGTCTGAACATCATTGGGTGCTACTATAGCATGCGGTCTACAAGATATTTAGGTTAGGTTAGGTTAGACTAATGATATCTTTGTAGACCGCACGCTAGACAGTAATAGTGCCTATCTTTGACTGTCCTTGCCTACCCTCACTGACTGTCCTTGCCTACCCTCACTGACTGTCCTTGCCTACCCTCACTGACTGTCCTCGTCTAAACCTCACTGCTTCGCCTCAGCTTTACTGATTGTCCTCACCCTAACGTTACTAACACACACAGGGTCACAGCTCAAGATTGAAGAAGCCGCAGTTCCAGAAAACTGTGAGGGCAAACTTTTTCGGGGTGAGAGTTGTGAACTCTTGGAACAATCTACCAGAGAGTGTTGTGACGGCACCGAGTGTGAGCTCTTTCTAGACCAGACTTGACCAACACTGGAGCAGGTTCAGGTACATTCAGGAGCCGGTGCATGCCCAGTACTTGCCAACAGTGCGTAACAGAGACGTGACCGATCACCCAAGCGGCTAACGAGCCGATCAGTGGTGAAGAGGATAAAGGTAAAAGTAAATATGTGCAATGTGTAGAAGGATAATTCTATGTATGCAAACGAAAGTGTTGTGCTCTATGTGTATGTCAAATTACAGTTGTTTTCCAATACATAAATATGTAAAGGAGTAGTACTGTAAAATATTTACAGTATATGAAGAAGGGTAGTATCGTGCAACACATAGATTAACTGTCGAACAACTGTGAGGGTAAGTTACTGAGAAGCGCAAGATATTTCAGTGTAACTCAAATAAACATATCAGATGCAATAGTTACAGAAAAATGGACGCTTTTAACCTACTTAGGTAAGAAAACATCTTGTTCGAAATGGTTAAAAACGTGTGACCACCTTTAAGATTTTCATAAACTAATCCTCAATGCAGCTCCTTCTGCTAAAACTTATGTGAAAGGTGATGCTAAGACGACACACTTTAGGTTTGCGACACCAATCACTCAGGAAGTTATTTGGCTCTTTTTGTAATGGCATTGGAATATAATTTCATTATACTGTATATAGTATTCCGCACCTGTACATACAAATGTTACTATGGGAGTGCCCATAATATTAGTTCATTATCTCACAAAATAGGGTATTTCAAAACAAAGATTAGATGTAATTTGTATTAGATGTTTCTGGCTCCCTGTTGTTGTATAGCTGCGTTGGTCTGTCCGCTCTTTATATGAAGTCCCACGTGGTCAAAGTTTTTAATCTAGTTATATTGAATCTAATTTCTGCCTTCGGAATATTATTAATGGTTCATTAGCTGATCTTAGTTACATATGGGGAGTTGCACAAATTATGGAATCTATTTTTTACAGATATTTTTATCATGATTGCTGAACAAGCGAGCTTTGGTGCCTTTCTGACATTTTATTTCACTTGTCCTTCAATAATGAAGAAAATGCATACATATTTCTAGGAACGTTTCTCGGTTAATTCTTTAAAGTAATTCCACGAATAATCAGATCCATTTTTCACAATGATGGTTCACCCTAAGCCAGACGGTGTTGTTTTCTTGTTGGCTGATGACCACTTCCATGTTACTAACGCCTACCAGCACTTCGCATGTTGCTTAGGTCTTGTGATCCAAGTAGAGTGTTAAGGATTTCTGAGTTGCGCTTGTGTACAGGTTCCCTCACAGCTTGGTGGTGATGTGGTGGTAGGGGCACGATCACCAGAGGCACCAACCCCTCACCTCCCTCTGTCTGCTGCAACGTGGACAACATTTGAATAAGGTGAAGTGCTTTAACTACACAACAAAATGAATATGAGTGTTAGTAAGACTCCCAGTTATACTCTACAATTACTTTGACCTCGTCTCGCCGCCTGCCTGTATGTTTGTCAAAGATTTGGATCCTCAACTCAATGTTGTGGTACAAGTGTGTACGATGAACAGCCCAAAACCTCTACACAAACAGTACAAATTCATTCGTATTATGAGTGACTTATAAAAAAAGAAAAACTTTTAGAAGGGAAACGTGGAGTACTTGTTGTACTCCAGTCAACAGTTTATACACTTTAATGGTAATTTTGGGTTACTTTTTTTTAACTTATCCCAGAAACTTGGCCGCTGTCATCAATTTTCAAGCAGTTTTCAAGGATTATTTAAACTCGTAATATTTTGGTTATTTGAAAGTTGTCAAACCGTTGCCAGTTCTGCTCAATCACTTGTATTAGCTTATTTTTTTTTATATCATAATATTAAACTCTTTGTCACATGTACTGTACAGGTATAATATTTGAATAATGGTAATAATGTAAGTGTACAATTTCACATATAGCTTTTAAATGCAAAACTAAGACCAGATCTTGCACTTAGTTATGGCACTCTTAAGTGGTTTTGATTCCCTGACGAACACGACCAGTCATATTTTCCAAGTAGTTAGACGCACTACAAGGTTGAGTCCTCTTCCCACGCACCTACAGTATATGGTATGTAATTTGAATAACTATGCCGTAACTCGTGTGCAGAAGCGTCTCTCCCTCTCTCACCTCATACTCTTCCCACATAATACATAAAACTGATTTGATTATTGATGTAAGCCTTCTTATCGCTATATAAAGTTCATAGACTTGATATATCGTTTTTTTTTTTAATTCATAATTTCTATCGCTTATCAGTTTACTAGCCGCTCGGGCTATCGACTGAAACAAGCAACATCAACGATATGCTTTGTTACTTCAAATGTTCGACAGTTTGTAATTTAACTGAGAAAAACAAAAGGTGACTCACCTCGTCCACCCAGAGAGGGTGGGAGGCAACCAGCGCCAACATGAGGAGGGCAGCCAGGGACACACCAACACTAACCATTGTGCTCACACCTGCAGGAAAGGACCAACATACTACAGTAATTCATGTGTGATAAGTTAGCATTTTCCAGTGAACACTCAATATCTTGGTACAACTATGTGTGTATATAGTATTTTATCTTGGTACACGATGTGTGTATATAGTGTTTTATCTTGGTACACGATGTGTGTATATAGTGTTTTATCTTGGTACACGATGTGTGTATATAGTGTTTTATCTTGGTGCACGATGTGTGTATATAGTGTTTTATCTTGGTACACGATGTGTGTATATAGTGTTTTATCTTGGTGCACGATGTGTGTATATAGTGTTTTATCTTGGTGCACGATGTGTGTATATAGTGTTTTATCTTGGTGCACGATGTGTGTATATAGTGTTTTATCTTGGTGCACGATGTGTGTATATAGTGTTTTATCTTGGTGCACGATGTGTGTATATAGTGTTTTATCTTGGTGCACTGTATTTTATTCAGGTACACCTCTGTGTGTGTGCCTATCTTTTTTTTTTAGTATATTTATGTATGTATCAGTGATGAAGGTCTAGAAAACTTATTTTCCAGGCCCGCTCTCCCACAGTCGGACATCCTTAGTCTAGGGTCGAAGGGTTTTAGCTTAAGTCCTTTCGAAACCCAGTACTTGTCAACAGTGCGTAATAGAGACGTGACCGATCGCCCAAGCGGCTAACGAGCCGATCAGTGGTGAAGAGGATAAAAGAAAAAAACTCTTGGGTCTGATGGGAGAGACTTGTCAACTGGTAAGGTTAGATTCAGGTAGTAAAGATGACTCACTTCAGGTCACAACCAATACCATTAATCCAATACTTCTTGGGTCTGGGAAAAAAATTCAATAGAAAAGGATTCCTTAGGTTAAGTTTCTGAGGGAAGATGGCCCACGCAACACATATGATTCCAATTCAGTTCAAACAACAGAACATTGCTAAGTTTTCATCACTGGTCAATCAGGGTCTGACCATTCTAAGTGTGCCCGACAGCTGAGGCCCCATAGATGCTGACCTGAGTATATAGTGAGTATGTTGATGTTTCTTACGTGTAGTGAACACTTCTCATGTTTCAAATATATAGAAAAATTAAGTAACCTAGACATGATCAACGAGCCTAAGATCGAAGATATGACCGAATAAATAAATAAAAAGTAAATGGTGTATATTCAAATACTTATATTAAATATTGAAATTGAAAAAATAATAATTAAGGTATACATATGCCCATACTAGTTAGAAAACATTTATGCTTTAAGACACTACTGGCCCTTCATTATCCATGGACTTCAACCCCTCAAAGATAGCATCTTGTATGAGCAGAGACGTCAAGCTTTACACAATATATATATATATATATATATATATATATATATATATATATATATATATATATATATATATATATATATATATATAATAAATGAAAATAAATGTTAAAATTGCAGTTGTCTCGGTTTCTGTCTCAGATTCTAAAATTAGTGGTTTCATTACACAATGTATTAACCTATTGTTTTATTTTAGTACACTGTGTTTCCTGGGATTTTATCTTTGTACACTATGTATGCCTTGTGTCTTTATCTTATCACACTATGTGTGTACATTGTGTTTTATCTTATTACATTATGTGCATACCTATTCTTTTATCTAATACTAATACCTGTATGTATTAGCCTTAACGTCAATATTGCATGCTAGAAAAATATTGGTCAGATCACATGATGATCTGTATGATTCAGTTATCTGGAATATAAGGCTCATAATAAAAAATTTCAAGTGACAGTGTTAAGCATGACTCACCCGCTGCTTAATGAGAAAGGGAAGGCACGGACAAGTGCCTTAAGTAGTGACCCACTCAGGAGTAAGGATGCTTACCTCAGAAGGATCCGGACACGACTGAAGGTATCAGCTGCTCCATATATATATATATATATATATATATGTGTGTGTGTGTGTGTGTGTGTGTGTGTGTGTGTGTGTATGCCCCCTCAACATCCCCCCCCCCTCACACAAGAAAGCCCTCCTACATGTATTCACCAAAATTCTCCAGTTTCCCCCACCTACTTAACATGGCCGCCAAGTTACCAGCCATCAGAGCGGCTCAAGGGCTCGTTTACCCTGCCGGGAAAACTATATTGTAAATATTTCAGACATCAAAGGTAACGTTACCTTTATACGACGACCACCACCTGGACCACGGGGTGGCGCAGGTGGTGAAGATGGTGCCGGGAATTCATAAAAAGATGACTAGGTAGTTTAGAAGAGAGAAGAATCGTTTTTCCCTTGAACCACTGGCCCCATCTTATTCTAATAATTTTCAGATTAATTTAGATATTTTTCATATGATGCTGTGTTTCCATTGCATTTCAATCCAGTACTCACCCTGTTTGAGGTGAACCTGCAGTTGACTTTGTTCGATTTTTTGTTGATGCATTGAGGTGAGGGAGACGACCGTACTGCCACTTAATCTCCCTCCCATTAGGCCATTACCTCCCATTCTGTCATAACCGTAAAGTTGAATTCGGATGTTTTGTATATAATTAACATTATCGTAAAAATTGAATATAATAAAATGCATTACCGTAAATATGTACTGTATTTAAAAAGGCTTATTACATGCAGTACTTATAATACATATATTTTTATTATATCTTAGGGTGTATTTTTTCTTAGGACAAATCTTCAAAAACATAATGAAAGTAAACATGAAAATTGGATTCAGATTACAGGAATTTCTCAAAGACGTAACCTTTCCATAATGACGGGGTGACTATCTGACAGGTCACATGGGTGATTTACTAAGTGCATAAACGTGATCAGGATTAGAAATCATGTGTAGGAGACCACTGACTAGTGTTTACCAAACTTAACATAAAAGTAAGATGGGTGTACAAGATGATATTACAAACAGACAAGGGAGATGAGACAGTGGGAAAATTAATGGGAGTACAGTACAGTTTATCCGAAAGCTGGAAAAATTATATGAGGTAAATCAAAAGAACATAAGGACACACAAGCTTTGGGGGGAATAGCACTAAGGGTATACTGTAAATGAGCCAGTAGAGTTTGTGTTAAAATTTACGTAGTGCCATTAATCACCACACACTGCTTGCGGTCATGTAGAAAGTGTTCGATTCACACTCGGACATTTCCCCGAACCCCGTACCCTTCCAGTTTAATTGTTTGCCTTTCACGGGGTACACTGTCGAAAGCTTTGGCAAAATCTAGGTACCGGTATGTATTGACGATATTACCTCCCTGTTCCAGAATTTGGGTCGAAACATCCAGTACCTTGGGTAATTGTGTTAAGCAGGAGCGCCCCGGCATAAAACCTTGTTGGCAATCCTTTACAAGGTTGTTTCGTAGTAGATGTTCCATTGTGGCATCTCTGATAATACTCTCAAGTACTTTACATATTATGCTGGTCAGGCTCACCGGTCTATAGTTGTTCGAGGAGTGACGATCGCCCTTCTTGAAGATAGGACTCACATAAGCCATTTTCCATTCACTGGGGACCTTTCGCTCATCCAGGCATTTACAAAACAGGATCTTCAGGGGCTCGGCAAGCTCGTTGCTCAACTCTTTTACCACTCTAGGATACACCATGTCAGGTCCGGGACTCTTATGGACCTTTAGCCTGAACAGTTTATTTCTAATACCCTCTTCTGTGAACACAATGTGAGTCAGTGCTGTGTCGAACCGTCTGTCCTCGAACGTAAGAAGGTTAATTGCATCCTCTGTTGTGAACACCGAGGAAAAGAAGCTGTTCAATGCCTCAGCTTTATCCTGGTCAGAATCTGCGTAACTACCATCTTCAAGCCTCAGGTCTGATACTCCTACTCGCGTTTTTAATTTCGACTTTGCATTGCGGTAAAACGCCTTTCGGTTTGACTTGACCTCGCTTGCAACCAGCCTCTGGAACTCCTTTTCAGCCCTTCTACACTTTGACTTTGCTTGGTTTCTGGCTCTTGCATACATCCTCCTGTCCTGCTCATCATTTGACCCAACCCACGTCTTGAATTTCTGGGTTTTCTTCTTAACTCTGTCGACCGCCGCATGGTTCATGTGTAGGGATCCCCTCGTATTCCTAGAGGCACTGGGTTTGGTCTTGGGTATATATTTATCTATCAAATGGGTCACTTTACTAGTTATGATATTCAGCGTAGTGTCTGCGTTCTTGTGACTTAATGAGTCAGGCCAGTTCATACCCCTCATCTCTGCCCTTAACCCGTTGTAATTTCCCTTGTAATATTTGCACCTTGGCCTGGCCTTATCCTGAACTAAGTAACAGTTAAATCTGAATGACAACACTATATGGTGACTGGTGCCAACTGGGGCAAGGTGTTCCAGTTTGGCCACCATACCCTCCTCGTTTGTTATGATGTGGTCCAGTGGCTTGTTTGCTCCCCTCTGTAATGTGTCGGGTCTCTAACATGTTGAAACATAAAGTTATCTCTCAGTGTTTCTACAAAAAGAGCAGCAGGGTTATTCAAGTCATTTGGGGTGAACTCGTTTCTCCAGTCGATGTCGCCATAGTTAAAGTCCCCTATGATAAGGAGGTGGCTAGGGTTGAGCATTGCCGCATTGTCTATTAAAGCTCTTAAGTACTTTTGATTTAGTGGGCCACAGTTTGGGATCTGTAGATACACCCAACAATAAGTAATTCTCCTCCCTTTAATTTAATTAGACTCTTCAAAAATATCCTCTCCCTGTACCCTCGCCTGGCTGGCTCTAAGGTCTTGCCGAGCATAGATAACCACACCCCTCTTGCAAGTTTCTTGAGAAAGGTTCGTAAATGAGTCGTATCCATCAATACTGAACTCACATTCCTCTGGGTCGATTCTCCTGTTCTTGTACAACAGTTCTACAACTCCTACAATATCTGGTTGGTGTATTTCAGTAGTGTTTCAAACTCCTCTCTCTTATCGAGAAACCTGTCAGTATTAGTGCACATGACATTCAAGCCAGAATTTGTTCTCGGTAACGTCTCTGCTCTTAGTAGTAACCCCCTCCCCCCATTCTCAGAAGCTGCAGCATTTGCTAAGTACACTGTATTTTTCAGGGTATGGTTAGAAATGTCATTGTTTACACGGCTCTCATCTCCTCCTGTCCGGTAGGCAGAGCTGCTGCCGCCTCCCGGGTGGGGGGTAGAGCGAGTGGAGGGTGCGCTGCTGCCCCCTGGCCCTGTGTCGGCACACTTGCTTCCACTACCCTCCCCCTGAATATAACCCATGTACACCTGTCCCCGTTCCTCCTTGACTCCTGCCTCTTCTCCTTCAAGTCCTGCAGGAGCTTCTTGTGATGTTCCCTCTGCATTACCGTGCGATCTGGGTGAATGAATACACCCCGAAATGCGTCGCTCCTTGATAAGTTTTTTGCCCACCGAATAACCTACCATTTCTTTTCCTCTCACTAGTGTGATCCTGAGGGTGTAACAGGCGGAGCTTCTTTCACTTTATATTCCATCTAAGCTGTCACTATTTGTAATGGCCCGAGTTTCTTTACTTCATATTTTACCATCCAGATATTATTTTCTGTTATTATTCTTCAATTCTTTATTTATATATATATATACCTTATATTCTTATTTAGTATTCTTTTCTTAGTTATGTATATTTTTTTATATTAAACTTTCATGGTGTATTTATTTAATAATTTCTATGCTGTGTCTTTAGTTCCACAATGTACAAAAATGTCATATATTTTTTCCATATACTGTATATCATATTTTCTAAATTTCAATGTCCTTACCTTTCTGAAGTATACTCTGTTTTTACTTATATTCTCATACATGGGTTCTCTGGGGAACCATGTTATTCTTAGTGCAACACTTATTATACTTACAAGGGTAGGCTGCCACCACCCAGACTTTTAGTAGAATATAACATAACTCATGGACAGCTGTTGGGTAGTGTGGTAGATGTACAGGCACGTGAGTAAGTATTATTTTCTGGGAACCAATGTTTAGAAGGAATAGAGTGGTGATACTCGTAGATTACTAATTCAATATTTATTAACACAGTGAGTGAATAAGATGTTATTTAAATTCACTCAGACAAGGCTGGACCCTCAGGTCTTACTGTACCATTGACAAAACAGATCCGCAATTACTTATTAATTCATGAAACACTTCAAGTACTTATTATGTCATTAAACAACTCCAAGTACTTAGTATATCATTTAACTACTTCAATACTCATTACTTCATGAGACAACAGTTGTATTATTTCTCTGACAAGTAAGATTCAGGAGTTACTACACACGGTCAGATAACACTGGACCCTTAGGTCATACTTGTAACAAATTACATCTTCAATTCTTGGTTACAACATTTAACAATCATTATATTATTCCATTGTTACTGCAAGTGGATAATATGACACACTTGACACTATCCCGAATTAAAATAGTCTTTATAACAACATGTTATTTCGGAATGACTAACGTGACACTTTAATTCATATTCAGTGGTTTGGTGGACTCAACTCAGAGAATAACAATAACCTTGGTACCACCAACATTCATGGATTCAATACTTAACCTGGGATGCTATATTTCTGCAAGTCATCCCAACCTTAGATATTAACCCGGCTCCATACATATAGCCAAGAACAGTAGATGGACCACGATCACAAGACGGAGTCCACGGGCCAAAGTTGTTTACAGGCTCTCCCGCTAGCTGGGAGCGCCCCGCCCGGGAAGGGTTGTGGCAGAGGGTCGGCCATGGCGCCTACCAAAGAATCTCGCCCTGGGATTCTAATCTCGCCACCTTAAAGACATCCTTCGAGAACCAACTTGCCCATAGGCAGCTACCAAACGTCAGTAGTGTTGCTAACACACAAACAGCGTCTGGAGATGCATAGAGAAGAAATCACGAGAGAGTGAATATTTAACTTCACAATACAAAACATAGGTCTGGCAACGGTCCAGACCACACTTACTTTATATTAATCCTTTCACTGGGTAAATGACGATTTCACTGTTACAACATGAACACTGATATACACAAAATTGACTAAGTTAAACTGAATTAATATGGCGGTAGGGAACACTAATTCACATACCTGGAGATGAGTGGAGAAGAAATCACGAGAGGGTGATTTTTGCTCGGGCATCGATATGCCTGAGGGCATATCGGCTCCAGAAAAACTAATCTTACTAACAATAGACCTTCTATTCAAAGTGATCGCTGGGCACCTTGTAGTGTACCCCATCCCCTACAAGTGACGACTGAGCTCCAGCGCGCCTACCAGCCAATCAGCGTACAGCCAGCGATGCTGGTAGACCTACTCTCCAGTGCAGTCGCACACGTAGCAATGCTAGGACCAGAGTACCAGGGATTCCTGGCGTCCTCCTCTGTGATTGGCTCTCACGCTACACGCACCCCAAATCCTGATGTTTCTAAATTGTATAAATACGGCCGTGGCTGGCCAGGAAGACCATGAACAACAACAACGACACTCGCCAGCCAGCCTTCGCCGTGAACGGACCTCTTTCTAGAACCTTCTCTGCTAAAGCCTGCCAGCCTGTTTTTCAACCGTTGACGACCCCCGAATCGACCCACCACACCCATCATTACACACACCGGTAGCTCGTTGCAGACAACGCCCTCTGTGCTCCTACTGATCAGGGGTGACTCCTGATCAGAGGCGGCCCTGATCGGGTGATCTGTAACGGCTTTCTGTAGCGGATTTGGGCCGCGATCCCATTGGTGTTACTTGCACCTCTGGCTGTTTTACCTTGTTCTTCCTTCTTTTTTCGCTCTGGCCTGGGGACCTGCACCCTAGAGGTGTATTCGTCCTTGGGTCCCCCCTGTAACTGTTCACCTCCACTGTAGGGGTTTGTGAACACGAAAGGGGGTAGGAGCAGAACCCACCTCTCCGCCGAGCCTTCCTGGGAAACCGTGATCGTGCGTGTTCCACCTAGGAAGGGGGTCGCAAATCCTTAATCCTCCACCCCTCCCCCGAATAGGTACACATCAAGTTCACGCCTATAAGTGAACATTCAGTAACACTAGGGAAATAGGATCCCCTGACGGGGCTTTCGGGACAGTGTTGCGGGAACCACTCTACGACCACTCGACCAACAAGTGGCGGTGGGGAGTGTTGTAATTCTTGTAACAAACTCTGTCCTGGAATAGGTAGGTCTCAAGTTTGAAATCACGCAAGGGTGGCATGTCCACCACACACCCTCTAGTATGAGAGCACACCGGATACGGATACGCTCCCATGAAGGGGGCGTGACTGACGGAAGAAAAAATGAATTAGCAAGACTCCTTACTACAACACTACTAATCAAAATTTCCAACCTTATCACGACCAAGGACTCCTTCATCGCCTTGTGCCTGACTGAGAATGATGTTGACCAACTCCTATCGAACGACAGCACAAAGAAACTGAAGTCCGCGAAATTCGAAGTTGCAATCCCTCCTCAACTCCGAGCGAGGAAGTCAATCGTGATCAAAAGATTAGATAAAGCAATCACTGAAGAATCTAGCGAACAGGAATTGGCATCTGATATAGAAGACAAAAATGAATGGGCCAAGGTGGAGGAAGTTGTCAAGCTGCCCAGACTGCCATCCATGCTGAAAATACGGTTCACTGAAATAGCCATGGCCCAAAAAGCAATCCAGGAGGGACTGTGTCTCTCCTACTACCACGTTAGCAGCAGCCAGGTGGAGCAGGAGGAATTCTTCCCCATAACTCCATGCTGGAATTGCTACCAATATTCACACATGGCAACAGACTGCCCTAACAAGGACATCAAGCACTGCTCAGAATGCGGGAATAAGGGGCACACCTTCAGAGAGTGCAAAAATAAAGACAACCCCAAATGCCTAAACTGCGAAGGGGATCACAGAACACTGGCCACTCGCTGCCCCATACGAAAAGCGATAGTCAATCAAAAGAAGGAGAAGGAGAGGGAGAAGACACAGGAACAGCAAAACAAGACATACTCAGCTGTAACCAAACTAACCAGAGAAACGACAAAGATCCTCGAAAAAGTCGCCACACCACCCCCCGCAAACCAACCTATTGTGCTTCAGCTTGGAAATAATCTTTCTGTAAAAATAATGACATCCATAATCCACGCCCACATAATGAATATAGCCAGACCTGGAACTTTCGCCAAGGCAGCAAGAGACATGTTCGCCGCCAACAACCTGCCAGATATGGAATTCCCAAATGATGTGCCTTCCTCTGAAATCTTCAACTTCATTTACAAATCAGAGAGCACTGAAATCCAAATACCAACAACTCACGAACCTTCAACTAATGAACCATCAACACAAGAACAGACTACCTCAGACATACAACCCGAGCCAGCAAGCGATGAAGAATCAATGGAAGACTCAAGCGAAGATGAAACCACCACAATAATAGAACAAGCCGCCAGAGTCAAAACCCCAAAAAAGAAACAAACAGGAACTAAGGTACCACCTGCTACGGAGAACAAAGATCTAGGGCATGAAACTGGTGTCCGATTCTACTCCACTACAGCTCCTCCCATAGTCTCAAAAGAAAGATTAATGGCAGAAATAAGGCAAGGCAAGATCAAATACACATACTCAGACAAAAACCTAGATGACTCACATATTGAAACACTAATGAAGAAGGGAAGAATCCTCACAAAACACAACAGAATAGAAAGAGTTGATCAGTCAACATTTAAAAAGATCCGCTTGGGCCTGGACAGGAGGCTGTCAGGGGAGCACCGGTCAGCAAAAATGGCGCAAACCAGCTCTAGACACCAGCCTTCATAATAAATAAGCTAAAAATAATCCAACACAATGTCTTAGCATGGATCCCACAAAGAGCAAGCGAATTATACAACACATACCGTAACATAGACCCAGATATTATTCTCATCAATTCGCATGGAAAGAAAAACTCAGAAAAAATAAAACTATTTAACTACACAGTATACCAAAAAAACAATCAAGACACACCTCATGATGGAATAGCCATAGCCATCAAACGAAACATACAACACAAGATACACGACTCATTTCAGGAAAACTTTCTGGCGATCGAAATTAACTGCCCAACAGGACCTATTATAATCGGCACCTGTTACCTCCCTCCAAGAAGACCCATATTCCCATTAGCAGACATGCTCAAACTCCTGAGAAGAAACATACCAGGATATTTCTTGGGTGATTTAAATGCTCGACATCGCGTCTTGGGACACCAGGACAACAACGCCGTGGGCAAGATCTTAAACACATTACTGAGTCACGGCAACGCAATTCACCTCGGCCCGGAATTCCCCACATACATCAGTGCAGGTAAAATCGGACATCCAGACATAGTATTAACAAACCAGCATCACCATCTTAACCTGCAAATGGAACCCGGCCCAATAACCACCAGTGACCATCTCCCTATCGTAGCCACACTCTCCACGTCGCCAATTCAGATCCCTGCCAGGACGAGATACAGCTACAGCCGATCCAACTGGGAGGAATTCCAAAATGAGTTAAGCAACCACCAAATAACCAGGCTAAACAACAAACACACCTCCCAAATAGACAGCACACTGGAGACATGGTACGGAAACGTGATCCAAGCAATGGAACACCACATACCCACGACCACTCACCGCACATTACCACACCCCCAATACACACATCAATCAAGAATTTTACAGACACAGTTTAGTAACTTATTCAAATTAATCCTAGAACATGGATGGACGCCAGAATACAGAATACAATATTACACCATACACGATCAACTAAGAGACATGTCCAAAGAAGCATACGTGAAGAACTGGGAGAAATTAATAACAGACACAGAAGCAACTTACCACGACCCGAAAAAATTCTGGCGAAAAATTAAAAACCTAATGGGAATCTCAAGCAACGAGACAAACTACATTTTAAATAGCAACCAAATCAAATTAACTGAACCCAAAGAACAAGAACCTGAATTCAGAAAATACTGGAGCAAAATTTTTCAAATAAGCCAAGAAGACAACCGGAACTTCTGTATGAATACCGAGCAACAAGTAACCAATCACATGACACACACAACCCACATCTGGCACCCAAGTCCCAGCATTGACACACACGCTTTGGACGATCTTTCCACACTGATTCAACCAATCACCGCAGAGGATATTCAGAAAACAATAATCAGTTTCAAAAATAAGGCCCCGGGCATCAGTAAAATTAACAAACCCATACTCCAGCATTTACCAATCAACATGATACACCAACTCAGTCACATTTTTAATGCAGCACTTGCCTCTGGCTACTTCCCAAGAAAATTTAAAACAGCAATCATCAGACTTATATCAAAACCAGGCAAATCCCCAACCCAAGTAGCAAACTACAGACCAATCTCTCTCCTAGAAATACCGGGAAAAATCCTAGAAAAAATAATTAACCGCCGACTGAGAACACACCTCGAATTTGAGGAGAAATACAACCCCAGACAGCATGGATTTAGAAAACATAGAGGAACCCATACAGCCTTAGCCCTAATTTACGAAAACATAGCAAACGCGATGCACAACAACGAACAATGTAACGTAGTACTAAGGGACGTAGCTAAAGCATTCGACAAGGTCTGGCACCTAGGACTCAAATACAAAATTACCACCCAAGAACTTCCCAACAACTTTACTTCCATTCTCTGCAACTTCCTCGATAATAGAGAGGCCAAAATTATCATAGGTAACCACACAGGCCCAAGCTTCAAATTATACAGCGGAGTACCACAGGGAAGCAACCTCTCGCCAACACTCTACACAATATATACGGCGGACATGCCACCTCCTGTACACGGAGAATATGTAGCCTATGCTGATGACGTCACACAAATCATCCGATATCCAGGCAAGGGCAAACAAATGATGGCAAGGATAACAACCCACGCCATCGAGCAAATCAACGAATATGAAAAAAAATGGAAAATTCAAACCAATACACAGAAACTAATGATAATACATATTGCCAGAAAAAACCCTACACCAATCACAGTCAACAACGTACCTATACAATACTCCAACCAAGGTAAAATTCTGGGACTCACAATAACAAGAACAGGCATAGCAAAACACGTAAAACAACGCAAACAGACTGCCCAATCACAACTCACGAAACTGAGACGATTCAGCAAAATGGACACCAAAATTCAACTACACCTATACAAAGCACTTATCCGCCCACACCTAGAATATCCACCAATACCACTCAACACGATCAGCAAATCCAGTCAACTTAAACTTCAAGCAGTACAAAACAAAGCTATCCGTAGAGCATCAAAGCAACTTCCGCCATACACCACCAAAATACAAGAACTTCACGAATTATTCGATATCGAACCACTGAATATACGTACACACAGCCAAGCACAGAGAGTATGGACCAAACTTGAAGAGATGGAGGATCCATTATTCTCCAAGTTAAAAGAAGAAGGAACAACTAAAATACACAGCTGGTGGCCTAAGAGCTTCCATGCTGACATTACAGAACAAGAACCACTCTACACAAAGAGATAAACAAATAACACTACCACCGGACAAATAAAAATTAACACTCACTACAATAATGAATATCTAGCTAGCTTAACTCCTCCCCCCTCCCTCCTCAACCTCCTTCCCTGAGCGGACGGGCCTGTGCTGCACGCTGCCGCCACCCAATCATTTCAACTCGTCTCCGCTAGGTGGACAGCCCACCTGCTATCTACCCCTCCCACTCTTCTTCCCGTTTCTACGCTTTACTTCTCTCTCTCTCCTCTCCTTTCCCAGTGCAAAGTCATTTGCCACTTTACTTCATTATCATCATCATCATCAGGGAGACCATTCTACTCTGACCTACTGGACCAGCAAGAACTCTCTCCAGTGCCTCTCCACCCAGCTCCCTCAGAAAGCTCCTCGCCCTACAGGACCTCTGAGCAAGCTACTCCTCACCTAGTAGCTCCTTAGCACTGCACTGTACAACAATATATATATACAGAAAACGCATTGTGAGTTTCTAATCTACCTCATTCCTGAGTGTGAGATATCTACATGTACGTACGTTTGTGTGACCATACAAAGAGACAATAGACAACTAAAGAGAATTTACAACTGGCCGCATACAGTACGCTACAACCTAGCTGTGACCGTCAGTGTCACAGATCAAGCTAATTTTCTACGTCCATCTTTATGATCTAATCAGAGATTGAGTTTGTCAGGAAAGAGGTGAAATAGAGTTATATATGCCCTAGCAACTCTACTCGCCTGACCGCAGACCACATTCCAGGTCAAAACAGCCGTTAAGTCTTGGAGAATTTTGAGTCTGACAGGAACTGTTCAGTAGATTAATGACTTTCTAAAATAGACAACTGACACTAACTAAACTACAAACATCAGATTCTCTGATGTTTGGGCAACAAAATAATATCACTTCAAGAGCGATCAGAAATTCAGGATATCCCCACGAACGACATAAAATATGCCACTCTAGCTGGCAAACTCGACACTCACTCACTTGACAAGTTTTACGAACAATAAGGACAGTTGAAGCTTTCAACGCCACTCACAATGGATCTTGAATGTTCCAACTGTAAACAGACATATCCAGATAATAAGGGCCTGTGCTTGGTAGCGTGACGAGAGGAGGCTCGTGAGTATATGTAATGATAGTATCAAATAATAGGGAAGAAATAACGATAGATACTGTAGGTAAATAATAGACACAATATACAAATACAATATTTATTTAAACATTAAATGGAGGTAGGAGAAAGAATATATGTGCCAACAGACGAAACCTGGTACTATGCCCTCAGGCTCAAAATACTCACACCACTACTGGGTGGACATACTCAATAACACATAAACTCTTATAGTAACTTAGCACCATTAAGACCAGGGGCAACTGCCACTACAACACTCAGTCGTCAGGAGCGATACTCAAACAACCGCTATGGGGTCCCGCCACCATGGGGGTACTTTCCAACGAACTCTGAAGATCCCAGTGGAATAACACCACCACACAAATAGCCCTATTGAGTTAGACACTCATCCACCAATGATGGGGGCTGGGAGTTGTGTGTGGCTTGGTGATCCAGGGTCACCTCGTTGGCCGAGCGTTAGGGTCAGACGGGCCAGCTATGGGGCCCATAGGTAGTACTGACGTGTCTGACGGTCGGGTCTCACGAAGATAACTGATCCTACTGGACCTCGAACATCTCTCCAGACATAGTGGATACAACATCCACGCTACAGACACGGCCTAGGCTGCGTTAGGGACCTGTATGGGTGAAGTGGCGAGCACTTACTAACGGTTGAAATGCCCGCGGCACCCTCACTCAAATTTGGTCAGGGAGTCCACCTACTTCTATTTCGATGAATTACTTTACTGTACACTCTAATTTGAAACTGAGATTATGAACTCAGTTTCATCCCCTACTATTATCTTCACTAACAATGCTCTGACTGAGCTATCAAAAGCAAAATCAAATTGATTACAAAGGGTTGGATGGCAACAGGTCCCAACATACAGCGTCTTGTTACGAAATCCGCGGATTATATTCAAAGTTTCCTTCAGACAAAGACGGCCTCTCGATGACGTCATAAAGGAAACAGAAAACGGGGGACGTTTCCACTGGGGAACTCAGAAGGTTTTGTGGACGTTTGAGCGTAATATGAATCCTTAAGGGTTTTAGGTTAGCCGTCATCACGATCATATCTAGGTTGCCTCACCAATTGCAACCACAGTTGCTATTTCAAATTTTGTCATTACTAAGGAATAATGAAGTCTCGGGTGCATTCTAAGATTGAGAGAAAACGGAGAACTCAGGCGTCCTGAAGTGATGAGAAAACGTACTCCTCAGATGGGTAACTCCAATAAGAAAGCATAGCTACATGTTTTGTGGACTATTGAGCGTAATATGAATCGTCTGATTTTACGTTAACTGACGTGTATGACCGTGGTCATTACAAGGGGGCGAGGCTTATCCCCCTGCTTTTGTCTTAGCCTCCTCACATCCTGAGGGGTTGATGGAATCTTGAGAACCTCCGTGCAAATATTTTGAAACTGCATTTAATCGTGTTACCTTACTCTCAGTTCCCTCCGCCTCTCTCAGGGACTCCAAAAACTATTACTACTGTACATTGTTCCTACGCTGGAAACGTTCCCGTTGTTCCTCCTCTCCCCTATCAGTAGGTATGCTAGTTGCCATCTCTTTATCACACTTCTTCAGAGTCCCTAGCTGCAGTATAACCTTTTGTGATCCTGCATTACTCTCCACCATCCCCCGTGGCCCTGCTAGTGCCTCAGCATAACTCCTCTTAGCAACCACCTCCATTCTATCGGCTACTTCCTCAGTCTTAGCAAGGATCTCTTTCCCAACTTGCTCCAGTTTGGCAACCAGCAGGGCTCCTGCAATTGTGTGTAAATGAGGCAGAAAGTCAGATCAGCAACCTGGGACTTGATCACAATTTTCGTGATGCCATATGACAGCAGGGTCAACCATTAGA
The DNA here is from genome assembly GCF_018991925.1 of Homarus americanus. Classification (NCBI taxonomy): domain Eukaryota; kingdom Metazoa; phylum Arthropoda; class Malacostraca; order Decapoda; family Nephropidae; genus Homarus; species Homarus americanus. The sequence continues at coordinate 3,708,024 of NW_024722227.1, forward strand.
CAACACATTATGCTTCCAATATCTTCCCAGGCTGTAGTACCTCCCTGTTTGGTAGCTGCCTATCAGTGGCGCACCCAGGGGGGGTTTCCTGGTTGCCCGGAACCACCCCCCCTCCAGGTACTGCATGGTGCGGCCAACCCATACCTGACCTGGCGACACCTTAGTAGCATGAAGGTTGGGTCAACTTACCTGACCTCACCCCAACCCACGGTAACTTCCACCACCTCTGCCATTCCCCTGCACCTGAATGCACTTAATATACAGCACTGCCAGACAGTGTGAAATATTGAGATTTATTTATTTTTTCATTTTCTCATCTACATTGTACATGCTCTGCAGAAAGATCATTCAGTGGACTGAAACGAATAAAAACAACACTCGCATCAACAATGGGGAATGAGAGACTGACAGGCCTGACATTCTGCACATGCACCGAGATATACCAGTGGATATAAACTAAGTAATTGACACATTTGCACAGAGAAATCCCAGGAAGATGAAATTTGCCAATGTACTTGCAGAAAAATAAAGGCAATGTATTTTACGGGTGTTCAAAAACTGTTAAGCAGATTCTATGAGCTCTGTTAGTGTTCAATGTTAGTTAGTCATTATATACAAGTATTAAAATGCTTAATGATTGTTCCACATTCAGTACGGTAATAACCATATTATCTACTCTATATTTAGTGCAGTAAATTCATGTATTTTAAAATTGTGTAAATAAAATATTTTAAAAAATCTTATGACTTCTATTATCCTGTATTATAAGTATATATACAAAGATGAGGATGCTAAATTACACCATCTTCAACCTCAGATTATTTCCTAAGATTCAGTGCAAATGACGTCAAATATAAATAGGAAAAAGTAGACCCTTACACCCAGGGGTTTCCAAATTACTTTCAGTACAAACCCCCCTTCTACTCAATTTCTGGGTGCGCCCCTGCTGCCTATCTACCTACAGTGTGTAACAGAGACGTGACCGATCGCCCAAGCTGCTAACGAGCCGATCAGTGGTTAAGAGGATAAAAGTAAAAGTATGTGACAATAAGAGTCAATTCGGTCAAGAGAATGAAGCGACCATAACGCACGTGTAGGTGTGACGTCAGTGGAACAGTGTTGAGCAGTTTGTTGTCTTGAGTGCTTGGTGGATAGTGCATTCTCCTTCCTCCGCTTTTTACAGTGGTGTATTATTTGGGAAAATTTTACAAAAGCATAGACATTTATAACATGCACATATGAATTCTAGGGAGTAATGTTGAAGTTATGTTATTGGTACAGAGAAGGTTATTAGTACTTGTGGTTGTACATCTGGCCGTTATGTGAACTTTAATGACGTGTACAGTACAATTAAATGGAGTTAGTTGTTATGATATATACTGTATACAGAACTACTTACTAGTATTGATAATATGTATTCTGTAAAATCGTCATATAAGTTTACAATCGGTTTGGTATGTATTTGTTGATAAATATGGTAAAGGTAGAGAACATTGTTAGCCAGCATTGTATTGTTAATAGTATAGAAACTCACTCTTCTACTGTTGTTTCATGTGTATATTTTTTTAGGTATAGCTTTTAATTTTGTTAGGCATTGGATATTTTGCCGTGACAGGCTAAGCTCCTACTCGTGCTATTTATCCGTGAGTGCGCTCTGGTTGGCTATTCATCCCTTACTGGCAAACAGAAGTTGTTTGATTTTGTTCATTTTTTCCACATGTACTTATCATTATAAAAGAGGCGACATATACTAGAACCTAATACAACGTGACCTTAATATTGGAAGAATAAGTACTGATAATGTATACAGCCTTAACAACATCAACCTAGAGAAGTCGACTTGTGAAAGAGACCTAGGGGTACTTGTAAGCCCGGACCTACAGCCTAGAAAACAGTGCGTTAATGTTCGAAATAAGGCAAACAGAGTATTGGGTTTTATATCTAGAAGTGTAAGTAACAAGTGTGCAGAGGTCTTATTGCAACTACAGTATATCTTGCGCTAGTCAGGCCGCACCTCGATTATGTGGTTCAGTTCTGGTGCCCCTATTATAGAATGGATATAAATTCACTAGAGTCGGTGCAGCGAAGAATGACAAAAATGATTCCGGGACTTAGAAACCTTCCATATCAGGATAGGTTAAAGAAACTTAACTTGCATTCCCTAGAAAAGAGTGCGGAGATATGATAGAAAGTATTTAAGTGGGTGAAAGGAATCAATAAAGGGGATATAGATAAAGTTCTTATAATATCCGAGCAGGATAGGACTCTCGAGCAACGGATTCAAGTTGGATAAGTTTAGGTTTAGGGAGGAGGAAGAAACTGGTTCACAAATAGGGTGGTGGACGAGTGGAACAAGCTTAGCAACTTTGTAGTAAGTGCGGGAACTCTGGAAAGTTTCAAAAGGAGGCTAGATAGATTCATGGATGATAGAGAGTGGTAGTAACTCTCGACAGGAACTGCCATGCACAGGCCAACCGGCCTATTGCAGACTCCTTATTTTCCTATGTTCTTTTGTAACCAACCAAAGAAACCTACCTAACCAATCAAGGAAACCTACCTAACCTTACCTAACTTCCTGGTCGGAGCGCACATCACCGTCATATTAAAGAGGAAGTACTTAGCCAATCAGAGCGCACTCAAGGTAAAATAGCATTAGTAGGAACTTAGCCGGTCATGGCAAAATATCCAATATGATTTTGTTATAACATTACTAGTTTTAATGTGGTTAGATAATTTGTTTTCAGTTTGTTATAATGGTATCTCTTTAGTTTTGGATATCCAGAGAATCTTGGGAATTAGGTTAAGTTAGGTATTCAAACTGTTTTTCCGATGGTTTTTCATGTGTTTTGAATGATTTGTACCTTCAAATCTGTCGGAAATCACATACAGTAGTTTGGATATATAAATACAGGGATGACCGAAGCTAAAATTTTTCCGTTATAACTAGTAGATGATGATGAAGCCCTGTATGTTTCTATTGTGACTACAGCACTGTACGAGGAAATTATAAATAAATATATCTACACAAGATAGGTATGATGTATTGAATACTAATCATAAAATCATGTACTGCTGCATACCATACTAAGATCAATAAAAAGTTTGTATATTTTTTTTTTTACTAATATACCTGTACTATTTATGAATGCATTCATGAATATTTTCATAAAGTATTTGTATTTGGAGTGACATTGTTCTTTGTACAGTATTCATATTTATATTCTTAGAAATTAGAAGTAGTTTCATTCAAATACTTAAACTTTTGTAGTCACTCCATCCTTGATACAAGTACATGGCACTTTCCAAACTGAATACTTGTATACATGTCAGATACTTTACTGGTATTTATAATTCTGTATGGGTGTACCTCATGCCCCTGATTTATTATGCTGCACTGTACTCTGTGTATGTGTATATATATTTGTTGTATGTATATATTAAATATACTGTATAGAATTTTAATTTTTCTTTGTTTCTTTTTAAGGTGCAGACTTGTTTGGGAACTCTTGTGATTGTAGTGCATACCTTGTGCGTTGTGGTGTGTAGGAAGTCTTTTGAACAATATATGTGGGAAGCAAGAACAGCATGAACTCCAGTGCTTTTTGACATGTTGCTTTTTTCTAAATACAGTATTAAGGGTTTTTAAACTACCTATACAGTAATTACCCATACTAAATAACACACCTGAAGTCATGGAACTACTGTGGAGAATACTGTGGTGGTTATATGCCTTTGTATTTCTTGTGCTGTTTTTATCAGCAACTGTCCACCATCACTTAGGTCTGCGTAAGCATTACATAAATTTTCTTTTGAGGCTGTTTGCCTTTGGACAAGAGCGTGTGGAACGTAAGCGTTTGTTACGCCCACACAATGAAGCAGATGAATCAGAATCTTCTTTAGATGAGCAAGACAGGCCATTAATTTCTGCTGATCATCCAAGAGCTCTGGGCATCAAAGAAGATATTAAAGGCTTCCAACTTGATAATGTATTGGAGTACATCAGTGCAGGAATGGGAGCCATCATGGAAGATAACCTAACTAAATCATTTGAACCAGAGCAGCTCCCTGCATGGAATCTCCTATCACGTACAAATGACCGTGCTTATGAATTTGTGTCTTTCCGATTGACAGTATGCTGGCTTATTGGCTTTCTTGTTCGTTATTTCCTACTGTTTCCTTTACGTATTGTCATTCTTCTTCTTGGTGTGTTGTTGTTTTGGACATGTATGGTAGCTATTGGAATGTTTCCTGCTGGCAGTTTCAAGCGCTGGCTTAATGAGAAACTCCTGGTTTTTTGTTTTGATTTTATAGCAGGATCGTTGTCTCTTGTTGCCACTTTCCACCATGAAGAGAATGCTCCAAAGGGTGGCATAGCTGTTGCTAACCACACTTCACCAATTGACTCCATGGTGCTGGCTACTCACAACTGCTATGATATGGTAAGGAGTATTTTTTTTTTATCTCCTAGCAATAATTATGTTGCCTTTATAGTTCCTCCACACCCCATGTTTATCTATTCCCCTTCTTTCTTTTTCTGCTTATCTTCTGTTTTTCTGTCTGTGGTCACTCAGTTAGGGTTTGGTTGGGGTAGGGGAGGTCAATCAACCTTTGGACAGTGCATTCCACAACCTCAATCCCCTACATTTCATTTCCACTCTCCACACCTCATCCCTCACACCTCACCCTTCATACCTCACCCCTTCCCCTCACCTCTTCCCCTCACCCCTTCCCCCCCACACCTCACCCACATACACCTCATCCTACCCCTACTCTGTGCTCCTCAGGCCCTCACTCATTCCATCACTAGACAATGTGATGAATGATGATTAATTATTTAACCATATGTAATAAATGTATGTTTCTTATTTTACAGTATATGTAATACTGTTTTGTAGCTACAGTATTCCATTGTATATGAGATTGAGCAAGTACCATTTTTGGTACTGTACACTCCTGAATACCTCCCTGGATCAGATATTTGTACATCTAACCAGTGCTCAATTTGCGGTGGAACATACCAGAACAGCGTTCCGGCACTTATTTTCCATGAATAAATTGTAGGTGTAATCAGTACTATGCATATACAGTAATTTCTTTGCAATATATCTGTACAGGCCTTGGTAATACCAAGTGCCTTGCCAGTTCCGCAGGCTCTGTCGGCTACTTTGTAGCATCCGTCTGGCTCACTAGAGTTCCACCACTTCATATTTTACAAATTAAGCACAGGTCCTGACCATCCTCCTTAGACCAAATCCTCACACTCTTGATTGGTGACTGATAATTTCACTCACGGTATTTTCACTGCTGGTAAACTCACTCCTAGAATTATTTTGTCAATGTGAAAATACAAAAAAGTTTTTAATGTTATATAATGTAGGTTGGTGTAATTCACTCCCAGCACTGTCATGTATAGGACAGTATTGTGATTACTAAATTGATATACTGTACAGTACAGTAGCTGTACATGTATATCAATTAAGATTGAATTTAATTACTTTTAACTTTAATTTAAAAAACAAGTAGATCTGAATATTTTTCAATACACAGAAGATGGATCTATCAGTGACATGGAAGTGTTGCCACCTTTAGGTATGGCCTAACCTGGTGAGTGATTCAGTTACTGCTGCCAGGTGAGGTCTGAGGGTTGGTCTTTCAACCATGCCTCGCCTTATCAACAGCACCCAGGGAAGGGGAAAACATGTACTGTAGATGATATGAAGTACAAAGTACATACACAAAGCACAGAAAATAAAAGCCTATGAGACCAAGACTTATTGGCTTGAGGGAGGCTCTACTGTAATCTCTCCCCAAGAATTTTCTCGGTAAGTTGTTGCTTGTTACAAGGAACGGCTAATGATTTGTATCTCTTAAAAAAAATTGGTAGATGTCACTTTTAATGTTGATACTTTTTTCTATAAAGATCACTTAATATAGATAAACTGTATTTATTTACCTTAATAAATTATTTCAAGGAGTGAGTTTACTGGGAGTGAAATGCATAGGAAATGAAATTAACAGGAGTGGAAATACTGTATTGTACTGTGAGTGAAATCTCCTAGTACCTTCTTGACCATCCGCCTTGGACCAAATACATTACTGCTATAATCAGTCAGGATAAAGTAGATACAGTATTTGGTATATAGCATTGCAATACAGTAATAAACTGTACCTGACCATTCACTTGCCATTGGTCATTAGAAGGGGTTTCAGAATCAATCCCCCATTATTGTTGACTATTTTTAATCATATTTTACCGCATACAGTACTTACTTGAATTCATATTTTATTAATTTCACAGGTTGGCCAGAAACATGATGGCTTTTTGAATATATTCATGTCAGCACTGAGTCGAGCTTCCACCCACATCTGGTTTGAGCGTTCTGATGCCAAGGATAGATCTTTAGTTGTAAAGAGGTAAGGTTTAAAAATGTTTTATTATAAATCATGCTCTTAACTTAAAAGATAGCCTTTTGTTCCTTGCCCATAGTAGCCACTGTTGGGCAGTTTTCATGTCTTTTTTTACATTCCACAAGATTTTTGGTGTTTTTTTTTTACCTTTCATCCTAGAAAGGCCACTCACACCTTATTTCCACACATTATCTTTCTGTGTTTGTTTGACTCCACTCTTATGACTGGGCTAATCCTCATCCTTGGAAAGTGCTATGATAACATAAGCTACCAGCTGCCAACTTCCTTGGGGTTTGGTTTAGACTGTATCATACTCTGTTGTATGAAAGGTAAAGAGTGAATCCTTACTATGCTTTTACTTACTTTGTTTTGCAAGTGTATATGTACGTATATTGCATCCTTACTAGCAGGTAACTTGTATGAAGGTTTAAGGGCCCATCATACACTGGCATTGTGATAACCTTTCACACTGCTAAGTCTTACTCATTTTGTTAATTGTTTTTTGCCAGTTTTGATGGCTTGGGAGCTTACTGTCAGTCTCACCACTGGATTACTGAAGTCTGTTTATAATATCTTGTAGGACTGATTGTGTACTGTATTCACTTGTATTTGATGTTGAACATAGAAAGGTCCAACGCTCTTTCCTATGAAAACATCCTTGACGGAATATTAATGTTTACCTAAAATTCACACTGCTCCCGTTTATAGGTAACAAATATCCTCCATCATTCACTGGCAATTTCAAATTACATTATACAGGCTATACAAGTATGTGTTATGTTTATAGCTATTTTGTACTAATGAACAATGTTCCTGTTGATGTACCTTTCATAACTTATGATTTGTTAGTTTGTGTGCTCCATCTTAGTTGAGCCCAGTTGGTAGTCTGGCTCAGTATTTTGGGTCACCCCCTTGGTTTGAAGGGAAGTCTTCTTGGTGGCAGTGCACTTAGCTCTCCCACCACACTTAGGATGGTTCTGAATTCTTGCCTGGGCCTTCTTTCTGTCCTGCCTCAGGAATTAAAGTGACCCCTGTTACAGGTTACTTCAGGTTTAATGGCATAGTGGCCCTGCTTCTTCCTGATAGGGTGGTGTTTTTGTATTTGTGCTTCATGGCTGTGTATTTTGAGAATTACTTCCTTGCTATACTGTGGTCTACAGTACATCCCTGATAGTTTTATTGATTCACTCTGAACTTAAAGAACCACATCTGCAGTGATTTCCTCCTCATGCTGTGATATTGCCTATGATAGGCTGACACTCTTGTAACATAAGTGTTGTACAGTATGGAGTTACCTGTGAATATATGCACACAGGCTCTTTGTGGTTCCCAATAAACCCCAAAGCAATGCTGACTGGTGGTAATCTGTTTATTTTACTTATCTATGATGTCTTTGCTCAGAATCAAAGATTGGAGGTCAAAGTTTGCCCTAATAGTATAAGAGAGTCATGACACTGTGTAACTAATTCTTCATTTAATAATTATGTAAACCAGGTTTGCCACGCAGACATTCGTTGATTTACAAAAGGATTCTGTTCCTCAAAAGCATTTTAAAAATTCAGTTTTTTAAATCAGATTGCATTTACCTGTAGACTCACAATATGAAAGTTGAGATACGTTCCTACGAAAAAAACTTCCCCAGAGGTCTTAAAGCACTGGGAAAAATGTTTTTAATAAGAATTTTGTTTTAAGCAGTAGTGCAGGTAATTATAAGCCAATATTAAGCATAATAATTGAAATGCATGGAATGGAAGAAACAGAAGTTACAGAGACACTTTTCTACAAACTCAGGTAAATGTTAATTTTACTTCTTAAATAACAAAATAATGAAAATATCATTGTTTACATAATTCAAATTAAAAACTACATTAGATACTGTCTATTTAGTTGAGAGTTCCCTAAAAATGAGTTAAATGGGTTTGTTGATGTTCCAGAAGCTTCTCACATGGTCAATGTGAGAACAAGTACAGTATGTACAGTACTTTACATATAGCATCTGGCATAATTTATCGTATCTCAAATCTTTGTTTTAATGTTATTAATGTTAATTTCAAAACCAATGGAGAAATAATAATAATAATTTATTGTTACAAATACAGAGTAAAGTACAGTATATATATATATATATAATGTAGATAATCATGGTACTGTATTGGGTTGTTTATTCAATTTGACAATAATTAATGAACCTATATTTCTGGTAAATGTTGTGACTCACTACAAGCTTCTGGAATGTCAACAAACCATTTAAATCTCTTGAGGGAATTCTCAACTTCTAAATAGACTGTATTAAATGTGTTTATTTTTATTTAAATTATGCATACAACGAAGTTTTCTTTGGAAATTATTCGGGACGTGACTGACTGCTGTTTTTCATTAAAATGGTTTTAAAAATACCCTGTTTTCACTGATTTTATTAGGAGATACTGTATTATGCTGTGGGAAAGTATAAGAATGGGTGAAATCATGTGCTAACCTAACCAAACTGAACCTATCCTATATCTTAACTCACCTACAGTATATCTAGAAAAGTAAGCATTTGCCCAAGAAAATGAATAGAAGTGAAAGTAATCAGCGTACAAAACTGTGTCTAAAAACACCCTCCATAATTACCGAACTGCTGACGGCCACGTCTCATATACAGGTTGTACCTCCCTAGTCCGGCATTCTGTGGTCCGGAACGATTTTAGTTTGTCCAATAGGTAGATAGGCAGCTTTTTTTTTTCTTCTTTTTTTTTTCTTTTTTTTTATTACTTATCTGAATTATTATTATTATTATTACAGGATTATTAAATTTTTGCCCCTCAAGCCCCAATGTGGGTCAGTGACCTATGCCCGGGTGGGCTAATCCCCGTAAAAAACAACAACAACAAAGCCGCGGGAAATTAAGGTTTATTTACATCCGGCAGTTCGGCTGCTCTCTCTCTCTGCTTGTCTATACAGAGTACAACATTTAACCCTTCAATATATATGAGCAGTAAATAAGTGTTGCTTTCATATTCTTATGTAGAGTAGTGACGATATGTTTTCACATGTGCGCACTTACATACGCGCAGTCTCACTTTTTTTTTACCATTAATGGTTAGCTACTTATATTGTTCCATTTATTAACATTAAATAACATTACAGGTACTTCAAACAACCATATTAATTTTTTTACATTAATTTTACTACAGCTACAATCAGGGTCTTATTTTCTTTAGTTTTATATGTAGAACCAATCAGTCACTGGTTTTGTAAGCTTTAACAAAAACAATGCCGGCAGCCGTCTCGTATCCTCGTGTGTTTTAATATTCCATGTATTATTAATAAATTGTAATTATGCACACAAACATTAATTCAATAAAAACAAATTCAGAAACATTAATTAAAATATATATGAACAGTAAATAAGTGTTGCTTTCATATTCTTATGTAAAGTAATGACGATGTTTTCACGTGTGCACACTTACATACACGATCTCTCTTTTTTCTTTACCATTATCGTTAGCTACAGGTAGTTCTGCTATAACGCGATAATTGTGTTCTTGTAAAATATCGTGTTATAGAAAATCGCGTAATAGAAATAACAGGGCTTATGGAGAAAATAGGGTTAGGTGCAGATTACTACTCGAAATCGAAAAAATTTAGTATTTAGCCTAACACAAAGGATAGTACAGTCTAAATAAATGTTACATTCATTTCTAATAATGAAATCATACAGTAAATGTAACACTTTACTTGATGGGGGAGAAGGGTGATTTTGAGGTTGATAAAATCGAGCTTCTCTTCAAGTGTTATATCCTTTCTTTTACGATCATCACTGGGAATTCTATCACCAGAACGCTTCTTGTTGATATTCTTCTTTACTATATTCACAGTTAATACATTACCACAAAATTGGAGAAATAGTAAGCAAAAATCGCGTTATAGCAAACAAGCGTTCGCGTTATACAAATATCGTTCCTAATTCATAAATCGCATTAGAGCAAATTCGCGTTATCAAAACACGCGTTATAGCAGAACTCACTGTACTTCTATTGTTCCATTTATTAACATTAAATAACATTACTTGAAACAACCATATTAATTTTACTACAGCTTCAACCAAGGTCTTATTTTCTTCAGTTTTATATGTAGAACCAGTCAGTCACTGGTTTTGTAATCAACGAAAACAAAGCTGGCTCATTTCCTCGTGTTTTAATATTCTACGTATTATTAATGAATTGTATTGCTCATTTTGCTCACACAAACATTAATTCAATCAAAAAGACTTTCAGTAATAAACAATAATGAATCTTTTGTACATAAGAGAAATGACGCTGTTTACAGATTGTGCACGTCGTCTGAACGTTGGTGGGCCGTTCAAACCCGTCGAAATTCGAGTTTCCGCCGTCAAAATTTTTAAATGTGTTGTTTTTTTTGTGTGTTCAAATAGAAAACATCGAATTAAAAACTCGCGAAATTTGAGAAGCTACTGTACGACATTTAACCCTTCAATATGTCTTCAAAGAGACCATGAAGCAGAGAAAGTGGTGCTAGTGCTTCCAAGCCAAGTCACTATCTATCTAGGAAAAGGGTGAATTTCCATGGTCCGGCACCGGTCAGGTCCCGAGGTTGCCGGACTAGAGAGGTACAACCTGTACTTTATTAGCCTTTTCTTTATTCACCTCTTGTGTACAAATGGTCTCTCCGTGCTGAATAAGATCATTTGGTCTTAGCCAAGTAATATATTGAAAGTGGCATCCTGTAATGAATGGGTTAAGAAGTAAAACAAATGTGCAACTGAGTTTGTGTGTGTGTGGAAGCATCACTTGATGTATTCTACTGTTGGGTTGGGTATCGTGGATGACCTAGGACCCAGGAAATCCGCAAAACCAGTTTGGTCGTGGTCCCAAAGGTCTTAGACTTGAGGGTCAGTACCTGTACTTCTATTTTTAGCTAAAGTAAACCACTCTTAATACAGCACAGTACTATATGTTGCTTTTACAGTAGTTTGTCTTTATACAGTGCACTCACCAAGTCTGGGATGGCAAGCTCTGAAATGCCTGTGTCTTTTGATGGTGCAAAAAATTACAAACAATTTGAGGATTTTTTTTTTCACATAGATCAAAGTATGGTATAAAAAAAATCACCAAGATTTTCGTTAATTGGAAACTGAATATAACAATTCCTTTACTTCAATGGTCAACCTACCAGAGGAAAAACATGTCTGGTAGACTCCTGTGTTTAGAATAAGATAAGTGCACACAGTATCTCATTGGCACTGAGGGTGGACCGAGTAGCAGTGTTACTGGAGTTTAATAAGTTAACCCCTTGTGTATGATACCACCTCTGAGCTGAATGAAATAATCTGGCTTTAGCCAAATTAAATGTTTAACGTGGCGTCCCCGTAGTGAAGAGGTTAGGAGTGGATGTTTTTATTGGAAAAGATTACACCATGTAATGACCTAATGTCAGTGTTTACTGCAAGTGTGTTGGTATAAGAGAGCCATCTTTCCTGGTATGTTGTGTATCTGGCCACACACACACACCTGTAGTTCAGTTCATTGCTTTCTACAGGTGTATCATTGTGGGCAAGGTCCAGACATGAGATTTCTAAGATGTTATTTGTGAAGCCTAGGCTATTATTGCAAGATAAGGATTATTCTGACATATGATTGTTCAGGCTGTTATAGGCTGTGCTTGTTTATAATGAAACTCGTGGTAATTCACACCTCAGGATTGGTCAGGCATATACATAATACTTTTTTTTGGATGTTTGTTTGTTTTTTTGTTTTTTTTTCATATCCACATTTGAGCCATACGAGTGCATTGTCTTGGGTTGTTGCCTCTAGAAGCAGTTGGGATTTGACTCAAGATATATTACAAATTATTATTTAATCATAGGTTGGGATATTAGTTCTTTTACATATCTTGAAAATATTTTCAGGTTACAGGAACATGTTAATGATGTTAGCCTACCTCCCATCCTCATCTACCCTGAGGGTGTTTGTGTCAACAACACTTCTGTTATGCAGTTCAAGAAGGGAGCATTTGAGGTAGGTCACTAGATCACAATCCTCTCTACTTTTGTTTTCATCTCTGTGCCTTTGATGTTTAGTTCCACCCACAACATGAGAGATGGCCACATGTGAGATTGTCTTCATTAGCTCCGTATCTCAAGTACAGTGGTCCATCGGTTAACGAACTGTTTGATTAACGAAATTTCGGTTTACGAATTAGCTCCCATAAGGATTTTCAGTTCGGTTAACGAACAAAACTTCGATTAACGAAATCCTTACAACAAACATGTTTTGTTGTGCGCATCAGCTGATCAGCTAGCTCACCAATACAGTAATTGGTTCTATGTTTACATTCGTTTCCAGTGAAGTAAATATCAAAAAAGTTGGTTTCTGTGTTCCAACTTATGTATAAATCTGACTGAAGAACGTCCTCAGAAACGGAACCCGTTCGTAACCCGGGGACCTCCTGTATTCACTGGTTGGTGATTCAACATCATTTCTTTATCCTAAGTAAAAGAGCACGCTAAAATATATCTTGATTTAGCTATAAAAAGTTATGCACATTAACCCCTTTACAGAGTGCATTGGTTCTAATGCCTTCTTCATGTTTCATGATACTTTCTGCACTGTATATTATCAATATGTTAACTAAATTTCAGAATGACCAATATTTTTAATGTAAAAATGCAAAAATATTCAAGAGCACAATAAAATTGATGTTCACTCCACTGTAAACAAAGTTAAACTGAGAAGGGTTGTTGGGTGATTCAATCAGCTGATGGGAGCACAAAAAATGTTCCCTGTACTGTCTATATTATCAATATGTTAACTAAATTTCAAGGAAAAAACTTTTTATACTTGCTAACTGACACCAGTGAAACAGTTGCTTGATATACAGCCCTTTTGGCACAAGTACACACACCTCTTTGAATATCATCACTTAGAACTGCTTATCAGTCGTCATTTTCATCAATTTAAATAAAAGATCTCTATAAGAAGTGGAAATCTTTAATTCAGCACTCATTTTATACACCTGGTCACCTCCACGTCTAGCGGGCTGTAGTGTTTACATTCTTTCTCTTGTTTTTGTCGGTATGACAACGACGGGAAATATTTTCCAACGGTAGAAGGTAAGCAAATGTAAACATGTATATCAATGTGTAAAGAAAACAAAAAATCTTTATTTAATCCTTAACCCCCGGGTTAGGGTGCTGCTGGCAGTACCTCCCGCTGGGTTAAATCGTGAAAAAAAATCAACTTTTCCAAAAAAATTAAATTAAAAATGGCTGGAAAATAGGCGAACGTTCTAGAACATCACCCGGGGCCTAAGGGTTGAAAAAATAAAGTGAAAAAGCAACTCTGTAAAAATCAGTTGAATTAAAATTTTTGGTGTGAAGAAACAAAAATTTCTGAGCTTTGAGACCAGGAGACAACCTTTCGCTATTTCTCAATAGATGGCGCTGCCACACCACTGCCATTAGTAAACAAACCGCACAGCAGCAAGGGTTGTGTAGCTACAGCCGTTTATTTTTTTTATTTTTTACCTACTGAGTAAGTAAATAATTGTATTTTTTGCAGTACAGTATATCAACAATATTAGTTAAATCAATTGTTTTATATGTACTGTAGTATAGAGAATACTTGTAATTGCTAAGTACTGTAATGAGGTAACAGTCTTTGTAAGGGGCTGATTTCAGTTGACCCTAAGAAAGCATCTGCTACAACCCATCAACTAGCATCATGGAAGATGCATGGTAATTTTCAAGGTACTGTATATTGCAATAAAAAGTGCGTCTTCTATGCCGCAAAATACGGTAGTTGTAACTTAAGAAAATTGTACCCTGTATGTTATGTTGCTTAACCACGTAATTATATTCCCAGGTATGGAACATTACCGTATATCTCAGCCTACAAGACGGAATTTGAACCATAAAAAATGAGCCCAAAGTTACGGGGTCATCTTAAGCACCAGAGATAAAATTCTTATCTCTTAAATATTGCGGTTTAGCTGTCAAGAGTGGTGATGGAAACATCGTAAGCCACTCACAAGGTCCTAACACTAATTATTTTATACTGAAACTTACGTTTGGGAAGCTGGATTAAAATAAAGATTACCGGAATATTAAAATAATAAAAATGTATTATAAATCTGTCTAACATACCGTAAAAGAACAATATACCCCGGTAATAAACACAGCTGCTATTATCACCCCCCCCCCTCCCATTTGCCAGTGACAAGAAAGGGAAAGTGACCTTGACTGTGACCGCCTGTGGCTATTTTTAGCCGTCCTTGTGTTCGGAGGTGGTCAGTAATGTATATCTGTATATTTACTGATCATAATACTTATCTCCTATAAATAATTCATTTAAAATTTATTTTTTTACAAAGAATATTCAGTAAATGACTGTTTTAATTCTTGAAACTACCAACAGTGGTAAATTTAGGATATAAATGATGAACAGAAGTCACGTCATGGATTCGGAGTTTGGTCCTTAATGATCACCATAAATGTCTGGTCAACTTCACCTACCAGGTATAATGGTAGCCTCCCTTTTTTGCAAAACAAGTACAGCTAGACCCCGACTTATAACGGGGTTAGGGACCTAAATCCAGGTCGTAAGTCCGAATGGTCATAAGTCCGACATAGATATAAAAAAAAAACATTAATAAAAAGTCTACAATGAAATACAGTACAGTAAAAGTAATAAATAATGAGGAATGGATACAGTACAGTGAAAGTAATAAATAATGAGGAATGGATACAGTGTGACTGAGCACTTACTGTACCTTTAATGTAGTCAGCTGAATGCACATGAGGCCCCCATAATTTTCTAATTATACATGGAGACTACATTAACTGGAAACGTTTCGGTATAGAAAATGCGTGTGTCATTTGGAGAGAGAAAAAAAATGAAAAAAAAAATGGTCACAACTGCGGCGGTCGTAAGTCCCGACGGTTGTAAGTCGAAGCAGTCGTAAGTCGGGGTCTAGCTGTATATAATTAAAGAAAATACTTGCAGTGTGTTTAATATATTACAGTATATTATTAATAAATAAATAAACAAATAAATTGGGAAATCTATTTCAAGTAAATGGAAATATTTTACTCACACCGACATTAGTTCCAGTTAAATAACTGACGCTTAAGTGAGTCACTAGTGTACACCAGCCGGTAAAATTTGATGCCAATACTTTAAGTGAATTGGTCTTTATTTTAAATAACCAACCATAAATAAATGCAAAAAGGAAAAAGATCAAAGGTGAGAAACATTATATTGTATGTATGTTGTGTTGTCAAAGGAAGAGAAACAATTGAAACTCTGCAATTGTGTGTAAATGAGGCAGAAAGATAGATCAGCAACTTAAGACTTGGTCACAATTTTCGTGATGCCATATGGAAGCAGGATCTACCATTAGACAATACTGAACATTATGCTTCCAATATCTTCCCAGGCGGTAGTATCTCCCTGTTTGGTAGCTGCCTAAAAATTTTAGTAATATTACTTTGATACAACATGATAAATTAGACAAACAATGAAAATAAACAAACAAAAGTTATTTACCAAGACCTTCTCTCTGAGAACAGAGGGATGGAGGGGAGATAAGACGGCTATTTATAGCCCGTCTTTGTGTAGGAAGTCGACCACACTATAAATATTTCATTTAAAATTTATATTTTTTACATATTGTGTAATAAATGTATGTAGTAAGTATGTACAGTAATCTTTTTCACTCAAATCCTAATGAAACACTATTGAATTAGAATACTGTAGCTGGTGTAAACAGTCGGAACAGTCCCACCACCTATTGTCTCTCGTGAAGCAAGCTTATAAATTAAAGAAAATACTTGCAGTGTGTTTAATATATTTCAGTATGTTATAAATAAATAAACAAATAAATCGGTAAATCCATTTCAAGTAAATGAAACAATTGTATTCGACACCGACATTAGTTCCAGTTAAATAACAGAAGTTTAAGTGAGTCACTAGTGTTTACACTACACCAGCCGGTAACATTTGATGACATTACTTGAAGTGAATTGGCCTTATTTTAAAAAACCAAGGATGTGTAAACAGCACTGGTCAATGGGATGGTTGGTAAAGGACTACTGGGTCAGTAAGCTCCCAATGGTAAGTGTCACATTTGGGGTACTGGTCTTATACAGCGAATAGAGCTCAAAAGCGACTTTTTAAATGGAAATTTTGGGGGCCATCTTTTCACCCCGTCGCCTTGTAGGCCGAGATATACGGTAACCCTTAAGCCCCGGGTTAGGGTGCTGCTGGCAGTAACCCCCCCTCCCCCCCGCGCAGGGTTAAACCGTGAAAAAAAATCCAAAAATAGTTTTAAAAAAATAAATAAAAATAAATAAAAAAATGGTGGGAAAATAGGTGGACGTTCTGGAACTTGACCCGGGGCGCACTAGTCGGACGCTCTGGAAAGTCACCAGTGGCCTAAGGGTTAAACTATCAAAGAAACATGTCACATATTAAACATGACAGAGTTGTAGCCTGTTTTGACAGTGTTTACTTTTAGGCTTCACAATTATGTAATACATTTTCCTTACCTGTTTTTATAATAAAATACATATAGCAATACAGGTATATCCATATTTACTCTAAGGATCCTCATATATACAGCATATGTAATGACTTGGGGTCGCACTGGATAGGCGACAGTACTAGAAGGGGTCGCACTGGAAAATGCTTGCGAACCCCTGATATATACAGTAAAGACCAGCAGGATTGCGGAGGGTGTTAACTGATGACAGCACAAGTTTTCAGCTCATGACTGGCTTGATCATGGCAGTTTTATTGGGCACATAAATACTATTCAATTTTAGCTTTAGCTAGATGATATACAGTACATAGTTTGGTACTCTGTGGGGAAGCTTCAGTGAGGTTGTTGTAACATTGAGTCTCAGAAAGGTAGATGCCTATTGTGTACAAGAAACTAGCTGGAAAGAATGAGCTCTTAGGTTGATTATTGGTAAAAATGACAGCCAAAATCTTTTCTGGGTCAGGTAGTGTAGTGATCCTGATGGCTGAAAAGTGGCTAGAGAAAGTGCTAGAAGTAAAAAGATTAAATGCAAGAATTCAGTAACAGTTCAGCATATACCCCACAGATTGGACTAAATTAGGAAGTATAGGACAAATTCATTGTTGAGTTGATACATGTAGCATAAGAGCATGATGAAAGGGTAATCGTAGTACAGGTATAGTGTATATAGTACCATATTTTATTTATTTACAATATATTGTACATGTGCAGTGGTGTTTGCGTAAATAGATGCAGCTATGTCTTTGTCCATGCGAAACGCGTAGTTTAGACTCTCGAAAAGCTTTCCCCAGCACCTTGAAGCATTCTAGGGAAGTGGGATAGTGTCTGTCTGTGTGAGTTAAGTAGTTTATTCTCTTGGAAAAATTCCAGGATGGATTTTTTCAAGGGATGAAAAGTTTGTTTCAATATGTGGAAATCTCTCATTCCCAGAAGAACTCTACGCCAATTATTCTGGCTAACGGGGATATCACAACACACTTAATGGTCAAACTGTTTCCCCCTGGACTACCTTGCCTGGGTCCAGCCCTGTTGCCAATGACATAATGCTCGCAAACAGGAATTGTCAAAGGTCCCGCCTTAATGCATCTTTGTGGCAAGGTTAGGGAGGAGTGGGTCATTGGGTCACTGAATGGTGGTCTAAGTCAACCTCAGTTGACTGTCAGTTCAATAACTGACCATTATGTAAACATAAGGGAACAAAACTTTATAAAAATACCATATTTATGTTACTGGTTATGCCATTATTAGAAATTGCACTTTACCCATAAACCAGCCTCCCAAAAATGCCAACTTGAGTAAAAAACACCCCAAGAACCACCAACCCGCCTCTGTCAAAATTTGTCAGCTAACCATACTTAAAACTAGACCAATTTGAAGTGAAACCTGCCAATCTGGCAATTCTACTAATGGGTGAGAGGCTAACACCATCTTGGAGCAATTGTCAGAAGCCACCACAAAGGTGCTCGGCAAATACAAAACATGGGAAATTTTAATTGGGCTCATTCAAAATATATTGCAACAGTTACAGTATATCCAGAAAAGTGTGACCCTCTGTCCTGCACCTGTTGTGGGACATGCCTGCCAGGAGTTATTGTGGCCCAGCAACTTAATGCATTAACTCTTACACTATTATTAACCATTTCCACCGCTCTCAACCTAGCTTAAAAACAAAAAATATTAATAATAATTTCCACACACTTGTTCTTGGAACAAACAATTTCTTTCTTTCCCTGCTCCTTTCTAACTTCACATGTTACACAAGTGATCTATTTTGCAAGGCACATTTTTCCCCGCTGCACCCCTAACAAGCCTTCTCTCTGATTTCCTGAAAAATATGTAGTCAATCTCGGTTTTTGTACCACCTGATTTGTATTTAATGAGTCACCTCACCATATTCATAAACAATGTGTTGCATACAACTACTCTCAGTTCACACCCAAATTCAATTACAGTGATACCCCGATTTACGAGGTCAATTGAACCCACAGGGTACCGCGTAAAACGAAAACCGCGTAAATGGAATAACAGAACATGTGGGATTAATTCCAATAGAGACTGGCCCGACCCCCAAACTCCACTTTTTCAGACACAATACCTACGTTGTAGTAAAAATAACTTCTTAATTTTATGAAGGTATGCACACACAATTAATATTTATTAATTGTGTGTGCATACCTAATATTATTGATATTTCGCTTAATTATAATTAAGCGAAATATCAATAATATTAGGTTTTTTAACACTTGCATTAGTAGAAAAGATGGCTGGGCACACGGGGATGGGGGGTTGGTTCCGAGGCAGAGGGCAGATTATTGGCCCTCACCTGTATCACTTGTATCAATTGTATCACTATCCACCACAGAGGCTTGCAGGGCCTCTTTGTCAAACCTCTCAAAGTCCATATAAGTCCATATCCTCACTATCACTGACTTGGGCCGGTGTGGTGGGTGGCGGGTGAAGAACTCGGCAATGTTTTGATGACTGGGCGACCTTGTGCGCATCCTGCCTGCGCTGCTTCCCGCGTATATGAATAGATGCACCGCGTAAAATGAAATTCCGGTTCTGGCGAGGTACCGCGTAAATGTAGAATCGCGTAAAGCGAAACCGCGTAAATCAGGGAATTACTGTATTCTTAAGCCTTCAGTGTTTCTTGTTCCAAATCCACTTCCACCATGCACACCTTCATAACCCGATGTGTGTTCACCAATATGACTGATTAGGTCATCACCCAGTACCATAATGTACAAGTCTATCACCCCAAGTGAAATGGACCAGTATGAGAAAGATTGGTAGCTGGTATGGAAGAGTGGTAGTGTTGGAAAAATTTTGATTACACCAATAGACAGCCAACAAATTCAGCATTAATGTGCTTCCCTTTTTGGACGTCCATAAAAAAAACTTACTTAACTCTCATCAGTTCATCCTGGGCTACCATGAATAGCCTGCATCTGTGTGATGTTAGGGTCAGATTCTGAATGGAGAAACCTCTCACTCAGCTTATTTCACTGCAAGGTTAATCCATAGAGAAGCTAGTCTCATCTAGTTAGGAAACTCTTTACAATGGTACTGATTCCTCAAGTCCTCAGTTTTCAAATTGATTCCCTGGGGTAACTCTCAGCTAGTACTGTCTTCTTGTTTTAATCCCATTCCTAAATTGTAGCCTTGGCATTGATAAGTGGCTGAGTGGTCTCCTGGTGTTTGGTACTATTCTCCTTCCAAGTAACAGTATGAGTTTTCCTGCAGTAGTTTAGTAAAGGTGTAATACTCTGCAGAGCTCCCTGGAATATTGTGTGACCCATGTACGGTAACAGCACAGTGGGATTCGTCATTTGAAAATTTTATGTGGCAAATTACAAAAGAAGCATATCTACCAGAATCACCTTCCTCTTGGTTTCAATAAAGTTTTTTAACATCTCCAGTGGGAAGTGCTACGACCCTCGTTGGTAAACATTATGAAATACTTGAGGCTTCCAAATACAAGTACACAAAATTTACTAAGTTTGTAGTCCATATAACCTTAGCATCTTCTCACTATTGAACACCTGTGCTAATTGACAGTTGCTGCCTCCACTATGTGCCACATGGCATGTTTTGTTAGTTATTTGGTATGATATGGAAAAGTTTGAAGTAAGGTTTGTTGTTCAGCATTTCCAAAACTAATCATATTATGGAGTTACACATTATGAAAGTTTTTACTGTACTGTATCGGTAAATTGTAAAACTATGTTGTGCCTAGCCTAATGCATTTTATCTTTTGCAGATTGACAGTGTCATTCATCCAATTGCCATTCGGTTTGATGCACGGTTTGGTGATGCCTTCTGGTGGCAAGACAAGTTCTTCCATTATATCTTGTACATGATGACTTCTTGGGCTATTGTCTGCAATGTTTGGTATCTGCCGCCCATGAAGAAAAAATCTGGTGAATCTGCCATAGCGTTTGCTGATAGGTAAGAACTCATGAAAATAATATGTACTGTATACGATATTTATATAGGGGTACAGGTGTATAAGATTCAGAAAATAAAATAAATACCTGCACAATTTATATGCAGGTATTTGTTAACATTATGTTATCAGTCTGTTGCTAGATAAAAGAATTTTCTGTATGCTTGTTTTATGTTTTGTTTTGAATCCTCCTCATCTCATCTTATCATCTGGTACAGTGGTTCCCGAAACATCTGCTTTTTCCCAAATTATATATTAACTACTCATTTTCATCACTTACCCTTGAAACTGAAGGTGTATGTTAACGATTTGTGCATTTTTATATAATAGGCATGAAATTTAGCTCGACGATTGCTTTCTGTGTGTAACAATCCTAGATACCTGTACAGTATAGGGGTATTTTCAGCTTAATCTCTTGCCTATTTCCAAATGGTCTCCCAAAAATCCTGGTCTCTAGCCTGAGTTAAAAGTGAATGTAAAATGGAGCCAAGGGCAGATCCAGGAATATCAAAAGGGTGGGGGAATGTGGCGAGTGCAGCGAGCTCACCCAGCTGGGGTGTTGGGGGCACTGCCCCCTCCCCCCCTTTTTTTTTTATCTGGCCAATATCATAGGCATTTTGAGGCCATTTTGAAGCCATTTGCACTTGATATTAGGAGATATTCTGAGGTAAATAGTAACTTACTTTTTACTATTCAAATATACCTGAGTACAATACTGCATTAAAGAAAACTTATGAGAATTTTCTGATGAAAGGGGGTTCCCCCCCCCCCGGATCTGCCCTTGGGAGCACAAAGCAGATGAAAATGTAAAGTATTCACCAAAAAAATTTGTATAGTAGAAGAAGAAAGTGGAAGGGAAAGCCATTTATGGATTTACAATTTTTTTTTCACTTTATAAAATGAGACCTGAAACAAGAATAGAAATTGAAAAACATAGAATTACTGAACACTTTACTTATAAAATTGATGGTTTCAAATGAAGGGCATTGTAGCCAACTATCTGTATTACCTTCTCAGTAGCTGTTCCAGCTTCACCTCTCCCATTACCAACACAGTCACCATTGCAGGCCCACAAAGCATTGCACAGTATACAGGTACTCCTCAACTTACGGCCACCCGGACATACGACTGCCACAGTCGTATAAAATATTTTTCAAATTACGTATTTTCGAGTACCGACGTTAGTGATCGCGCTGTGTACTGTGTACTGTTTGTATTTCACATCTACATCCATCACGTGATCCAGCTTCATTGTTTTTCCACAGAGAGCTTCTTGATGGACAATGCAATTGACAGCCAGAACATCCTAGTTAGAATTATCACAGTGCACATGGTTCTTGATGAGCGTCAAAGCACCATTTTCTCTTCCCATCATTGCTGGTGCTCCATCTGTTGTCAGCCCAGCAAGCTTACTCCACAATAAATGAGGGACTCTTCTAGTCATAAAATTTATTAAAATAGCCTCTTTCACATAACTGCCACAAGTCTGATCATGAAGACTTTCCAAAGCTAGCAAGCAAGGTTATCTTCGTGGATACTGAACTTATCTGTGATGCCCGGGACACAGAAATCCTAGAAAATACTGTTCCTGTGTGACACTCACCAGTTGATTTGCCAAAAAATTATCAAAGACAATTTAGATAAAAAAATGGCTTGATGAAATATGCAGCCATAGTACGATCTCAAGCGAGTCTGGTATTCCTGAAAATGTCAAAACATTCACTGTTTCCAAGACTGAAATATTCTTGTTTGTTCTGTAGTTGTTGTTTTTACCAATGAAGGACATGCTATGTACAGTTTATAAGTAAAATAAAATTATATATGTTTAATCAATTGTTTGCTAACTGTGTGTTCATGGTTAGAAATGCCCATTTTAGAAGATTTAAACTGTATTTACAGTATTTGCAGAGGCTCTTAATATTTTCTCAAGAGCCTCATGGATCAGGTATTTTTCTTCCTAGACCATGAGTTTGACACCCCAGTTGTAGAGTGTCAGTAAAGTTTTTTGTAATTTATAAAATTTTTGGATCCTACCCTGTAATTTGTGCCCAATTTTATTCCACAACTTGTACACTTATTTTTTTTTTTTTTCAGTATTTCCTAAAATTGTCTGAACCACAGGAGTTTCTTGTTCATGGAAATCCAATTAGGGAGATTCATTGTGTATGTACTGAACTTTGTCTCATTCACAGAGTCAAGGCAAAGATTGCACATCAAGGAGGCATGATTGATCTTACGTGGGATGGGTTCCTGAAATGTAACCCAGTGAAGGCAGAATGGAAGAAACGCCAGCAAGAGGAGTTTGCAAAGCATCTACAAACTGAGAAAGAATTGATAACTGCTGAACCAGTGAAAGACAAAGAAGAATAGAAACAGAAACCTCTAGCAAGTGATAAAAGACTTGTTTTGTCAATAAGATGTGAGCTAGCTATGAAAAGAATGAGATATTGCACAAGTTAGTAGAGAATAATCAAAAATATAATAATAATAATACAGGTTGATAATCCCTTATCTGAAATCCTTGGGGCCAGAGGCATTTCGGATTTCGGAATTTTTCAGTTTTAGATTTTTTTTTTTTTTTTTTTTTTTAGCCCACCCGGGCACAAGTTACTGACCCACATTGGGCCTGGGGGGCGAAAATAAAATAA
The DNA here is from genome assembly GCF_018991925.1 of Homarus americanus. Lineage (NCBI taxonomy): Eukaryota > Metazoa > Arthropoda > Malacostraca > Decapoda > Nephropidae > Homarus > Homarus americanus. The sequence goes on from NW_024722227.1 coordinate 3,731,568, forward strand.
TAAGTATAATAATAATAATAATTCATAGGTTTAGGTCGTGTTTCTCACTTTTTATCTTTTTTTTCATTCTTGTATACAGTGAACTCTCACTTTACACGGTCAATTGAACCCACGGTGGCCCGCGTAAAGTGAACAACATAACATATAGGATTAATTGAAATAGAGACCCAGCCGACCCCCCAAACTCCACTTTTTCAGACGCAATACCTACGTTGTAGTAAAAATAACTTCTTAATTTTATGGTGGTATGCACACACAATTAATAATTAAGAGAAATATCAATAATATTAGGTTTTTTAACACTTACATTAGTAGAAAAGATGGCTGGGCACACGGGGATTGGGGGTTGGTTCCGAGGCAGAGGGCAGATTATTGGCCCTCACCTGTATCACTTGTATCAATTGTATCACTACCCACCACAGAGGCTTGCAGGGCCTCTTTGTCAAACCCCTCAAAGTCCATATAAGTCCATATCCTCACTATCATTATCACTATCACTGACTTGGGCCGGCTATGGTGGGTGGCGGGTGAAGAACTCGGTAATGTTTTGATGACTGGGCGACCTTGTGCGCACCCTGCTCGCGCCGCTCTCCGCGTAAAAGGGTATACACACCGCGGAAAGTGAGCATTCCGTGTTCGGCAGAGTACCGTGTAAACGTGGAAACGCGTAAAGTGGGACCGCGTAAAGCGAGGGTTGACTGTATCTTTATTATTATTATTTTATTACTACAGTATTATTGTTATCATTATTAATTTTATTATTATTATTATTATTATTATTATTATTATTGTTATTATTATTTTATTTTGGTGTATTTTTTATTAAAAAATTTATTACTGTGAATAATAATTATTATTATTACTATTACATTTTCGCCCCCCCCCCCCACCCCCCCAGGTCCCAATGTGGGTCAGTGATCTATGCCTGGCTGGGCTAATCCCTGTTGAAAAAAAAAAATTGCTCCACAAAAAAAACTTTCGGTTTTCAGAGCTTTTCGGTTTTCCGAATTTCGGATAAAGGGTTGTCAACCTGTAATAATAAAAAATGAAGCTCAATGAATATGAAAAAGATGGCTTCTTTATCCATTTTAAGAGAGTAGTTGAAACATAAAATGTTTCCTTCTCCCCACTCTGCTTCAAACCAGTGCCTCACTAAGTGTATACTGTAGTTAATTAAGCTTAAGTAAGCATCAAGGATAGTACAGTCCCTCATCTTGTAAGTACAAGACAATACCCAACAGTGACGAGCCGGCACTTTTTAAAAATAAGAAATGGTACATCACAGTTTTTTGACTGAAAAAATGCATAACATCACCAAATATTGTTGGATTTTAATGAACAAGGTCTCACTTCATAGGTATTTTACCATTGATTATGGGTAGGGTAGTGTAAAAGGGAAAATATGGCCACAAATGCAGCAACAAACACAAATATTTATGATGTGAAGGTAAAAAGTGTATTACCTGTACAGTATTACCACATGACTGTGTCTATTATTGTTGAATACAGGTGTTCCTCTACTTACGAAAGAGTTACGTTCCTGAGGCTTGTTTGTAAGTCCAACTTACTCCTGTAGATACCAAACATATTGTAAAAAATTAAAAGATTATGGATATTTAGTACAGCTATACTGTACCCTTTAATACAGCCTTAAAACCTGGCTCACTCTTCTCTTAGGTAATGTCTGTTCTATCTGGAATTTTCTTCAAAATAATCCAGTCTCATCCACATTAAACACCTGTTCTGGCAGGTAACCCCCCTCAGTGATGATGTTTGTATCGCTGAAAGTTTGTAAGTTGAACGTTCTAAAGTAGAGGAGCACCTGTAATTACTTTTCCTAACTTAAAATAACTGTTGACTTGTACCGATTGTTGGTATTCCTTGTCGACTGCTGCCATGTTGTCTGTAGTGTCTTGGAGAACAACTGGGTCCAGGTAGAACTGTTTTTACCGTGTGGGGATTATATTTCATTAGTGTCTCCAGGTCCTCTAGCTTCTCTCTTGTCAATTTTATGGGCCCATCTTACTTTACTGGTCAGAACTATCTAAGACAGATTGACGGTAAGTAATATCTCCATTAGCCGGAATCCCTCAAGCCCAGAACTCTCCGATAGCCGGAATTGAAATTTTTGCGGATCATTGTTCCCAAAGCCGGAATTTTCCGGAAAATTCCGGCTTTGGGAACGTTTTTCCGAGGGGCACATTTCCCAGAAAATTACAAGAATTTTTTCCCGGTACCCGGAAAATTCCGTTGATGAGGGAGTTTTTTTCCAGGTTTGAGAGATGATGTATGGGGCAATTTCTTGAACTTCCGAGAACATTTTTCCATTACCCATACAATTCCGGGAATGAGGGATTTGTTTTACGGCTTTGAGAGAGTCGTCTCGTTCCCGGAAGTGCTCTGCACCAATTGTTCTGGCTAATGGAGATATTACTGTATGTGGGTCTTGCTCCCTGACCCTGCTCTTCGGAGTTTCACCTGAATCAGGTCACTGGCATGGAACTTGGACCTAATAGCAAAGCCCTCTTTGTAGGTTTTGGTAAACACAAATACTGGGATTGGCAAAAACAATTGTTTAAAAAAAACATTGCTATTATGTTGTTTTTAATAAGTTTTAGGTATTTTTAGCCCTTTCTATAACTGTTTGATATGCTATTATTCATAAACAGTACATCCAGAATGATTTAGCAATCATTTATACTCTTTTCCATCTCAAAAAATCACTGTGAAAAGGCCAAATTTGAAAAACACAAGCATTGATCAGTTATCTAGAATCATCCTACATACTTAAAGGCAAAAACTAAATGGTCTGAACACATTAGAATCAGGGGTTTAGAGCCCAACCTTAAACAGAAGCTGTCACCAGTTTTACTGGACAGTGGCAACTTGGCTCCCTTATAATTGGAATTTGAGATGTGTGCAGCCCTCTAAGAAAGCTTATTATCACGACTTTCACCAGTGTATAATAGTTCACATCCATGTCTATATTGAACAACCACAGGAACATAACACATCCCTGTCTAACGCCCACATTTATTTCAAATGTTCTCATAGAATACTTGTACCGCATTTTATAAGGCTTCCTCCCACCCCATACACTTGTAATACCTCCCATGATGCTTTTCTGTTCATCCTATCATATTGTATGCATTTTCCCAATCTACCATAAATCATTAAACCCATCTGCAAGAAATAAAAACCAACAAAACACTCCATAAAAAACAAAAAATGCATAGATTAAAAACAATGAAAATACCAGTGGTGTTTTGTGGGGGGGTTTAAACTATTAGTTTAAATCTGCCAACTCTGACAATTACTTTGCCATCTTGAAACTCATTCCTGTAGCTGTCCACTTTGTCTCCTGCTTCTGTTGTTCAATGAATTCCAGGAATTGATTTCTTGACATCACTACTGTGAATGGTTTAGTTAAATGTGCACTGTAGATCATAAATGCATAGTTTTCCTGGGTATACATCACCATATCTTTTATTTTATTTTCTGTATTCAAAATCACAGTCACGCGGCAGGTAAGCAGGACCAAATATCTTAATGGTCAATAGTATTGAACCAACTTTCATGGAGTTTTAGGAGACAAGTAAGTACTGTACACATACTATGTTTGTGTTCTTATTCTGTTCATTGCATTTGTAACTAAACATCACAAGTGTCTTCAGTGTAATTAATGATTCAGTGTTTGAGTCAACTAGCAATGTTAGCAGATTCACATTTTCCTTTAGTTTCATTCCAGACATACATAACAACCCTCCCAGTTTGTATGTTATGCACACTGAAATTGCATACCCATGACTTGTAGCTCTAATATTGTATTGTACAACAGTACTTAACTTTGGGGTTGGTAATGCCTGTTGTAAATCAAAGGTAATTGCTCCAGCTGTTTGGTCCTGGCCATCCATGTACGAGTGATGAATGATTTGGGCAGCTTTGTCACATGCCTCTTATATGAGTTTGTTTTCTTTCAGTTAAAATATACTTTCAGTATGTGTCTACACTAAGACTAGAAAGCTCAATACTCTATTCACTTTTATCACAGCATTATAGTTACAAGTGTTACTTTTAGAAGGTTCAAACCCCATATTAAAGGTCCTGTTTGATAACATCACGATAGTATTTGGGATTCACAGGTTCCATTTTGGTATGATTCTCCTTCATCCTCATTTGTTGTACATAATGTTAATGTTCAGACTGGTGGGCAGGTACTTCTTATGAGGGCTTTTGGCTTTACTGTAGTGGCTGAACACACTGTCTACCTCTGTTTATCTTGAGATTTTCCTTATAGACTGTCACTTGCCATATTAGTCCACTTCTGTTGATGCAGTAACAGACTGCTTCATTAATATTGGTCTTGCATAATGCTCTCTAATATCGTGTATGTTATAGAAGGCCTTGGAACATGCATCATGAATCTGGTTTTCATACATGACTATTAAGTAATGTGGTGGAGTGTCCTAATATGGCTTTGTTTCACTTAATTCTAACTCAAGCTTAGACAGATAGGCATTTTGCTGACTGAAATCATGTATAGCCCAAAACTTGTTGAAAATAACCTTAATCTTGTCCATGCCTACATTATTGAAGCAGCCACAAGCACATGCAAGCCCCACAACATGGGCAGTAACAGAGTGTTTAGTTTTGTAACTAATGTATGCTTTATCTCTGTTCAGTGGCATATATAATTTTCTGGAAGAGGGGTGGGGGGGAGAATGGAAGATAGGGACATTACTTTAATTCTATCCAGTGGTGTAAGCAGGGGATGAGCATAGTGAATATTAGTACTTTATCCCATTGGCACATGATTCAGTCACTCATACTTTTTACAATCTGTTTTATGATATTACATTAATTCTAGCCACACTGAGTTTTGTGTGTGAAAAAATAATTACTATTGTACAATATGCACAGTGCAGAATACAGTACTACTCTGGTGGAAATCTCTTTTTCTGTTGGAGGCTTTCCCCCTTGACTATGGGCCTGAATTAATTTCAAAGTACTTAAATCATCACGAACTTGTTGCGTAGGGTTGAATAAGTTAATGGTAGTAGCAAAATGGGGCCATGCGCCCCCCCCCCCCCTCTTATACTTCTCTTCATTTTTCTCTGTGTTGTCACATCAAACCAGCTCTTCACGCTCCCCCTTCACTTTTGTGACTACCCAGGCACCACTGCTGATTATCTCTTTAGTTTAACAATTTTATAAGCAAAATTGAGATGCAATTTTGCCTTATGTGGGTAGTTCAGTCAGGTCTTGACAATGAGGGTGCTATCACTGATAATTGCCATGTAGGAAAGAGGTTCATACACAAGAGGTACAGTAATAGAGTAGAGTACAAAATACACCAGAGGGGAGCACAATAGCTAGCATGCAAGATGCTGTGAATGTTGCACCACATGACAGAGGCTCATTGGCTGACAGCATCTCAAAACTATGCTCAAGTTGCTGATAGGCCACTGATGTGAGGGGCTCTCCAACCAGCTAGTTACTGTCTTACACCCAAGATTGGCAGGATTCCCACACACAACTTGGATTCTATGCTTTGATAAAAGTGGAATTTCAGTAGGATGATGTCAAACATTGGTTTCTCACCACTATTCTCTAGAGCAAGGCCAGGGGATCCTGGGATAATGGAAAATGTATTTTCTCAATCATGGCGGCTCATCGGTGTCTTAAGCTATTCCTTATATTACACGATATACTTGTGGTGTGTGACTGGTACTTGAGGAGTGTATTTATGGTGTACTGTATGTATATAACTATTGGTGTGTGTGTGTGTGTGTGTGTGTGTGTGTGTGTGTGTGTGTGTGTGCATGCGTGTGTGTGTGTGTGTGTGTGTGTGTCCAATTTCATGTCTTTCTCAACCAATGATAGGCAACCTAGACTAGTGTGTGGAATTCCTTCATCTCAGTGGGTAGCAAGGGTGGCTCTTTTTCATTTAAGTGGGCAGTATGGGTGGCACTTCTTCATCTCAGTGGGCAGTATGGGTGGCTCTCCTTCATTTCAGTGGGCTATATGGGTGGCTCTCCTTCATATCAGTGGGCAGTATGGGTGGCTCTCCTTCATCTCAGTGGGCTGTATGGGTGGCTCTCCTTCATCTCTGGGCAGTATGGGTGGCTCTCCTTCTTGGGCAGTATGGTGGCTCTCCTTCATTCGTGGGCAGTATGGGTGGCTCTCCTTCTCGTGGGCAGTATGGGTGGCTCTCCTTCATCTCGTGGGCAGTATGGGTGGTGGCAGTATGGGTCTCCTTCTTCTCGGTGGGCTGTATGGGTGGCTCTCCTTCATCTCGGTGGGCAGTATGGGTGGCTCTCCTTCATCTCAGTGGGCAGTATGGGTGGCTCTCCTTCATTTCAGTGGGCTGTATGGGTGGCTCTCCTTCATCTCAGTGGGCAGTATGGGTGGCTCTCCTTCATTTCAGTGATCTATAAGATTAAAAAAAGGTATTTGCACTAAATATGACCCCCATAAATAAGCTTAAATACATTTAATATAGGCTGAATATTTCATGGTCAGATAATCATTCTTATATGACTCTCCTGGGTGTGGTCAACGGTCAAACAAAATGTTTCATTGGCTGCAGGTTGCCCATTACTGCTCTATGGTGTACTGTATGTGAATGGTATCATACTTTGGTGTATGTTTAGGGCCACCGAGAGGGCGGGGAATCCAGGATAGTAAAACCTTGGGGCTCAGGAAAAGGATGATATAAATATTAAATATGTCTGTAAAGGGGGCCCAAAAGTTGATCTTTCCCTGGGGCCCTGGCCAATCTCGGCAGCCCTGTGTATGTGACCAGTGCCAGAGTATGGTACATGTTACCAGTACCATACTATGGTGCATATGACCAGTACCATATTATTGCGTATGTGACCAGGTTTTCACCATGGGAATAAATAATCGTTGCCTCATTGTGCATGATATGAGATCATCCTCAATATACATTAGGTTTGTGACCATTGCACTAATCTGAATAAAGAATGTTACCACTACCTCACTGTATGAGGTACAGTATGTGAAGATTATTTCGTTAGTGCAAGTTGCTTGTGATGGCAATTTCCGTAGAGCTTCTAAGGTACTGTACAGGGTACCGGTACTTGGATATGCTTATTAATATTGGAATATTGCAATTTTTTACTTAGAAATGCATTTAGAGTTAGATTTTGTTCTTTTTTTTTTAGTACTGTACAGTATATCCCTGTCCATTGTAAAATAAACTACATTCTGGTAAGAGAAATCTTTTCTTTATAATTACTTTAACAGCTTGTACTGTATACTGACATAGTTGAAAAAGTTTAACATATTTTGAAAATTTATACACTGTAATCACTACAGTGTAAACCCTTTATTTGGCTTTGTAATGGTAAATAATATGGTATAACTTGGTTGAAATTAAACTGAAAATATTTCATTTAAAGAAACACCATCAAGGTCGTTTCTTATACAGTATGTGATATCTTTGCCATAAATAAACAAGGAAAAATCTGAGGCAAGCTGAGCATCTGAAGTGGAAGAAGGCATAGTACTGTACAAGTAGTTCCAAACCTCTGGCCCAACAGCACATTCATAACTGCATTAATTTTTTTTCTGATCACTGCCACAAGAGGCTACTTGACTTCTGTAGTATTCAATTTTGTGTGCCCTCGCTGAACAAACAACAACCCTATGCACAGTCATATATTGTACTCTGATCAAGTACAGTAAGGTCTATTCACTACCTGCATCACTCTCGTTCAGCATTTCTAGACGAGTCATACCATGGAGAGTCATCTTGTACTATAATTCTCTTTGTGACCCTTGGACAATAATGGTGTGAAATGAACTGGAATACATCATTATGTAATTTAACCATCTCGGGACAAATCAGTTCAAAGAATGATTGACTTCCTGATCATTCAGGGTCTGGTCAATGTTTCTATAGTTCCTGAAGGTACAGTACAGTATAGTCTGCATTTACGCGGCTTTTGTTTACACGTTTGGTCATTTACGCGGTGCCTTGCCAGAATGAAAATGCTTTAATTACGCGGTAAATTTGGTCATTTACGCGGCGAGCGGCTGGAGAGGTCCAGACCGGCGCGCCATTTTTTACCCACGCGGTCCATTCTTGACCATACGCAGGAAGCGGCGCGGTGAGTGGTGCGCATTAGGCCGCTCTTACGTTATCGCTGATGTCATATGACGTATCGGACTGTGATTGGGCCACGCATCCTTACCACCCACACATTCCCTCCGCCGCTAGCTGTGATTGGTCTAACGTAACATGACGTGCCCTGCCACCAGAGGGTAGAAGTCGCCGACCTAGCAGGGGCTGTCTCATTGTTCTCAGTCCGCGTATACAGTTCTCTCTTGTGCCCGCTATTCCCCTCACAACTCACAATGGCTTCCGCAGGACCCCCACCACCAGAGAAAACCATTGAATTATCTGGACCAGGCCATGATAATGTGAAGGAAATCATCAAGTTGGGGGAGAAACTTAAGCTCATCCTTGACAACGACCCAGACAAGCATCGATATGAAGTGTCTACGGTAATAACCATGTGACGAAAGTTATGGAGCCGTATATCCAGATCTATCTCGACAACATCAATGCTAGTCGTCAACATAGTATTGAGGACTTCCTCGCCCGCAACCCACCACAACCACAGCCAGCCCAAGTCAGTGATAGTGATATTGACAGTGAGTACAGTGAGTTCTGCTATAACGCGTGTTTTGATAACGCGAATTTGCTCTAACGCGATTTATGAATTCGGAACAATATTTGTATAACTCGAACGCTTGTTTGCTATAACGCGATTTTTGCTTACTATTTCTCCAATTTTGTGGTATTAACTGTGATTATGGTAAAGAAGAATATCTCTAAAAAGCGTTCTGATGATAGAATTCCCGGTGATTATCATAAAAGAAAGGATATAACACTTGAAGAGAAGCTCGATGTTATCAACCTCAAAATCACCCTTCTCCCCCATCAAGTTACATTCATATTTTTTCAAGGTAAAGTGTTACATTTACTGTATGATTTCATTATTAGATATGAATGTAACATTTATTTAGACTGTGCTATCCTTTGTGTTAGGCTAACTACTAAATTTTTTCGATTTCGAGTAATCTGCACCTAACCCTATTTTCTCCATAAGCCCTGTTATTTCTATTACGCGATTTTCTATAACATGATATTTTACAAGAACACAATTATCGCGTTATAGCAGAACTACCTGTACATGGACTTTGAGAGGTTTGTCTGGGAGGCCCTGCAAACCTCTGCAAGTAGTGAAAGTGATTCACCGGAGGGCAACTAATCTGCCCTCTGCCTCGAAACCAGCCGCCATCCACTTATGCCGACCCAGCTTTTCTACTAACGTAAGTGTTAAAAAACCTAATATTATTGATATTTCTCTTAATTATTAATTGTGTGTGCATACCATCATAAAATTCAGATGCTATTTTTACTATAACGTATGCACTATTGTGTCGGAAAAAGTGGAGTTTGGGGGTCGGCCCAGTCTATTTCAATTAATCCCATATGTTCTGTTATTTCATTTACGAATTTCTCGTTTTACGCGGTACTCCACGGGTTCAATTGACCGCGTAAATGCAGTCTATACTGTAGTTGTTTTATTGTAAGAAGTAGGTCTTGGAACATTAAAACCAAAAGTAACCAAAGCATGGTCAGAGACTGCTGGATCACTCAGGTCAGCTTCAACATCTAACACACGATCACAGTCAGCAGGAAACAAAATTAAGTCTACAGTGTGTCCAGAAAGTTGTGTTGGACACGACACATGATTGAAAAAATTTTAGATAGAGAATTTCCGAGAAAAGGTTTCAGATGTGGGATGTCAACCTAATACAGTAATTCAAGTCACCCACAAATCAACCTTCACCCATTCTTTCCTGAGTCTCAAGAAACAAGCCAAATTCATCCATGAACTCCCCATCAGTACCTGGGTGACCAGGAAAATAAACAACAGCAATTCTGAATACTTGACGATGAAGATTTATTAAGGCCTCCATGAACTCAAATGAGGGGAAGAAAGTAACTACTATAGTGCCATTTCTATTTTAATTTCAATTTAATTTTATTATTTCATTTGGGCAAGCCTAAAATTTTTACTTACTTATTATTGTCTTTCATTAATTAAAGAACTGGTAACTTTGCTGCCACCACCCTGGCATGCCTGACAAGAGGTTAAGATGTGAATTCTATGTATGTTCTGGCATGCAAATTTTACTGGAGGAAGGAAATGTGATACATAATTGTATAACAATCAATTTCTCATTATTAAAGATAAATTTTAGTATCTATGATTGAACATACTGAATCGTCAATTACAAAAATAATCATTTGGCTCTGCTCAATGGTTATTAAACACATTCATTTAACACTTGCAAAAAATGGTGATAGTACCTTAATACGAGCTCACTGGACCGTTAGTACATAACCTGGGTTCACTTTTCCCTCATACATAGTACCAGCAATTTCTGCATTTACCTCCAGTACAGACAATCTCTGCACAAATGCACACTACTTGAGTACCATAACTAATACTTGTACATTACTTATAGCCCATTAATAGTAGCACATGCAGTTTCAGGAAGACATGAATAGGAATCTCTCTAGCACTCTGGAGCAAGGCAAGGCTCAGTGGTTCACAAGGTCTACCTTGAAAGACCATTCTCCCTGAGCTTAGTAGGTATCAACACAGCTCCAACCTGAGATCAGGCATCATATCTCTAACTCCGGCTACCTCCTAAGCAGAACCAGCTTTATAAACCAGACGTTCATAAAATTATTAGGACAAACTTTTTCGGAATAAGAGTTGTGAAATCTTGGAACAATCTGCCGGATTGTTGTAACGGCACCGAGTGTGAGCTCATTCAAGACCAGCTGATCTTGACCAACACTAGAGCCAGTACAGATACATTCTGAAACCAGTTCATGACCAGTACTTGCCAACAGTGTGTAACAGAGACGTGGCCGACCGTCCTAGCAAAGGATAAAGTACTACTATCACATTGTAAATTTGGCTTAAGGCTAAGGGAAGAAGAAAGTTTGTGACAAGACATAGGTAATCGGGGACTAAAACCCCAGCATCACCGAGAAGTTTGTTGACATATAATTACTGCAGGGCGACGTCTGATGTACATTGTGTGGGTCTGAGCTCTGCAGCATTTAGGATGATGCAGAATGTGGCAAAGCATGAAGGCTGTTGTTGGTATTGCCCTGACTGCATAATCAGAATAAATGAGGCAATTGCAAACCATAAGGAAATGAGAAACTTAGGGACGAAAATAGATGAGGCTGGATCTTTGCTGGTTGCCAAACTAGAGCAAGTTGGGAAAGAGATCCTCGCTAAGACTGAGGAAGTAGCTGGTAGAATGGAGGGAGTAGTAAAGAAGAGTTATGGTCAGGCTTTAGCTGGGCCACAGAAAGTGGTGGAGAGTAATGCAGGATCCAAATAAGTTCTACAACAGCTAGGGACTCTGAAGAAATGTGTCAAAGAGATGGCAACTAGCAGACCTACTGATAGGGGAGAGGAGGAGCAGAAGGGAATGTTTTGAACGTAGGAACAACATGATAGTGTTTGGAGTCCCTGAGAGCCTTTCAGAGGAAGCTGAGAGTAGGAAAAAACACTAGAAGTTGTACTGTAGTGGATTCCTCCCCTACAAACGCTGAGTGTCGCTGACTGGCTGACCCCTCGCGAATCTGCCAGCGTATCCCTCGTGGTCAAGGTCAGGTAACCAGCGACGCCGAACAAAGCGGGGGCCTACCATCAAGCCACGCCTACCCCCGCTATATAAGACCCCACCTGGCCGTTATCGCTCTCTTTCTACATACCGCCACCAGCAAGCAACATCTCTCAACAGCTCCACACTACACGCTCCCTCAGAAAGCTCCTCGCCCTACAGGAACTCTGAGCAAGCTTCGCCTGATCTAGTATCTCTTTAACACTGTGCTGTGCAACAATACTGTATATATAACGGGAAACACATTGTGACTTTCTATTCTCCCTCAATCCTGAGTGTTGGATATATTTCATGTACGTACATTGTGAGGCTAAATAAGAGACCCTGACAACCTGCCACAACAGTACGCTACAATTGGTGACCCCTGGAGCCGTGAACACTACATTCCTTTCTGCTGCCTTACTCCTGGAGCTGAGACGATCATCCTGCCTGCTGCCAGCCTAGGCCATCCGCCTTACCCGCACCACGTGCTACCCTACTCCTCCACGACGACACCACCCGCACCACGTGCTACCCCACTCTTCCACGACGACACCAACAGCACCACGCGCTACCCCACTACGACACCATCTCACGACTGTGTGATACACTTCCGCAAGAATGGACGGACGGATCTCTCTACCGACTTTCAACCACAACGTCGAGGACTGGTTAGATCATGTGGAAGCAATCCTCATCGGCTCACAAGCTACTGACGAGCAAAAGTACGGCGCCCTGCTCTCTTCCTTGCCCACAGAAGTCGCCACGCATGTATCACGGACTATTTCCAACCCTCCAGAGAACAACAAATTCGCCACCCTGCAGGACGCCTTAAAAACGCATTACCAACGGACCCGCCCCAGTCTCCTGCAGAACCTATCGTCTATCTCCCTTGGAAACTCAACTCCGGGACTTCTCTGGGAGATGTGTAGGCTGAACTCCCGGCACACTGACAAACTTCCCGACTCTATCCTGCGCCAGCTTCACGCACAAAAGCTCCCCACACAAGTACGTACCATCCTATCCGCAGTAGATTACTCAACGACACCTGAACTCTACGCAACCGCGGCAGACAGAATATTTAACGAGTGCGCGGCTGCGTGTATGGCGGCCGCGGACAACCCCACGCCCACACCAGTACTTACCTCCGAACTTGAAAGCCGGGTCAACACCCCTCAGCCGAGCAGTACCTCACAAGACATCAGGGACCTGCTGCAAACCTTGAGCCGCAGTATGAACACAATTGAACAGTTCTGCTCCTCCATGCCTGCCTCTAGACCTGTTCCTAACCTACGCACCGCGCCCTACAATCCCCGACGCGCCCTCCTGCCCCGGAAACCGCCGCCAACCCCCAGCACAACGAATATACCCTCTGCTGGTATCACCGGCGTTTTGGCCCCAATGCTCAACGCTGTGAGCCCCACTGCACCTACTCGGGAAACGGCAACAACGGAGGTTGGTAGACGCCTCAGCCCCCGTCCCTTCAGGCGTCTCACTACTGCACGTCACCGATCGCACCTCCGGCACGAAATTCCTCGTCGACACAGGTTCATCGGTCAGTATCATCCCTCCCCCACGACAAGACACGTCAAGGCAACCCTCTTATGACCTGTTCGCCGCCAACGGTACCCCCATCGCCTCCTACGGCGCACGCACCCTCGCCTTAGACCTCGGTTTCCCCAAGACTGCGCTGATCATTCGTAGTCGCAGACGTGTCTCAATCCATCCTTGGTTTCGACTTCCTCACCTTTCATAAGCTTGGAGTCGACCCAAGCCACCTTCGCCTCATCCATGAACCTACAGCACGCAAGATCCAGGGTTCACGTGCCAAAGACACCGACACTATCACTTGTCTTTCGCCGTCCAACGAGTTCTCCCCCCTGCTCGAAGAGTTCAAGGAACTTTTCTCACCCCGAGTCTCTCCACCCACACCACCTACGTCGGGAATTTTCCACCACATCGAGACCAAAGGACCTCCAGTCTTCTCACGCTCCCGCCGCCTGTGCCCTGAGCTCCTGAACGCAGCCAAGGCGGAATTCAACAGACTACTGCAAGACGGCATCATTCGTCCTTCAAAGAGTCCCTGGGCATCGCCTCTTCACATGGTTCTTAAGCCATCTTCCGGCGACTGGAGGGTGTGTGGCGACTACAGAGCCCTGAACCTTGTCACCAAACCCGACAGGTACCCTATTCCGCATGCCCAGGACTTCCACCACAAACTTCATGGCAAGACAATCTTCTCGAAGATCGACTTGGAGCGTGCCTTCCACCAGATCCCTGTAGCACCTGCAGATACCCAGAAGACAGCCATCACCACTCCATTCGGACTCTTCGAATATACTTTCATGAGTTTTGGCCTACGCAATGCAGCACAGACTTTCCAGAGGTACATGAACCATATGCTTCACGACCTCGATTTTGTCACCGTCTACATAGACGACATCCTCGTCACATCTTCGACGCCTGCCGAGCATCATCACCACCTACAACTCCTCCTACAACGACTGCAGAACAACATCATGAAAGTTCACCCTGCTAAGTGCGTCTTCGGAGCCCCATCCATTGATTTCCTCGGTCACAGAGTCTCGCCTAGTGGCATCCAACCCCTACCACAGAAGATAGCCGCCATCAGGGAGTTCCCCAAACCTGAAACGGCGAAGAAACTCCGAGAATTCCTGGGTTTAGTCAACTACTTCCACCGCTTCATTGCCAACGCTGCCACCGTCCTAGTTCCCCTCTACGACCTTTTCAAGGGACTCCCAAAGAAGTCTCACAAGCCTCTCGTGTGGACTCAAGAGGCTATTACGGCATTCACCGCTATCAGACAGCACATCACACGCCTTACCCTCCTAGCCCACCCCGCACCTAACGCCCAGACCACTCTCACAACAGAAGCTTCTTCTACTGCAGTGGGTGCCGTCTTACAGCAGGAGATCAACGGATCCTCATGCCCGTTGCATTCTTCTCACAACGGCTTCAACCACCTTACCTCAAATACAGCGCCTTCGATCGAGAACTCCTGGCCGTATATCTGGCTGTCAAGCATTTCAAGCACTTCCTTGAGGCCCGTTAGTTCACCATCTTCACTGATCACAAGCCCCTCGTCCACGCCTTTATTTCAGCCTCCCAGTCACATACACCTCACGTCCTGCGCCACTTGGCGTATATCTCGGAGTTCTCCAGCGATGTCCAACACATTAAAGGCAGCCACAACGAGATCGCCGACGCCCTCTCTCGTTGTATATCCAACATTCTCTCCTCATCTCCACCCATTGATTACGGGCAACTGTGGCCCACTAAATCAAAGGAACTTAAGAGCCTTAATAGACAATGCTCCGAAGCCAAACCCCAGCCACCTCCTTACATGGGGGGCTTTAACTATGGCGACATCGACTGGAGAAACGAGTTCACCCCAAATGACTTCAATAACCCTGCTAGTTTTGTAGAAACTCTGAGAGATATTTTTCTGTTCCAACATGTTAGAGACCCGACACATTACAGAGGGGAGCAAACACCCAAGCCACTAGACCTCATCATAACAAACGAGGAGGGCATGGTGGCCAAACTGGAACACCTTGCCCCAGTTGGCACCAGTCACCATATAGTGTTGTCATTCAGATTTAACTGTTACCTAGTTCAAGATAAGACCAGGCCATGGTTTAAATATTACAGGGGAAATTACAACGGGATGAGGGAAGAGATGAGGGGTATCCACTGGCCTGACTCATTAAGGCACAAGAACGCAGACACTAGGCTGAATATCATAACTAGTAAAGTGACCCATCTGATCGATAAATACATACCCAAAACCAAACCCACTGCCTCTAGGAATACGAGGGGATCCCTACACATGAACCATGTGGCGGTCGACAGAGTTAAGAAGAAAACCCAGAAATTCAAGACGTGGGTTGGGTCAAATGATGAGTAGGACAGGGGGATGTATGCAAGAGCCAGAAACCAAACAAAGTCAAAGTGTAGAAGGGCTGAAAAGGAGTTCCAGAGGCTGGTTGCAAGCGAGGTCAAGTCAAACCCAAAGGCGTTTTACTGCTATGCAAAGTCGAAATTAAAAACGCGAGTAGGAGTATCAGACCTGAGGCTTGAAGATGGTAGTTATGCAGATTCTGACCAGTATAAAGCTGAGGCATTGAACAGCTTCTTTTCCTCGGTGTTCACAAGAGAGAATGCGATTAACCTTCCTGCGTTTGAGGACAGACGGTTCGACACGGCACTGACCCACATTGTGTTCACAGAAGAGAGTATTAGAAATAAACTGTCAAAGCTAAAGGTCCATAAGAGTCCCGGTCCTGACATGGTGTATCCTAGAGTGCTAAAAGAGTTGAGCAACGAACTTGCCGAGCCCCTCAAGATCCTGTTTTGTAAATGCCTGGATGAACGAAAGGTCCCCAGTGAATGGAAAATGGCTTATGTGAGTCCCATCTTCAAGAAGGGCGATCGTCACTCCTTAAACAACTATAGACCGGTGAGCCTGACCAGCATAATATGTGAAGTACTTGAGAGTATTATCAGAGATGCCGCGATGGAACATCTACTACGAAACAACCTTGTAAAGGATTGCCAACACGGTTTAATGCCGGGGCGCTCCTGATTAACACAATTGCTCAAGGTATTGGATATTTGGACCCGTATTCTGGAACGGGGTGGTAATATCGAATATATTTACGTAGATTTCGCCAAGGGTTTCGACAGTGTACCCCATGAAAAGCTGAAAATCAAACTGGAAGGGTACGGAACGGGGAAATGTCCTAGCGTGGATAGAAGACTTTCTACATAACCGCAAGCAGTGTGTGGTGATTAATGGCACAAAATCATCATCCGTACCTGTCACAAGCGGGGTACCACAGGGCAGTGTATTGGGCACGCTGTTGTTTGTTTGTTTCATAAATGACATGCCTGACGTTGTACACTTCTCCATACAAATGTTTGCCGCCGAAGCCAAGTTATTTCGGGAAATCAAGAACCAAGCGGACTGTGAAGAGCTGCAGAAGGATCTCTGTGGGCTCCAAGAATGGTAGAAGAAATGGCTGCTGAGATTCAATGTCACGAAGTGTAAGAGGATGCACCTGGGACGTACCAACAGTAAGGAGGCGTATCATATGTCCCAACGGGATGAAGAAACTGCACTATTTGAGACTGAATGTGAGAAAGACCTAGGTGTGTATGTTGACAATTAGCTGAAGTTCTCGGGCCATTGCAAGAAGAAGGTAAATCAGGCAAATAAATTGTTGGGTCCTATAAGAAGGTCGTTCAGATATCTAGACGGTCTGTCCCTCGTAACGATCTTCAAGAGTGAAGTGCTTCCCCATCTGGAGTACTGTCACCCCGTCTGGTCCCCTAGATATGCTAAGGACTGTCAGTTGGTTGAAAATGTTCAAAGGAGGGCCACCAGACTGGTGCCTGCCCTTCGGCACCTCAGCTACCCCGAGAGATTGGAGCGCCTGAACTTGCCTAACTTATACTACAGACGGGCAAGGGGTGGCCTAATAGAGTTGTATAAGCATCTTAAGGGGCATTACTCAGACGAGTGTCCTTACTTGGAGCTGGCGGACGCTCGCCCCACAAAGGGTCACAGCTCAAGATGAAGAAGCCTCAAGTCCAGAAAACTGTGAGGGCAAACTTTTTCGGGGTGAGAGTTGTGAACTCTTGGAACAATCTACCAGAAAGTGTTGTGACGGCACCGAGTGTGAGCGCCGGTGCATGCCCAGTACTTACCAACAGTGCGTAACAGAGACGTGACCGATCGCCCAAGTGGCTAACGAGCCGATCAGTGGTGAAGAGGATAAAAATAAAGTAAAACTTTTTACTTACTTCTATGCTCTTCACCACTGATCGGCTCGTTAGCCGTTTGGGCGATCGGTCACGTCTCCGTTACTTTTCTCTTTCTTTTATCCTCTTCAAGAACAGGAGAATCGACCCGGAGGGATATGAGTTCGGTATAGGCAGATGACTTATTTACGAACCTTTCTCAAGCAACTTGAAAGAGAGGTGTGGTTATCTATGCGAGGCAAGGTCTTAGAGCCAACCGGGTGAGGGTACATGGGGAGGATGTTTTTGAAGAACAAAAGTGGTGTAAAATTAAATTGAAGGGGGGAGACTTACTTATTGTCGGGTGTATCTACAGATCCCCCAAACTGTAGCACATTAAACCAAAGGAACTTAAGAGCCTTAATAGACAACGCGGCGATGCTCAACCCTGGCCACCTCCTTATCATGGGGGACTTTAACTATGGCGACATCGACTGGAGAAATGAAACTACTCCAAATGACTTAAATAACCCCACTACTCTTTTTTGTAGAAACTCCGAGAGATAATTTTCTGTTCCAACATGTTAGAGACCCGACATATTACAGTGGAGAGCAAACACCCAAGCCGCTGGACCTCATCTAATATACTATAGGAATAGCTGTGTGTCTGTTCTGGGCAGCCGAAACGGCACAATCGTTTTTCATCAAACTTGGTGGAAAAATCGCAAAAAAATTCGTAGAGTGGAACAAACCTGGTCCCAGGTCGATGGTTTCTTTAGGAAGGCATTAATTAACCATTTTATTTACGCTGGAAAACGATGTCGCTGTATGCTGTCAGCCGGATGGCGAACCGGGCACGAAGGGCCCACGATCACTTGTCATAACTAACGAGAGTGATATGGTGGCCAAACTAGAACACCTAGCCCCAGTCTGCACCAGTCACTACGTAACGTTGTCCTTCAGATTAACTATTACTTGGTTCACAACAAAACCAGGCCAAGGTTCAAATATTACAATGGAAATTACGACGGAACGAGGGAGGAGATGGGGGTGGGGGGTATTCATTGGCCTGACTCACTAAGATATAAGAATGCAGACACTATGCTGAATATCATAGCCAGTAAAGTGAACCATTTGATTGATAAATATATACCCAAGACAATACCCAGTGCCTCCAGGAATACAAGAAGACCACTACACATGAACCCTGTGGCGGTTGACAGAGTTAAGATGAAAACTCAGAAATTCGAGACGTGGGTTTGGACGAACGATGAACAGTGCAGGAGGATGTATGCCATATCCAGGAACCAAGCAAAGTCAAAGTGTAGAAGGGCTGAAAATAAGTTCCAGAGGCAGATTATAAGCGAAGTCAAGTAAAACCCAAAGGCATTATACTGCCACGCATAGTCGAAATTAAAAATGTGAGTAGGAGTTTGGGGACAAATAGTTCGACAGCGCTAACCGAAACATTACTGTTACTGTCACTATCACTGAGGTCTGACTCTTGCAGGGTGTGGGATGCACTATGACTATCCGTATCAGAAATGTCTGTTTCCATGAGAGAGGGGACGCCCCTTCTGGGGCGTTTACGTTGACCCCCCCTCCCCCACCCCCATCGCTGGCAACACTTGCCGGCGAAGGGGTAGGTAGTAGAGACTGAAGTGGCCTTTCTGTGACGATTGGGAGGAGAGGAGCACCTATGAGCACACGTCTGTTTCCTTACGTGGTCTGACCTCGACTGACTGAGTTAGCTCCAGCCTCCAAGCTCTTGCTTCTCGTGCCCTGCGGTGTGTGGGAGTTCACAGACTTCCGGGCCGAGTTACCTTTTACTTGTTTCTTCTTATTTTGTGTAGAGATAAATCTTATTGAAAAGCCCATTGAATGTGTGCATAACATAGTAACTGTGGACATATTTGAGTATAAAAACTCATGAATGTTAACCTGATGATTAATTGTAAGATAATAGGAAGGAACTTTCGGCTATTGGTATCATTCTCTTTTTAGGGTTAAATTATTGCACCTGGAATGTGCTGTGTATCACAGAAAACGAGGAATTCCTTATTTTGTGTTTGTTTTTAAGTTACGCATATATCTTTTTAAAGCTCTCTATGACATTTAGTTGACAAATAATTGAAACCTTACACGAAATGACTTATTCGATATACATAAGACAATTTTATCATTAAAATCCATAAGAGAAATGTAACAACAGAAGGTGACAGCCGTCCGTCTGACTCTGAAAGTTAAATATTATTAATATTATCATGTTACTGAACTGTCATGACACACAAAGGAGATGCAACATTTAATGGAAAACCTTCAAACTTCACATGTTAACACTAAATTACATGTTAATACTACCTTACCCTTATTTGCAAAGGAATTGAACCCGTGTCACATTTGTCTAGAAGTCCAGAGTCACGTGGAGTATATTACTTAGAAATATCTAAATTTTTTAAGGTAGTAGGAAACACTTGTTGCAGTGCTGTAACAGGTGAAACACACCAGCACGGCCACTTGAAAGAAAAGGGAAGTCATGGTCACTGGGGGCAAGTATATGCTGCAACTGTAATGTAACTGGACATGAACTGAAACCGAACCACCCAGCTCCGGACCTCCCGATTTAAACTTGTCGAATAAGATATACTTGATGTAACCACGCTTTGGGGAGTGAAAGGAAGAAAAGGTCAGTCTACTGATATCAACTGTTCTGAGGACGCTTGTCCCTGGGTGTGTATGTTGACAACGAACGGAAATTCTCGGACCAAAGTGAGAAGGTAAATCAAGGTTTCTAGAGTTAGTACATGTCCAGCACTTGCCTACATTGCGTAACAGAGACAGGCCAATCAGTGGCAAAGAGGATAAAATTATAGATAAGGCAACGAACAAAATCGAAAAGTAGATATACTGTATTTTACTTTTACTTTTACTTTTATCCTCTTCACCACTGATCGGCTAGTTAGCCGCTTGGGCGATCGGTCATGTCTCTGTCACGCACTGTTGGCAAATACTGGGCATGCACCGGCTCCTGAATGTACCTGAACCTGCTCCAGTGTTGGTCAAGTCTGGTCTTGAAAGAGCTCACACTCGGTGCCGTCACAACACTCTCTGGCAGATTGTTCCAAGAGTTCACAACTCTCACTCCGAAAAAGTTACCCCTCACAGTTTTCTGGACCAGCGGCTTCTTCAATCTTGAGCTGTGACCCTTTGTGGTGCGAGCGTCCGCCAGTTCTAGGTAAAGACACTCGACTGAGTGGCGGAGTCATTAGTTATGAGGTGAAAGAAGATTATTAGGGGTTGAAGAAAATGTGGTGAAACTGAAATACAGTAGGCGTAGAAAGAATCTGGGCTCAATCAGATCGCTTCATCTTTCCCTTTGGTGTTTTATCTTTAATCTGCTCCCTTGGGTCATCAGACCTTTGTATTAATATTGGTTTATTTATATAGTGCTGCTTATTATTATTTTTTTTTTATACTGCGATGGAGTTAGTGAGCCCGCCCAGGTCCTTGTGTAGCTGGGAAGGTAGTCACATTTTTTTTTTGCGGTGGAGTTAGTGAGCCCGCCCAGGTCCTTGTGTAGCTGGGAAGGTAGTCACATTTTTTTTTTTTGCGGTGGAGTTAGTGAGCCCGCCCAGGTCCTTGTGTAGCTGGGAAGGTAGTCACATTTTTTTTTTTTGCGGTGGAGTTAGTGAGCCCGCCCAGGTAGTGCCCCTTGAAATGCTTATATACCTCAATTAGGTCGTCCCTTACCCGTCTGTATTATAAGCTAGGTTGGAGTTGTGTTTACCTGGATATTTACACTAGTATCCATTTATCTAAACTAACCTACATTAGGTTAAGTTAAGATAGGTTAGGTTAAGTTAGGTTAGGCTGCATTAATAGACGCTACAGTGTAAATATACCAGTAGACCAACTCCGGCCCGGTAGACCACGTACTATACTTTTATCCTCTTCGCCACTGATCGGCTTGTTAGCCGCTTGGGCGATCGTAGCACCAATAAGTCTTTGACTTTTTGTGTTATCCTCAGAGTTCTAGTGTATGTACTTTATGATATGTTGCGTTTATCCATACTGTTTTGTGCACAGCAAAAAGTATCTTTACAATTACAGTGTTATAAAATATGAAACAACTGACATGGGAAAATGTGGACACGCCAGTGATTCATATTTCTCTATGCCTACTTTTATATAAGCATAATTACTATAAACGCATTTTGACTATCACTTGTGTTATATAAAGCAAACATTGTTATGGTATTGATAACTAAAACAACTGTGCTCTACTCAAACCACCTCTTAGTAATGGGAGATCTCAAAAAAGGTGATATCGACTGGAGCAATGAAAATACACTAAACGACATTATTAACACGGCAACTCTTTTTATAGAAACTGTGAGAGACAATTTTCTATTCCAACATGTTAAAGATCTGATTCAACACAGAGATGAACAAACCGAATCTCATCATAACCAGGCCAAGGTTCAAATATTAAAATCGCGACTTTAACAGGATGACGGAGGAAGCAAGGAGCACTGACTGTCCTAACTTCTTGCACATTACGGATATGGATTCATCCTGGAAAATCGTAAAGGGAAGAGTTAAATATTTGATGGAAAAATATATGTCCAAAACTTAGCCCGTTAGTTAAAGAACAAGGAAACCAAACTTCCTATTGTTTAACAAAATCAAAATTATTGAGAACATGTGTGGGTGTATAAGATTTGAGACGTGAAAATTAATTATTTTTCTCGGTATCAACAGGAGAGGATGTAAATAACCCTGATACTTTTGAGGAAAAGCAGTTATATAAACTATACAAAAAAGCACGATTTGAGACTGAATGTGAGAAGGACCTAGGTGTGTATGGTGTCAACATAATGTTGACCATTAGCTGAAGTTCCCGGGCCATTGCAAGAAGAAGGTCTTATAAGAAGGTCGTTCAGATACTTAGACGGTCCTTCCCTCGTAACGATCTTCAAGAGTGAAGTGCTTCCCCATCTGGAGTACTATCACCCCGTCTGGTCCCCGAGATATGCTAAGGACTGTCAGTTGGTTGATAATGTTCAAAGGAGGGCCACCAGACCAGTGCCTGCGCTTCGGCACCTCAACTACCCTGAGAGATTGGAGCGCCTGAACTTGCCTAGCTTATACTACAGACGGGCAAGGGGTGAAGTAAATGAGGTGTATAAGCATCTCAAGGGGCACTACTCAGTCGAGTGTCCTTACTTGGAACTGGCGGACGCTCGCCCCACAAAGGGTCACAGCTCAAGATTGAAGAAGCCGCAGTTCCAGAAAACTGTGAGGGCAAACTTTTTCGGAGTGAGAGTTTTGAACTCTTGGAACAATCTGCCAGAGAATGTTGTGACGGCACCGAGTGTAAGCTCTTTCAAGACCAGACTTGACCACCACTGAAGCAGGTTCAGGTACATCCAGGAGCCGGTGCATGCCCAGTACTTGCCAACACTGCGTAACAGAGACGTGACCGATCGCCCAAGCGGCTAACGAGCCGATCAGTGGTGAAGAGGATAAAAGTAAAAAAAAAAAAAAAACACTGGAGTACACAGAGATCACAGATCTCAGAAGCATGTATTAAAACTTAATTATTTAATCTCAAGGTTTATAAAAGCCCTGGCCTTGATAGAGTACATTCCAGAGTTGATGTTAAAATGTAATTACTACTCTTCAACTTTTAAATTCTTTACATAATTATCTGTAATTTCAATGTTAAAAGAGTTGTGTAACGAGCTATCACAACCTCTTAAAACCTTGTTCCGCAGAAGTGTGAACAAATGATCCCCAAGGACGATACACGATTCCTATTGTCCTTCAAAACAAGATATTCGTCTTCAAAATGTATAAAGGTAGAGGTACATTCAGGAGCCGGTGCATGCCCAGTACTTGCCAACAGTGCGTAACAGAGACATGACCGTTCGCCCAAGCGACTAACGAGCCGATCAGTGGTGAAGAGGATAAAGGTAAAACTAAAAAGACACACACACACACACACACACACACACGGAAAAATATAAATAAGTAACAAAAGATCTTAAGAAATAGTTAAAAAATTAAATTTCAAAATATTTATGAGTTAATGACTGCACCATATGTAAATTATATTTAAGATTTATGTTGATAAAGTAAAGATGTGGATGTGTTGCGCTGTGCCGTCACCCTCACAACAACACCGCCATCTTCCTTCTCGTGTGTGTGGTACAACACGTTGGTCGCGGTGAGGCAACTCATAGAGTAAAATGTTATTTCATGTATTAATTTAATGTTACCCGTATTTATTTTACACTAATGGGATGTGGAAGACAGTTTATATTCACTTATAAGTACTCCGATACGCCAAGATTTGTAATTATCTTTATTTTGTAAACATAAATAACTCTTGACACATGTGATGTACAGCAGCTCTTAGACGTGAAGAGTGTTTCGTGTTGCGCCTACAGCATATGACCAAGGCACTCACAGCATTGTCTTGGATATTAATTAACCCTGCTTCAAAAGCTGTTTCAGATGTGGTGTACAAAAGAAAAGTAATCGTCTTTTTCCTTTCCCACCATAAGTTCTGTGTTCATATGTTTAATAAAGAGATTTTGCGTGTCACACAAAAGTTAGTGTGACTCAGCTGTCGTAAATAAAAAAGCGGTTAATATTCGCTTTTATCCCAATAGCCGTTTCGGATTTTTTTTTTACCATTATCACTGGGATACGTTTTAGGGGGTTAAATATATAGGACTAACCCGCGATTGATTGAAAAAAAATGAAAAACCCCCCGGATTTTCATTGTTATATTATAGTGGACACTGTTGTAGTTTGTGGAAATATTTTAGAAAATGGATATTAAAAAAAAACGTTACATAACATTTAAGAACATAAGAATGGAGGAAACTGCAGAGGGCCTATTGGCCCATAATGGGCAGTCCCATTTACACCCAACCCCTATTGCTCATATATCCATCCAACCTATGTTTGAAGCTATCCAGCGTATTCGAGTTGATGATGATATTTGGTAACTTGTTCCACTCGTCCACTACTCTATTTTCAAACCAATATTTACCTATTTCGCGCCTAAATCTAAATTTGTCTAATTTAAAACCATTGTTACGAGTTCGCTCCTGGTTGGATAGTTTGAGTACCTTTGTAATGTCCTCTTTGTTCAGCCCTGACTTTCATTTATACACCACTATCATATTGCCCCTCGCTCTACGTCTCTCGAGGGAATGCAAATTGAGATGCTTTAACCTGTCTCTGTTCTTGGGTACGAGTTATCTTGTAATTGGGTACAACTTGACATGTTCTGATGGGTACGATTTGCTTGAGTACGAGTTTTCCAGCACCGAAGAAACCTACCTAACTTCCAAGTCAGCCCCCCTGGGTAATATTGCAGTAAACAAAATTCCGGAAATTCACTACACTCATTCGATAAAAATATTTTAGGTTGGGTAAAACTTTTTTTATCAGATTCTTTAGTTGCTGTAATCTGCAATTGTATTGCCCCCTGGACTCCCTACCATATTAAACAAAGTATTTAAATATCCATTCTATGCCATATTTGTGCTTGTTGTACTGTCATAGATACCTATGCTGTGGTCCAGCCTTGAATGTAATTGAATAAGTTATTGAATTCCTGTATTTATTTTTTATTCTTTATTACAGGTAAGAAGCCAAGATGTCTGCAGACTTGTGTTGGCAAATTATACGTGATAATCATGCACACCTCCTCAAGAAGAGGAATGTTAAGAAACCATTTTCCACTGTAAGTTTATTTATTTTTTAACTTTGTAGGTGGTGACTAATTTTTTTATGTGGTGTGTGATAGGAAGGAATTTGTAGGAAATAAAAGATTAGAATTATGATTAAGAATGAGATATTGAAGGAGCGTTAAAGTTTAGGAATGGTATAAAGGAAGACAAATACTGTATGGTTTAGAGGAGGGAGGAAGGTAGGTTATTGGATATTTGGAAATATTACAAAGGGATTGGATGTAAAAAAAAAATTCAGAAATAGTGTTGCGTCCAACCTTTAGTTAAAATGAAGCATCAATTCAAACTTCATAGGTAAGTGACCTGAAGGTTGAATTTGGTGTCACCAAATGGAAAGGATTAGAAACTGAAGTGTGGGGGTTGTTTGGATTAGCAGAGGTTGTAAATTATGGTGTGATGGAATGATGAGAGGTTTGCTGAGATGGAATGATCATCAAGAATGCAGAAGAGAATAGTTAGTGTGTATAGGGGCAGTGTAGTAGGTGAGTAAGAGGAAAGTCGCCTACATGTAAGGGAATGACGGAACAAAACGGAAATATGAGAACAAAGGATGAGGGAGATAAGAGGTAAAGAGAGGGCAAGAATTGTGTAGAGATAGTATTACCTGGAGGCTCATATGTTGGCTGCCTCCATAGAGAGGAGCTCCCTGAAGGAATAGGGTATTGTAGATTTTTTTTGCTTAAGAATATAGCAATAAGTTGAAGATAAGCCTTAAGGATATTTTCATCTTTTATTGTACGTATATCCCATGCAGGAAGCTAACAACTTGAAGAATGTAAACAGTCCTCGTTATAATGGCATCTGTAAGAAGAAGGTTATTGGCATTGAACCTGCTGCTGGTGGCAAGGGCATCATATTGTCCCACAAGACTTCAAAATACCAGGTAATATATGCATAATCTTAATGTATACCCACCAAAAAAAAGGTTCTGTTAGTCCTCCATGAACCCTGAGACTCGTGAACCTGTGATTCTAAAGCCTCGTACACACCAAGATACATTGTCTAGAAACAGTCGCTCAACAATGTATCTGGACTGTTGCGAGACAATCCAGAAACACTTGGAAGACACGACAACATTGTTTCTGGACTGTCTAGTGACTGTTGCTGGACTATCGCGATTGTTTCGCAACAGTCGCAAGACAGTCCAGAAACATTATTGCATGTCCAGACCAAGCTAGTGATGAATTGGCGGTTAGAGCAGTCGACATCGTCATGTCAGTGGATGCAAAAGAGGCCGCTGTGGCGGGTGCCTGTGTTGTTATTTCCTTAGAAGAAAGAAGGCGGAGAGCAAGGAAAAAACCTTGACGATGGTGGATGAAGAAATTTTTTGATGAAGAATCAACAGATGGAGAAAAACTAATGACAGACCTGAAACTAGAAGATGCAGCTGGATTTAGAAACTTTTTAAGAACAGCTTCAGATTTTGAAATATTACTGAAAATAGTTGGTCCCAAAAATACAAACTATTGAGCCTCAATCCCTGCTAAAATATGCCTGGCAGTAACATTAAGGTATCTTGCCAGTGGGGACTCATCTGCCATTGTTCTGGAAGTGTGTGAAGCTCTCATTGATGCCCTGAAGGAATTTGTAAAAGCAAATTTATTTAATTATTTGACATTGTAAAGGGGGGAAAAATACCTAATGAAATTGCTTAAAAAATAAAAAAAATGCGAAAATCCTTTGTGTCATGCACATATAAATTACTTCACCTACCTATAACAATATTCATTGTTTTTCTTTAAATTTGTCTCCATGTTGAACAACTTTGTATCGTGTTTCCCATATGGGATGGGAAACAAGAAACGTCTGAAATCATGTTTCTGGACTGTTGTGAGACAGTCGCGCAATAAACTTGGATTTTTCTGAGGCAGCTGCGAAACAGCCCAGAGGCTATGTTGCGCAACAATGTATCTCAGTGTGTACACGGCCTGAGACATCACACATTGTTGAATCCATAGATGGTGCACTGTGTAATGTCTTAAATTCACAGGGTTCATGGATGGGAGAGAGGATTGACAGGACTATTTTGGTAGGTATACTTAATCTTATTGTGAGCAAGTATGGTAATGTGCATCAGGTTCCTGAATTCACACACCCCAGTCTTAGGACATTTCAAAAGATTCTCAATGATGTTTCTCCACAGGACCACAGTTATTGTTTTTTTCATGCAAAACACATTATTGTATTCAATATGTGTGCCAGTGAATACAAGTCTGACAATAATGTGTAATGTCACTATGGTGCTTGAGTATTTTTATAGATTGAGAAGGTGAAAGCAAGAGTAATGGTAGATGGTGCAAAGAAGGGGGAGCGACAACTCTTGTTTACAGATCCTGAAAGAACGTTTACAAATTTGGGAGAGTTTGTGCTAAAGGAAATTAGCAGCAAATATGATCAAAAGTGATAAGAATACAGGTCTACTTTACGTTGATTTACAATAGGGTTGTGTTCTTGAAGACTGTATCATAAACCGAATAATCATAAGCTGAATTGTCTTTATCCATCAATTACCAGTATAAATTAGATGATATGTTCCTCGACAAAAAGAATCTTCAATATGTAATAAAGTGATACTGCAACTCGGCCTAAATATTTACTGTATATATGCATAAAAAATTAAAATGCACTGTACTATACCGTAGTTAGTCAACAGTTTGAGAAAAAAATGTCTCGATGAATGGGATAGTACTAAAATTTTACTGGTTGTGGACATGTTTTCACCAGCCTCAATACACTTTATCAACTCCAACTTAAAACAAGTGATGGCTATGTGGGGGTCTCTTACTAGGGTTATTGGGACTCTTTATTTTTCTGATATATATATATATACAGTGATCCCTCGGTTAATGAACACAATTCGTTCCAGAAGGTCGTTCGTTAACCGAAACCATTGTTTCAATGGGATTTTGGATAATTGGTTCCAGCTCACCGAAAATTACATGCAAAGTAAAAAAAATTGCAGTAATGTACACTTTGAGGTGTGTATGTAGAAGGCTCCTGGTTGATGATGATGGGAACTAGAAGTGAGGGTGGAGGAGAAGAGAAGGAAGTGGGGGTGGAAGAGAAATCACCCCATGCTTCATGCCGTCATTTCACCCATAAAATTTTAAGTTGACTAGGTGTAATTCAAGATTATTTTCTTTAAATCAACACTGCACTATATATTGTCAATATGTTAAATAAATTTCAGAATGACCAATAATTGTACTGTAAAAACGTAAAAATACTCTGTTCAAGAGACCCAGAAGCAAGATGTTTCCTCCACTGAACAGAGATACAAACTGAGGCCTTGGTGGGTGAGTGAAGTGGTTGATGGGCACACCAAAAACTAGTTCCCTGTACTGCAATTATGTTAAATAAGTGTTATAATGACTAAAAATTTTAATATGAAACTTGGACAATTATTGAATAGTACAACCTTCTTGATATTTACTCAAGTTTTAACGAATGTAAGCCCTAGAACCGATTTTTGTATTGGCGGACTAATCTTCCAGCTGATGAGCAAACCAAAGCATGTCGAAACAATTTCGTAAGAATTTCGTTAACCAAATTTTTGTTCGTTAACCGAAATGAAGATTCTTATGGAAGGTAATTCGTAAACCGAGGCGTTCGTTAACCGAGGGACCACTGTATGTGAAGCATAGGCTCTGATGCAAGAGAAATTTTGAACTGACCAATGACATTCTTGACCCTTTGGCTCCTGAAGGTTTTCCTAAGTTGAATAAAATGCTAAGTGCAGGATTTGGTGCAAATGGGTTTAGGAGGCAGGGAATTAAAAATAGAAATACAGGCGCACCACTGAATTTCCGGCACCCTTGGTTCCAAAGCCTTGCTGGATTATCCAATTTGCCGGACTAACCAAGGTCAGGTAATAATAATTCAACAATGCATTTCTGACCCACTAATTATATACCTCCTCTCTAAAGCACCATGGACTACTAGAATCTTAAATTAAACAAACATTAAATGTGAAAAGGCCATAATTTTTAGCAACATTATTGTACACACTTTGTACTCAAATGTACTACACTAAAAGGCAAAAAAAAATATCATGTAAACTATGTGATGTTTATACTCTTTTTAATCACTATCATACAAGGATTCCAGCAATGCAAGTTATATTCTGCTAAGTCTAGTCTGTGATCATTTTATAAGATAAAAACTTTAAACCTAAACTACGTGCTCAGAAAGCCTCGAATCATATCATTCCCATGGCTAATGATACGTTTTTTGGGGAATACATGTAATGATTTTTTAACTGCTGAATGGCGGCAACACTGTCTGCCTGCACTTACAGTATAACTACTGTACAAGGAAATTACAGTATAAATAAATATATCTACACAGCAGGTTTGATATCTTGAATACCAATCATAAATCATCTACCGCTACGTGCCATACTTATAAGGATAAAAAATGTGTCCGATATACTGTATTCTTAAATGTGTCATAATTAGAAATTTCATGAAATAACTAAATTTAATATATACAGTGACCCCTCGTTTAACGAAATTTCGGTTAACGAACTGCCTTCCATAAGGATCTTCAATTCGGTTAACGAATTTCTTACGAACCGACCTCAACATGTTTTCGCTTGCACTGGCCGGGCAACCAGCTTTAGTATCAGTCCGCCAATACATTAATCGGTTCTAGGGCTTAAATTCCTAACTATTTTAGTAAATATCAAGAAGTTTATACTATTCAATAATTTTAAAAGTTTAATATTCAATTTTTTAGTCATTTTAACAATTATTGAACATAATTGAAGGTAAAGTGACTAGTTTAAAGCGCAGCATCCAGCCTCTTAACACAGCAAACAGGCGTTAGTCTCTCTGTTTTCACTGGAGGTAACATCTTGCTTGAGACTCTTCAACTAAACGCTTTTTTCTGTGTTTCCAAGCAAATTATTGGTCATTTTGAAATATATTTTACATATTGACAATATATAATGCAGTACAGTGTTGATTTAAAGAAAATAATCTTGAAATACACCAAGAGAACTAAAATTTTATGGGTGAAATGGTGCCATGGGGTGACTTCTCTTCCACCCCAATGCCTTCTCTTCTTCCTTCTCCTCCACCCCCATTGTAATTCCCATCATCATCATCATCCAGGAGCCTTCTACATACACACATCAAAGTAAGTGAACTTTTCTACCATTTTTGTTGAATGTAGGAAATTTTCGGTGAGCTGGAACCAATTACCCAAAAACCCATTGAAACAATGGTTTCGGTTAACGAACGACCTTCTGGAACGGATTGAGTTCGTTAACCGAGGGGTCACTGTATTTTGTAACTGAAAACATTACGAATTAGGGGTGATTTCGAATTGTTTTTTTTTTATTGTAACAAGACTAGTTACTGTGTTTGTAACTTGAAATAATGGTATGGTAATAATGACACTATTAAGAGAGGGCATATTTGTGTTACTCAACTGTAGTCGTGACAGATTTTATGTATTATAGTGTGAAATGAAACAATAGTTTAAACAAAAACTTGTAAAGATGACTTGTTTGATAAGTACTGTAGGTCTTCTGCCATTAACTACCAGTCCTGCCTGTGGGATCCATTTCAGTTTACCAGGCAAACTGGGTATAGGTAGTTTGACAGATTTTTTCATGGCTTAGCGATGATTTATTGTTTGTTCTTCATTTCATAATATAATTATTCTCCCTTCACTGACAGAACAAACCAGGAAAGAATCTTGTGAAGACTACCATCAAAGCAGGGCCTCGTCGGGCTTTGAACTCTATTCGTAGATTCATCAAATTCAACCACTACAGAAAGGATCTGAAAAAGGTAAATTCTTTAATAGGAAAATAAGCTGAATAATAATCGGGAAATAATAGCATTGCAGAACAGAGACCAGAGTTTGCACTGGGCCAGGAAGGTTAATGCTCTGCCAAATTGTTTTATATGTTCGGTAAATTTTTAGTGCAGTAGCTAATACATCCCCTATATCTGGGACCATGATCATGAGATGAATTAGAAAAGATACTGTACATAAATTTGGGGGTTAAAAATGGTTAAAAAAAACCAGTCTTCGGGAATAAGATATTTTGATGCTGAACATCCTATAGCTTCCAAACGGGGGTACTACCGCCTGGGAAGGTACTGGAAGCATAATGTGTTGTCTAATGGTAGACCCTGCTGCCATATGGCATCACAAAAATTGTGACCAAGTCCCAGGTTGCTGATCTGACTTTCTGCCTCATTTACACACAATTGCCAGGTCTCCATTGTTTCTCTTACTTTGACAACATAATGTATATCATGTCTCATTCTTGATTTATTTTTTGTTTTGGTATTTATTTTTTGTTATTTTTTAGAATGCTATTTTTATTTTTTATGAATAATAATAATAATAATAATAGTTATTATTATTATTATATTTTTGTCCCCATGCCCTGATATGGGTCAGTGACCTGTGCCCAGGTGGGCTAATCCCCGTAAAAAAAAAAATCACTCGCTTTTGCTGAACATTTCCAGGTCTCAATCATCCGAGTTTTCATTTTTCTTATGATGATTTTAAATACATTTACAAAAACATTTATATGCTTGAGGCTTATTTTCTGCTGTGTACACCTTTAGAACACAGAGGACAAGAAAATGTGATTAATGACTCCACTCATTCAGACTCGAGAGGGGAGATATGCTGAGACCTCGTGCATGACCTGCTCCCTATTCCAAGTGTAGTTCCATTAAAATATGATATAGTAAATTATGCAGGTTTCTTATTAGGTTAGGCCAACCCTGTCAAGATTTAAGGTTTAGGGTCCAAATTCAATGTAATCATTTACAGTGTCCAATTTATAATGAATTCTGTTTTGGCTTACATTCCTAAACTGAGAAAATGGTAAGGATGCTTAGCCAACTTTTAGAAGGTGCAGAATTACTCTTAGCTGATTTTTTAAAACCTAGCATTGAGGATGTCATCATGTATGACTTCATAACAAAGTATCTCAGTGGGTTGTTTGCAGTGTTCATTCATGTTTGACAGAAGGTAACCTGAGATATCAAGGTTTTTGAACTTGGTATCCTGAGAGTACAGTTAGTTGTCAAGCTCTTTCTTTTGGATGTCTTGTATGAAGACAATTGCTTAAAATGAAACTTGATAAAATTTCAGTTTTCTCTGCCCTGACAAGATTTATAAGATGGATTTGCTGACTGACTTAATTTTTTTGCGGTAGATAGATACAAGAGATGGGAACCTTTCTCCTTACCGAGGGTATAGTATTCAAAGGGCGGAGATCAGCTATGAGATCTTATTTGCCTGTGGCCTGTTGATGTAAGGCTCTGAAAGGATAGAGAGGTTTTTGAAGAAGAGGGTTTCACTGAAATCTTAAGTCAGTTTTGGTTCAAGAGGGGTTAGGTTTATAGAGACTGAAGGAATGATTCTCTTACCTGAATTGGATTATGGTCAACCAAAATAGTTTGGAGGAGACCCTTGGAAAATTTTGAACTTTCTGCTTCCACTAAACAATTTCTTTGAACACACATTGTAAAGTTTGGAGGGGGAATGTTTGGTAATATGATTACTGTATAAATGTTACCTAACCTCAATGACTTGTTTATGCCCAATTGAAAACTAAAGCAATTAGGAACCCAGGGAAGCACAACCAATGTTGGCTGAGGTTAATATCTCCCACAATACCTTTAGCCTTTAAAAGATGTAAACGCACTGTTGCATGAAAGCTGGGAGTTCACAAGACTTATTGGACTTAATGGTCTCTTTGTGAGCTTAATCACAAAATTATTTTAAAACAATTTTTAATTTTGATAATTTGAAATGAACTACAGGTAAAAGTATTTGTTGAAGCAGTACAATTGAGATTTGCTGTGACATAATGATGACATCATCATTGTCCCGCTATTTTATGTAGTACTGCACTTCTGAAAACAAAGGTGCCAGGCAAATGACCCAACAACAATTGCTGAACTTGGAATTAATTGTCATGGTTTGCGATGGTTATATGGTAAATTGATATGCTAAATCCAACTGCAGTACCACGAAGATTCTATAATCTTTGGTTAGAATCCAAACCTAAATGGTTTAGAGAACTGTATATACATTAATGTGGATGTGATATGAATTGAGATCATATTTAATAATTTAGGGATGTAAATATGAACCTTTTCCAACAGGCTGCCCTTCGACGTGCCTCAGCTATCCTTCGCTCTCAGCGTGCTCAGCCCTTTAAGAAAGCTCGTCGTAGGACTCACAAGGTTGCCAAGAAGACCACAGAGTAAACTTTGCAAATAAAGAAAGAACATTTATTTTTTGTTTCTATCCTATTATTGGCTTGTACATATTCATTGAAATTTATATATATTAAGCAAATTTATGAAGTTCCATGGTAACATCAGCATTTATGGGCACTGTTTATAATGCTGGTCAATTAGGCAGGTTGTGTTCCATGGTATTAACAGCAGAGTTGTATGCAAATTATATGGGTATTTGATACCAACCACTTCAGCATATCAGTAGTGTAAATAATGAAACGGTTAAAACTTGAACCGATCACGTCTCCACAGAAATCCAAGCTGTGCTGTGAAAGTACACCACATAAGAACATACCAAGGTGTTTATACTTGGCTTTACTTTTATCCTCTTCACCACTGATCGGCTTGTTAGCCGCTTGGGCAATCGGTCACGTCTCTGCCATGCACTGTTGGCAAATACTAGGCATGTACTGGGTCTGTTATGCACTGTTGACAGGTACTGGGCATGCACCGGCTCCTGGATGTAGCTGAACCTGCTCCAGTGTTGGTCAAGTCTGGTCTTGAAAGAACTCACTCTCGGTGCCATCACAACACTCTGGTAGATTGTTCCAAGAGTTCACAACTCTCACTCCGAAAAAGTTTGCCCTTACAGTTTTCTGGACTTGTGGACTCTTCAATCTTGAGCTGTGCCCCCTTGTGGGGCGAGCATACGCCAGCTCCAAGTAAGGACACTCAACTAGGTAGTGCCCCTTAAGAAGCTTATACTGTATACCTCAATTAGGTCACCCCTTGCCCGTCTGTTGTATAAGATAGGCAAGTTCCGGTGCTCCAAAATCTCAGGGTAGTTGAGGTGCTGAACTGCAGGTGTGGATACGAGATGTTTGGTTCGAGACTCAGGATGGGATGGAGAAAAGAAACTCACAATGTGCTCTCTGTATACATGCTGTATTGGATGTACAATGCAGCTTGGTGCTGGGAAGGCAGCATGGTTACAAGCGTTGAGTAGAGAGAGCTGGTTGGTGAGGGTGCTCAGAGGAGGACAAGCTTGTGGGTCGCCATGCTCGCCGGCGGGAGTGAGGGCCGCCAGGCAGCGGCAGAGGAGGTGGTGTTGCTTGCTGCGGCTGTAGCTAGAAGAAGAGAGGGGTCACCGCGAGGTCAGGACTTAAATAGCGGGGGTAGGCGTGGCTTAGCAGTTGACCTCCGTGATGTATGGCGGCGCTGGTTAACCCAGACTACGAGGCATACACGGGAATTCGCGGGGTCGGCTACTCAGCGACAAACAGTGTTTGTAGGGGAGAAATCCACTACAATACTCCCTCCTTCCCTCCAGGCGGTGTAGGAGACTTGTTGTCTGCAGGGTTGCATGGCACATGTGAGGCAGAACGGGCGGTGCATGCCACATGTGAGCCATAACTGCGATGGCGTGGATGAGCCGGCTGCTAGAGGAGACAACTGTCTAGATACACAATATCTGTGGGAGTAGAGAGGGAGAAAAAGGGTGTGTGGAGGTGATGAATGTTGTGCTTCTCTCACGGCAGGTACAGAGTCGTCAGATGCGCCTGCTGGGGTGTGTGGGCCTGGGTCATTAGCAGGGGCTGCGTCAGCAGAAGCGGATGAGGGCTCGTGGCAGCAGCTGGGTCCACGACAGCAGCAGGATGCAGGACAGTAGCAGGGAGTACCTCAGGGAGAAAAGAGGAGTGCTGGTCCGCACTCAGGCGCAGGGGCTGCATCAGGAGCGGCAGGGGGGTACTGCTGGGCCGGGGGCGGCGTCTGAGGCAGGACGGGTGTGCTGGGGTCAGTAGGACGTGGTGCTTGGGGCAGGAAGAGGAGCTGGTGTCTGCTAGAGAAGCAGTGCTGCTCTAGGGTGTCTAACCTGCGGTGTAGAGACAGTAGCTGTAGAGCCGATGAGAGCTGCCTCTGTGTGGATAAGCCAGTCTTCCATGTTGCTTGAAGACTGGGAGAGTGATCGGTTTCTCCTCCATCCTGTGTGAGTGCGAATCGCCGGGGGTCACCATTTGTGGGGTACGGGTAGTTTGGTTCACACTCAGGATGGGATGGAGAAAGGAAACTCACAATGTGCTCTCTGTATACATGTTGTATTGGATGTACAATGCAGCTTGGTGCTGGGAAGTGGCAGCGTGGTTACAAGCGTGATGTAGAGAGAGCTGGTTGGTGAGGGTGCTCAGAGGAGGACAGCTTGTGGGTCGCCGGCGGGAGCAAGGGCCGCCAGGCAGCGGCGAAGAAGAGAGAGGTCACCGCGAGGTCAGGTCTTAAATAGCGGGGGCAGGCGTGGCTTAGTAGTTGACCTCCGTGATGTATGGCGGCGCTGGTTGATCCAGACCACGAGGCATACACTGGGGAATTTGCGGGGTCGGCTACTCAGCGACAAACAGCGTTTGTAGGGGAGAAATCCACGACACAGGTACCAGTCTGGTGGCCCTCCTTTGAACATTTTCAACCAATTGACAGTCCCTAGCATATCTCGGTGACCAGATGGGGGTTATTTCCTTCCTATCGGCCATTTATTTTCCTTCCCCACGTTTGGTAATGGGGATATCACCAGATTTTACCAGGTGTCATACTACATGCCCTTCTAGTCACTAGAACCATGCTGCCTTCCCAGCACCAAGCTGCACTGTACATCCAATACAACATGTATACATGAGAGCACATTGTGAGTTTCCTTACTCCATCCCATCCTGAGTGTGAACCAAACATCCCATACCCCACAGTAGAAAGAGAGATAGGTCACCACGAGGTCAGGTCTTATATAGCGGAGGTAGGCGTGGCTTAATAGTTGACCTCCGTCATGTAAGGCGGCGCTGGTTGACCTAGACTACGAGGCATACACTGGGGAATTCACGGGGTCGGCTACTCAGGACAAACAGCGTTTGTAGGGCAGGAATCCACTACAACAGCACGAGGGTCCCGGTTTCTCTATCAAGGAATAAAATATTGAAATTGAATTGATAACACCAGTCAACACAATTTTTCTGGCACAAGGTTTTTAAACGGATTTTAAGTAAATTTGGGGTGCAGAATCTAAATATGACTGGTTTTTGTCTATCACATCAGGTTTTTGAGATATACCATATTGCACTTTTGCTGGTAAACGTAAACTTTTGGATCAAAATTGACGGTTTAAACATGTATACATAAATTTTTTCAGCATTATATTTTGTATTTTTCTATAACCAAAAATTGTTAATATCAAATTGGAAAGTTAATGCACATATAATATTTAAATGTAACATTGAAGGGTGAAAAAAAAACAATTAATGTACGGTAGAAATAGTGCAAGTATTAAGATCAAGTTACAGTTACATAAACTTCCTCTTTTTGGCCGATCTCTTATGTACAGCTTCTGGAATGTCTCTCATCAAACTCCAGCAGTAGTCCGCCATCATGTTCGAGTCCCATCGACCTTGGTAATGTTCTTCCATTACTTTAATGTCTTGATGAAAGCACTCCCCTTGCTCCTCGCTCACTTCTCCTAGATTTTCTGGAAACTCGTCCAAGTGACTGTGTAAGTAGTGAACCTTGATACTCATTCTGCATCCAAGTGCTTGTAAACTCAAGAGCAGCTCTTCCACAATTTCTTGATAGTTGTCCGCTTTCTTGTTCCCTAAGAAGTTCCGCACCACATTAGAGAAAGCATTCCAAGTTCTTGCCTGTGCCTCAGTCATTGTTGCAAGGAAGTGTGGATCTCTGAGTAGTGTTCTTATTTGAGGTCCATCAAAAATCCCTGCCTTTTTCTTCTCGTCGCTAAGACTTGGAAAGGTTGAGCATATATATCTGAAACACTCTCCACTATGATCAAGAGCCTTGACGAATTGCTTCATGATACCAAGTTTTATGTGCAGAGGAGGAAGGACAATGTTTTTCTTGTCAACCAGAGGATCGTTAATGATATTCTTGTCACCAGGCGTCAAACTATGTCTTGGTGACCAATTCTTTTTCACCCAATGGTCTGCTGTAGCCCTGCTGTCCCAGTAGCACAGAAAACGGGGGTATTTTGTGTACCCTCCTTGCTGGCCCAATAGAAAGTTTACCATTTTCAAGTCCACACAAATTAACCATTCATGAGCATGGTATTGCAACCTCTCTAGAACAGTCTTAATGTTTTCATACTCTTCTTTAATTTGTACAGAATGTCCGATTGGAATTGAACCATACTTGTTTCCGTTATGAAGAACACATTTCAAGCTCCTTTTAGAACTGTCAATAAAAAGTCTCCAATCCTTACTATCATATGCTGGTAGTCCCATGGAGAGAAGAAGTCCTTCTACATCATTACAAAAAACAAGCTGGTCATATGAATGAAAGTACTTCCGCAGTTGCTCTTCTCTGTTGCGATAAAAGGAGACACTCGTGCCAGGTTTTAAGAGTCGTTTCTTTTGAAGCCTGGAAGCTAACAATTCAGCAGACTGTTTTGGCAAATTTGGATCTCTGACCAGATCATTCAATTCTGACTGAGTAAACAACGTTGGCTTTTCACAATCTTCACCAGATGGCTTGAAAAGATCAGTCTCTTCATCTTCATCAGTAGAAACAGGTGAATTCCGGTCTATATCCTCAATCTCTGGTAGCTCAGTAAATTCTGGCACGTTACGTGATGGAGCAAATCTGAGATCAGATTTGGATTCAGCACCTTAAAGTTAGTAAAAAACAGTTAAAAGGTTTCATGCCAGAAAAAAAAAATATTTTTTTGTAGACCAGTGTAATAAAGGTAACGAAAACTCCCGAAGGGTTATTAAGTTGACAACATAATAAAAAATAACGTCAATAGTTCCAAAAGAGAACTATTATTAGAAATTCTTTGGTTATAAAATCGGTGACAAATGACAAATTGAATTAAATTATTAAAAAAGAGTTGCGGGAAGCAGCGGGTACTGTTGAATCAGAGACGTGACCGATCGCCCAAGCGGCTAACGAGCCGATCAGTGGTGAAGAGGATAAAAGAAAGGTAAAAAGAGATTGGTGTTGGGCGGAGTCAGTGTGTATAGGTTGGTGTAGTGGGCGAGTGACTGTGTTGGTTGGCGTTACACCACTCCTCCACCAAGCTTGGGTAACTGTGAGTGACTCGTCTCCAGTTGAACAATATATTTTACTTAATATACTAGTTTGCTCATGAATAATGAACCGTATGATATGTTGGGATGTTAATACGTTTTAAATTTTATAGTAGTCCTGTTTTTAAGTGGAAGTATACAAATTGTTAAAATA
This sequence comes from Homarus americanus, assembly GCF_018991925.1. Lineage (NCBI taxonomy): Eukaryota > Metazoa > Arthropoda > Malacostraca > Decapoda > Nephropidae > Homarus > Homarus americanus. Next base: position 3,770,278 of record NW_024722227.1, read on the forward strand.
TTGTTGTTTACGTCTCCATGCACCTGAACACACCACTAGGGTAAGAATGTATCACTTATGATTATTACGGTACATGTTCAAAGGTAGTCAAGTGTTGGTAAATCTGTACTTTCGGACCAAAATGTTTTTCCAGTGTATTTTGGTGTGTTAAACGAATCTGACCTTCATTTTGGGAGGAAATTGCTCGCTTTTCGCCCCATCGATAATGGGGGAGAGCCAGGGAAATCGGGGTTTTGGGTGAGGGAAAACACGGAAACGAGTCGTCTAACCTAACCTAACCCCTAGCCGGGGGCTCTGCCCCCGAACCCCTGGTAGGCTTAGTTTAAACTAACCTAACCCATCCTATTCATTTCCAACTAATATACAGTAAATGGGGTTCAAAAGACTCAAAATAATGAGATCTAATTGTTTCAGTAGTTTTAAACTTAGGGGTGTGCCATGTCTGAAAGTACAATACCTTAGAAGTGGAAGGACCAGGGATAGGTTCAGGGTCAACTTCTGATGCTTGTTCTTTCTAAATTTACAAGGCAATTTACAGTGCGGGCACTCAACAGATGTAGGGAGAACACCATGATTATGTAGGAATTGGATAGCATTATCTTCTTTCTCATAAAATTCCACAATAAACTTAAGATAATCGTCGGAGCACAATTCACACCCAACCCCTACCATGGCCATTGCCACACTGGCCATTGAAATTTAAATCCTTCAAATCCATACCTTGGCTCCTTTTGAAAAAATTAAATTTTGATTGGGCGAAAAAAATTCACGTGATGAGAACAATACATCGTTGGTCACGACTGCTAGACGTCACACATGCGTGTTGTAAACACGCTCATAATTAGCTTGCTTTCACGGCAATAACATCTCCTTACATAGACAAAGACTGAAAAGTACGTAAAATCAATTGAATTAAATTTTGTTGTTATCCATTTTCGGCAGGTATATATGGGATTCAAAATGCTCAGAATAGCGAGATCAAAATGTTTCAGTAGTTTATAACTTTGAGACACGCTATGTACGAAAGTAAAATAATATCCCAAGTGTTAAGTATTCTTGGTAAAATTTTACGTTCGCGTAACAAGGGAATCTTAGACATTTTTTCTTTACAATCAATAGTTTAGATGGTCAATTTATGATAGTAGCCAGGTTTCGATTTTTCCATAAAATTTTTTTTTTTTTTTTATATGGTTCTTGTGATTTGAATGAATCCGACCTTCCTTTTTTGGTGCTAAACCTAACCGAAACCTGGCTACTATCCTTAATTGATCGTTTAAACAATTCTTAAACATTTTCTATGTCGTTTCCATTGCATTTATCCCAGAGTGATTAAAGACATTATGGAGGAAGTACTTGAACCTCTGCAGATCATATTTGAGTTTTCGCTTAATATATAGAACTAACCTGCCAGGGCTGCATAGCGTATCATCTCACGTCCAGAAAATGACTCAAATTTCACCATATCATAGTAAGTTCTTTTTGTTTAATATACCGGGGAAGTTAGGTAAGGTTAGGTAGGTTTGTTTGATTTGGTTGGTTAGGTCTGTTCATACCCACAAATGTTAAGTAACGTTTATTTTAAAAATATCAATTTTTTAACATATTTCCACAAACTACAACAGTGTCCACTATAATATAACAAAGAAAATCCTCTCTTTTAACCATCATCCAGCAGACTGGAAGAGAGCAAACATTACTGCAATATTTAAGAAAGGAGGTAGAAGTGATCGCAAGGAACTACAGGCCGGTTAGTCTCACCAGCATAATATGTAGACAGTGGACATTTTGCTGTGACCAGCTAAGTTCTTACTAACGCTAAGTTACCGTGAGTGTACTCTGATTGGCTAATCATCCATTACCGGCGAACAACGCGTGAGCTATATTTTGCCGTGACTCTGGCGGCATTTGGCATTTATTTAGCCGTGAGTCGATCGTTATGTAGCTGTAAACATACCTAACCATATTAATGTTGTGCATGGAAACTTATCATCATTAAAGAGGTGACATTTACTAGAACCTAATAGAACCTGACCTAACCAACCAAAAAACCTATTTAACCTTACCTAACCCACTTGCCTGGGGGCAGACCTCCGTTATATTAAACAGAAAGTAATTAGCATTAGTAGCTGAACCTGCTCCAGTTTTGGTCAAGTCTGGTCTTGAAAGAGCTCACACTTGGTGCCGTCACAACACACTCTGACAGATTGTTCCAAGAGTTCACAACTCTCACTCCAAAAAAGTTACCCCCTCACAGTTTTGTGGACCAGCGGCTTCTTTAGCCTTGAGCTGCGACCCCTTGTAGGGCAAGCGTCCGCCAGCACCAGGTATGGACACTCGACTGAGTAGTGCCCCTTGAGATGTTATACACTTCAATTAGGTCCCCCCCCCCTTGCCCGTCTGTAATATAAGCTCTGCAATTTCAAGCTCTCTAATCTGTCAGGGTAGCTGAGGTGTCGAAGTGCAGGCACCAGACTGGTGGCCCTCCTTTGAACATTTTAAATCAACTGACAGTCCCGAGCATGTCTCGGGGACCGGACGGGGTGATAGTACTCCAGGCGGGGAAGCATTTCACTCTTGAAGGTTGTTACAAAGGATGGACTTTCTAGATTTCTGAATGACCTTCTTATAAGACATAATAATTTAATTGCTTGATTCACCTTCTTCTCACAATGGTCCAAGAACTTCAGCTCATTGTCAACATACACACCCAGGTCCTTTTCACATTGTCTCAACTAGTGCAGTTTCTTCATCCTGTTAGGACATGTGATACACCTCCTTACTGTTGATACGTCCCAGGTGCATCCTCTTACACTTCGTGACATTGAATCTTAGCAGCCATTTCTTCGACCATTCTTGAAGCTCACAGTCTGTTTGGTTCTTAATTTCCCAAAATAACTTGGCATCATCCACAGACATTTGTATGGGGGAATGTACAGCATCAGGCATGTTATTTATGAAGCAAGCAAACAAACAACAGCAGGCCCAATACACTGCCCTGTGGTACCCCGCTTGTGACGGGTACACATGATGATTTCGTGCCATTAATCACCACACACTGCTTGCGGTCATGTAGAAAGTGTTCGATTCACACTCGGACATTTCCCCGAACCCCGTACCCTTCCAGTTTAATTTTTTGCCTTTCACGGGGTACACTGTCGAAAGCTTTGGCAAAATCTAGGTACCGGTATGTATTGACGATATTACCTCCCTGTTCCAGAATTTGGGTCGAAGCATCCAGTACCTTGGGTAATTGTGTTAAGCAGGAGCGCCCCGGCATAAAACCGTGTTGGCAATCCTTTACAAGGTTGTTTCGTAGTAGATGTTCCATAATGGCATCTCTTATAATGTTCTCAAGCACTTTACATCCTATGCTGGTCAGGCTCACTGGTCAATAATTATTCGTGGAGTGTCGATCACCTTTCTTGAGGAAAGGACTCAAATAAGCCATTTTCCAATCACTGGGGACCTTTTGCTCATCCAGGCATTTACAGAACAAGATCTTCAGGGGCTCAGCAAGCTCATTGTACAACTCTCTTAGCACTCTGGGATGCACCATGTCAGGGCCGGGATTCTGATGAACCTTTAGCTTTGACAGTTTATTTCTTATAACCTCTTCTGTGAACACAATGTGGGTCAATGCTGTGTCAAACTGTCTGTCCTCAAAAGTAGGAAGATTAATTGCATCCTCTCTTATGAACACTGAGAAAAAGAAGCTGTTCAATGCCTCAGCTTTGTCCTGGTCAGAATCTGCATAAATACCATCTTCAAGCCTCAGGTCCGATACTCCTACTCACATTTTTAATTTCTACTTTGCATAGCAGTAAAACGCCTGTGGGTTTGACTTGACCTCGCTTGCAACCAGCCTCTGAACTCCTTTTCATCCCTTCTACACTCTGACTTTGCTTGGTTCCTAGCTCCTGCATACATCCTCCTTTACTGCTCATCATTTGACCCAACCCATGTCTTGAATTTCTGGGTTTTCTTCTTAACTTTGTTGACCGCCACATGGTTCATGTGTTGTGGTCTCCTTGTATTTCTAGAGGCACTGGGTTTGGTCTTGGGTATATATTTCTCAATCAAATGGTTCACTTTACTAGCTATGATATTCAGCATCGTGTCTGCGTTCTTATGCCTTAGTGAGTCAGGCCAGTCGATACCCCTCATCCCGTAGTAATTTTCATTGAAATATTTGAACCTTGGTCTGGTTTGTCATGAACCAAGTAACAGTAAATCTGAAGGACAACATTACATGGTGGCTGGTGCCAACTGGGGTAAGGTGTTCCAGTTTGACCACCATACCCTCCTAATTTGTTATGATGTGTTCCAGTGGCTTGGGTGTTTGCTCCCCACTGTAATGTGTCGGGTCTTGAACATTTTGGAACAGAAAATTATCTCTCAGAGTTTCTACAAAAAGAGTGGCTGGGTTATTAAGTCATTTGGCGTGAACTCATTTCTCCAGTTGATGTTGCCACAGTTAAAATCCCCTGTGACAAGGGGGTGGACTGGGGTTGAGCACCATTGTGTTCATAAGTTCCTTTGGTTTGGTAGGCTACAGTTTGGCTATCTGTAGATTCACCCGACAACAAGTAAGTCTCTCCCCTTTAAATTAATTTTACACCACTTTGATTCCTCAAAAACATCCTTCCCCTGTACCCGCACCTGGCTGGCTCTAAGGTCTTGCCTTGCATAGATAACCACACCCCTTTTGCAAGTTGCTTGAGAAAGGTTCGTAATTAAGTCATATCCGTCAATAATGAATTCGCATTCCTCTGGGTTGATTCTCCTGTTCTTGTATAACAGTTCTACAACTCCTACTGTATCGGGTTGATGTGCCTTCAGTAATGTTTCAAACTCCTCTCTCTTATTAAGGAATGTGTCGGTATTAGTATACTGTACTGTATATGACTTTCAAGCCGGAATTTGTTCTCGGTAACGTCTCTGCTCTTGGTAGTAACTCCGGCACCCCTCCATTATTAGCAGCTGCAGCATTTGCTAAGTACACTAGTTTGCAGGGTGTGGTTAGAAATGTTATTGTTTACACCGTGCTCGCCTCCTCCTGGCTGGGAGGTAGAGCTGGTGCCTCCTCCTTGGTGGGAGGTAGAGTGGGTGGAGGGTGTACTGCTGCCCCCTGGCTCTGTGCTTGAATATAACCTATGTACACCCATCCTCATTCCTCCCTGACTCCTCCCTCCTCTGTTTCAAGCCCTGTAGGAGCTTCTTGTGCTGTTCCCTCTGCATTGCGTTAAGCGAGGACTTACTGCATTTGTGAGTATGACCTAAAAATTACCTGGATTCCCTGGCATATATTAGTCGTTTGCAAGGGAAACGATACATCCCACTTGGACGATTCTTATTTGGACTGTTATTTGTTCTATGCGATTTAACGTTACGTGACCTAACCTGATCATTTAAATAAGATGGTAAAAATCTTGTTCAATCTGATTGGTGTAGGCTGATGAACTGATTACCAAGGTTACTAAATTCAGTCACTTGCAAATATGGTTAGGTTAGGATTTAGGTTGGCTTGGTATCTGTTGGATCAATCCGAATGAATGCTGGACAGATAGTGAAAGTAAATATAGGTCCACGGTGAGACAAATAATCACTTCTTATTACTGTAACAGCAAACAAACTGATCAAGTGAACAGGTGTAATATACTGTACAGCACCAAACAGTAGTACAGTACTGCATTGGTATTATTTCACTTGTTGCCACCGCGAGATATGCTAGGGGCTGTCAATTGGTTGAGAATATCCAAAGGAGGGCCACCAGACTGGTGCCTGCTCTACGGCACCGCAGCTACCCATAGAGATTAGAATGCCTGCAACTGCTTAGCTTATACTACAGACAGGCAAAGGATGACCCAATTGAAGTGTATAAAACATCTCGGATTGCAGATGCCCACCCCATAGGTGGTCACAGATCAAGGTTGAAAAAACCACAAGTCCAGAAAACTGTGAGGGCAAACTTTTTCGGAGTGAGAGTTGTGAACTCTTGGAACAATCTGCCAGAGTGTTGTGACGGCACCGAGTGTGAGCTCTTTCAAGACCAGACTTGACCATCACTGGAGCAGGTTCAGATACATTCAGGAGCCCGTTCATGCCCAGTACGTGCCAACAGTGTGTAACAGAATGTGACCGGCTGCCCAAGCAGCTAACGAGCCAATCATTGACGGAGAGGATAAAAGTAAAAAGATAATTTTATGGTTGCAATCAATAGTGTAGTCAATGCTAAGTGCTGTAGTATTTTCTCATGTATGTAAATATTGTATTAAAATAATTAATACTACTGTATTAGTACTGTATTTATATTGACAACTGATGCTTTTCTGCTTTTCTGATGATATGAGGGATGTGGGTGATGAAATTATAGTACCAAACACAATTTGGAAAAATAGTTTTAGAGGCGACAACTCATAGACAGTTACTGCAAGCAAAGTTTTCTTGATATCAAAATGTTGCCCCAACTACAGTATATAGTTTTCTTATGTGAGTATAATTTCCTAGTTTAACCAAAACGACCCCATGTGACGTTCCATTACATTCTTAATTTTCATGGCATAGTCTCAAGTCTAGTGTCCAGTTACCCACCAACTATCATGATGGATGCATGTCCTTTGACGACTTGTGACCCGCCTCACCCCTCCACTCCCTAGACAGTAATGATATTCATCAATAGTTGCTTGACTTGAGCGGCACTGATATACTGTAGTACAGTACTGTATTGGGGGACAAAGACAGTAATGGGGAGGGAAGAGACCCAGATGATGTTGAATTTGTTGACGTGGCCAGCGGTGAGGACACTGATACAGACAATGGTGCTCACTCCTTACCCCTTCAGTGAGGCTGTGGGCATAGGGAACCATATGCGTGCCAGCCACAACAGTATATTTGGAGTGATTGCACTAATTTTACAGCCAAAATACCAGTTTTCGACTGTTGATTTTAATTTTTTTTTTTCCTCTCCAAAATTTGCCCGCAGGGGGTCTTGTGAGTACAATGCATAAGTTATTTTGGTTTTCATGACAAGTTATGTTAACATTCATCTTTTGCACCAACATTGTATGTACTGTACTGAATTGTTACTCTTTTATTTCAGGTACAGTATTTTGTACTGTGCTAGAAAATAGAAAATGTCAAGACCTGTTAGAGCTGCTCCACCTCCCCCACCTGTCCGGAAAGGTAAGGCATAATTACTATAGGAGTTTTATGTTATATATGAAGCATTAATATTCTTGGTTTAATAATTTTTATGGTTATTCCTGATCAAGAGATATAAAAAATTTTGTGTTCATATACACTGTTGATGTATAGTGGCTAAAAAAAGTATCTGTGCATTCATTGTGTGAAGCTGTATGATACCACGGACGATAGGTATTGGGATATGCATGTTGTCTCCTTATACTATTTGAAAGTTATCACTTAACTCAGCTTGAGCTTAGAGAAATGTGAAGACAGATGTCACTTGCTTTCTTGCTGTACTTTTTACATAACCAAATACAGTATCTGGTGTGAGTGACTCTTGAGTGTGAACTCATTTAAGAGTGGACTTGACCAACTCTAGCACAGATTCAGGTACATTCTAGAGCTAGTGCATGACCAGTATGGGCCAACAGCATGTAACAGAGACAAGACAGACTGCCTGATTGACTGACTAAAATGTCAACCGGGGGTGAAGAGGATAAAGTAATGATGTATTACCCAATCAAGCCTGTGGGTTCAAAACCCAAGTTGATCCTTGAACCTAGTTTTTCATCATCAATAACATCTTATGGCCATTTTCCACACTTATGTGGGTTATTTGTGGTAACCTGATGGCGGCTTTCAGCGCTGCATGGTCTTTTGCAGGCTTTGGTATTGGGTTCTTAATTCTGATGTTATTTCTGTACTGTACTATCCTGCTGGGTAGTGGATAGTTGAAAAGTGGACTGGCTTTTCCAGTTGTTAGATAGTTGCTATACTGTACAGTGTGTTTCTGTGTACTGTAACTTTTTTTTTAAAGAAAATAATGATAAATATTTTTATCACACAGGGCAGGTGCAAGCATTTGAGGCAATCGCTAACTATAAAGCTCAGCGGGTGAGTACTGTAGTTAATAATTTCTGCTCTGTTATTAACATTTCTACATAATGAACAGTTAAAGGAATTATTTTTTGTTATTAAATTCTTATGGATCCCACCTACTGGGAGGGGGTACGGGGGAGATTGTAAAGCCACTATGATAGCAGTTGTGTCATTCACTTAAATATTACCTGTTATTGAATGATCATAACCCATAACATCTGTCATTTTTCACAGGTTTTGCCATTGGATGTTCAGTGTGTTAAGATCACTTGCCTTTGCCAGTGGCCTTAAAAGAGAATGTCATAATTTAGCCTACCCTTACCTTTTAGCAAAGATAAATTTTAGAATTTAGAGATTTAGTATTTCTTAATACAGTATAGATAAACACGTACTGGAGTTCAAGACTTAGTATTAAATTATCAAAATCTGTTCCAGGACTGTGAGTTATCCTTTGATGAGGGTGACCTTCTCTTCATAGTTGACCGCAGTGACCCAACCTGGTGGCTGGCAACCCTGGAGGACAGAAAGGGTTATATCCCTAGCAATCATGTTAAGTATTTTTAGTTATTTTCACCACCTATGGTAGGGGGCATTAGCCATCTGCTTATTTCATTTATCCATTCTTCCATCCATAATCCACCTGTCTAATGGAGGTTTTTTGCCAAGGCATGAGCAAAAGTTTTCCCAAAAATTGCCAGTTACTGGTGTGTTATATTATGCTTATACCTGTATAATATAAAATCTTTTTGAAGCAACATGTTATATAATTTATACCCAGTAAAGTAGACCCTTGATGTTCACAGATTTGGGATTCACAAATTTTGCTTATTCGTGATTTAGGAAATGTATACATCATCAACTCCATATTTGCAATACCTGACCTTTAGTATTTGTGGATTTCAAGGGATTGCAATCCATGCATCTTAGGGGCAAAAATATTATCTTTAAAACATGAAAAAAATCATAATTAACAAAATATGATTTATTATAACAGTACAGTCATTTCTGCTACAATGCGATAGTTGCATTCTTGTGAAACCTCGCTCTATAGAAATTTGTGCAATAAAATTAACAGGGTAGGGTTAGGTGCAGATGTAACCTAACTTAACTGGAAAGGAACTGAACTCCCCCTTACTACATTTATTTATATGGGGAAGTTTGCTTCATTATTCTTATAATCGTTATACTTGTGGCCATTTAAGAACAAAACCCATATGAACAATGAGGGCCCACTATTACATTAAGGTAATTTTTTTATCAATTTAAACTCTGTGCCATGTTTAGTATGTTGCATTCCATATTTTGATGTTTAAAAGTCAATAAATATTATAGAAGCACCACATAAAATACTCTAGTTTACTACTCGAAATTCTTTTGTTATATCACTACAAACATAGATCTCTTTATAATGATTAATATACGAGACTCTGGACATTGATGTCATATGCATTGACAAGACAACTGTTGTGCGTATTGTTTATCATTGTACACTCACGCGCTATAGTTTCGATGCACCCTCTACCCCTACTCCTGACTCGATGGAAGTTGTAGCCTTGGCTTCCTACCGAACATCCCCCACCCCCCCACTCACTTCCCCCACCCCCCCACTCTCACTTCTCCCACTCATTGTTCAGTGGTGCAATGTGGTAGCTCGAAGCTTTGCTGGATTGTACGAATAGCAGTTCATGATGTAATATTTGAGAGAATATATGCACGATACAGGTTTTTTAGTGTCTTCACAACACTCTATTTACCATCACTATACTTAACATCATTATACAAGAGGGACCGTTCACTTTGCATCCCTGACTACGACTTCCATCGAGCCAAGAGTAGCGGTAGAGGGTGCATCGAAACTATGGCGTGTGAGTGTACATCAATGGCAGTGCCAAGGGTGGCTTTATTTATATACTATATTCAATTATATGTACACACTGTATAGAAGTAAAACCTTAATTTAATGGACAAGTAAGGGAGAAGGGATGTCCATTAATTCTCTCAGCCCCCATATTTTTTTGACCAAAGTAGCTGTTTGAAATCCCCAGTCTGATGGTGTCATAACTTAATTTGTAGAAGGAGCTAAGTAAGTAAGTAAATGCTAGAGTAATCTGCAGTTAGAATGACTGACCGTTTATAAAAAATCCTAAGTAGATCAGCACTGAATCCTCGAGATGTTTCATTTCTAGAGAAATCTTGTATTCAGGAGATGGTATTACATTATGGTATCAATGAGGAAAATTTAAGTGTTGAGCTCCATCAAGGGCAACATCTTCTTGAGAGAAAAAACAACAGGGATCATAGTATCACTTCTCCACTTGCATTTGCTACTATGCTCAAGCCATACTGTGATGCTTACATAGATTTGCATAAGCTGATGTGTGCATCAGTGTGACTTTCCAGTTAATTCTGCAGCATGTCAATGCATTTTTTCCTGCCTGTGACAGACAAAAATGTACTTTAGGAACAGCAGTAGTGATGGCAGAACAAGTGATATTGCAGTTATATCTATAAATTTGAAAAGAGCCAAGAGTTTGAATGTTGAAGATATCATTGATGCTTTTGCTACCAACCACAACACTGCTATAACATTCCAGTTACCCTGAGCCTTTCCTTTGACAGTAGAATATAAAGTATTATGTTCTTGTTATGGGTCACAATATCATTACATTTTATTGGCCAAGTTGAACAACATTGCTTTTTAATGTCCTACATGCAGATGTAATTTGACATTATGATTATTCCTATTCTTTGTTATGAACTATTACAGTATTTTCTCAGTTTTGTGTAGTGTTAATGAAAGTATCTTTAGAAAACATTGCCATTTTTATTGGTATGTAACATACAATCATAGTAAAAATTATGTGCTTGCTCTGCAAACACTGCTTCAAGACAAACCCCCCTCCCCCCTTCCAGCCAGATTGCCACCCCTAAGTCCCTGCTATATAGAAATTCTGGAGCCACCACTGTTGAACATGTACAGTACATTAACGTTACTTTTTTGAGGAAAACTTTTAATTTTTTTGGTACCAGAAATGCATCTTCAATATACAGTATAACATTAAATATCCAAGATAGGTTGATTCAATTTACGATGGTAAATTAGTGGACACATCGGCATCGTAACTAAAGGCTTTACTGTGATATAAGCATCAACAAAAGTGAGAATAATTTATACAACCTAGCATCTTCAGTCAGCAGTATAGGAGTACAGTACTGTACATATGTTCAAAGTGTCTGCAATATATTTGAGTTTTTAGGACCTTCTCTTATAATTTATTTGAATTTATTTCATAAAAAAATCATTACATCCATGCTTTTAATATCTAGTAATGTATATTCTTACAATCAAATTTTGTTGGATACTACAGTAATTATTGAATTAATTGTACAGTGTAAATATTTCCTTAATTCTCTTTGCAGTTAGCAATAAAAATGCAAAGTTTCCTATTATTGATGCTGCAAGACGTGGCAATTTGGATTTATTGGAGGAATGTCTAGCAGCCGGTGTGTCAGTAAACGCCCTTGACAAGTCTGGTTCCTCATCTTTACATGCAGCTTCTCAAGGAGGACATCTTCACTGCATCCTGAGACTCCTAAAAGAACCTAAGCTTGAGATTGACTTACAGGTACATCTTATTTTGTGGGTTTTAGAGGACCTTAACATTCATTTACCATATCATCAGCATCATTTCATTCCCTTGAGTTTTCAGACAATGTGTTTGAGTGTGTGTGCAGTTGTAATGGAAGAATAGATGAAAAGAATGAATGTAGCACTGATGAGTGAAAAGGACAACAAAATTGAAAGGCAAAGAAGAAATATTCTAGGGAATAATAAAGGGCATATACTGTATAGCCAGAAGTACCGTAGAGGTATGGGATCATTTATCCAGCATTCCGGTATCCAGAAAGCTCCAAAAATCGGCTATTTTCTGGAACAAATTTAAAATGAGCTTTAAGTAATTCTCGGGCCAAACGGGGATATTTTCAACCATTCCACACCTGTGAGCTCTGTTATGTTGTGGTTATTTTTTTAATTCTTAATATCGGGTAGATATACATGATTTTTTTCATTTAGTTACACAATCAATCCTGCTTACAAAAAGAGAAAAAAAAATCAACAGGTTTCCACCTTGAAACTGTAGTGAGTGTGTGGAGAGGTCAGAGAGTCCGTGGCAGAGCACCGTTGTTAAGGTGACCACCAGGGGCGACTGTGACACAGTTTGTACACTAATTTCTATCAATTTAGCTCGCTTTATGCTTTTGTTAATGATTTTCTTTGCCTACAATTTTAAGTTTTAATGTTACAGTGTACAGTTAAAACTACTTTTAGGGGTGAATATAGTGATCTAAACAGAGTTTTCACAGCCATACAGGGTTTACTGTACATTTTGTAAATTTTAGGCCTGGCGCTCCAAATTCATGAAAAATAAACCCTATCCAGCAACCCCAGGTCCCAAGCATGCCAGATAAATGATCCCATTCCTGTATTTGAAAAGGTAGAGCAGTGTTGACAGATGATAAAATTTGTAGTTGCATAGTGGAATACATGTGGAAGTCTCAGAATGTTATGCATTTTACTGTAAGTGGGGTATGAGATTGTTTATTGTGAATACATACACTATAGTACTCTAGGGAGTAAGATATGAGAAAGGGGAAAAGTGAGATTTTAGATACATTGAAGACTTCACTGTGCGATTTATAAAAGGTTTAAATGTGAGAGTGGGTGAAAGGGACGTGGTTTTAAACTTGGGAATGTGCCAGGAATGAGTAGAAATTGGGAGAGACTGACAGCAATGTGCAGTGAGAGAGGATTGTTAATAGTGAATACATTACTATACTGCACATGGTTTAATTAACCGGAAGGAAATTTTTAAGTACGGTATATAGGAAGGCATGTCAATGGAGAAGATTTAGGTTTTTTAGGCTGTATTATTGGATAGAAGATTGAAATAGAAGATAAAGTATTCTAAAAGGAGCTGCATATTGAGTGTCTAAAAGAGATTAACTAAAGGACAGATCACTAAACTGAAACTATAATCCAATCAGCTTAACGTCAATTGTGCAAAGCACAAGTGGATTGATGACTATCATGACTTTACTGGTGGATGTTCTTGTCAAACAAATTTCCTATTATTCCTTTGAAAAATTTTTCAAAGTTGGATAATTATAATGATGAAGCAGGTTGCCCAGGTTTATGACGCTGTCCCAAGATAGATTCTAGCAAAGTGGTTTATTTTCATGAATGCCAGAATAAGATTTACAGGAATGTGGATATACATCCCACTTTTCATCTCTGGAAGTAAAGTATCAGAGGAAAATGTCTCGTATTCTAGAATGCATCTTGAGCTTATAGTGTTTGTTCTTAAGTATTTGTGGACTTAATTTAATCTTTCTGCTTTTGTGCCTGTCCCACCCTTTTGGCCATTTTGCTGCTTGACATCTTATGGCTAAACAGATTTGAAGCCACGGGATTCATTGGGTGCTTGGTCAAACCAATCACAAGCCACACAGGAGGATATTGGTTTGGTTATTTTTACATTTACCCATTAAACACCCTGTGTGCATATATTAGAATTCTTCAGATGTAAATAGTAATTTTTATATACTGTACTTATTTTTCTTCACAGAACAAGCTTGGTGACACACCTCTGCATTGTGCTGCATACAGAGGTCATAGTGAGGTAGTGCAATTACTTCTAAAACATGGAGCTAATACAAGCATTGTTAATAGGTGAGTCACATAAATTAAAAAAAAAAATCAGATATTAAGAACTCGGCCTTCATTTCTTCACTTAACCTATCTTGTGGAATGTATGCAGAAATAATCATCATTGGATATGAGATCCTTTCCTGCATCATGACTTGTAACACTCCCATGAATTAGGGTAAATTATGACTTCTAATCTCTCATTTTGAGTGATGATTGTCACAGGGGAGTAAGTGATCTGATTGCCCTGAGGGGTAGCACCCAAACGACTAAGAAAACAGCTGAAAGTGTACTATAGGTGTACAGTACACCACGAGAAGGTGGGGGATAGGCTACCCTACCTCCTAAGAATAAGGGTAGGGTTGATTGCCAGATAAACTTTTCCCATTACTCTGTAATATCAGTGAATAGTCGAGGTTTACGCAATAACACCTTGGATAAACCTTATTGGTTACGATTATGCGACCTCTCACCTGGTCACATAGCTACCCATTATTATCTTTCTTCCCATTATTTGTGTCTCTTATTAGATATACAGTACAAGGAATTTTATGACACTACTATATTCATTGAGTAAAACTTGTCATTTTCATAAGAAGTTACTATAATGTTTCTTATTTTTTTAAACACTTATTTTTCTCTATCGGAGCAGTCAATGTAAAATGTTCTTTGTCATTTAAGCGTTAACAAACAAAGTTGCACATAATTGATATATGGTACTGTATACTGTATTGTACTTGTATTTATAAAGAAGTTTATATGTATACTGTAGATTAATTTTATATTTGTAAGCATCACTCATTCTTCTCTGTTCTTGATATTAAAATTCAGTTTAATTTCTTAAAAGTTTCTACTTATCAATGTTCTTTGGTATTTAATGTGAACATTGTGCCAACCTGTGGTGTAATGTAAGGTTTCTTGCCTCACAAGTGAATGGTCCTGGGTTTGATTCCCAAGCTGGGTTAAACTGTGGGGAAGCTTCTTATAGCATTTGCCTCTGTCTACCCATCAGTAACTAGGGACCTGGATGTTAATCAGTTTTTGAAGTTGTCTGGTCCTTTTGTATTATTCTTTGAAACTGGTTCATACAGCTCGTTAATTTAGGGTGTAGTAGTTGTATTGGCGAGAGCTTGTACACCTTAAACAAATTCACGTCTTGGTGGTCCTAGGACTGGTCATCCTCGAACATGTGGACAACCATTATTATTATAATTAAAAGTGTTGAACATTTATTAATGATGGTTTCTTTTATACAGGGATAATTATACACCAAGGAACCTCGCCAAGAAGGGAACGGTTGTTAGTCTTTTGGATGAAAGCTCCCAAACAAGTGGCAGGAAATCCTCTGGCTTTGATGACAAAGACTATGGTGCTAATGATTCTGAAGATTCTGATGAGCAGATAAATTAATGTAGTTGTGTCTTGGTGAATATCTATCATTGTGTCAAATAGTGTACTAATGAGTGAAATGATATCATAAGATATTGTTTCATGAAATGCCATATGTAGTCAAAATGACCAGGCTTTTTATTTTTTATCAGTAATATTTTTTAATTAATATCCAGTTAGCTTATAAGGTAAATTGTTACAAAGTGAAATTTTTTAAAACTTATTTCATATCCCTATGTGACAGTTTTAGGATCATGTATATAATACATCTTGTTAAGAAATATATCATTCCATTTTTACCAAAGGTTGTAGTTTTTGTTCTGAAATATGTGCATACCCTGTACAGTACCATGTTTAGATGTATAGAGATAGATGAATATATAAACTATAGATCAAGCATCCTTTATCCTAAAACCTTGGGACCAGTTGCATTTTAGGTTATGACCTCTTATTTGACTGATGTGCTTTTTCTGCTTGTACCACTGCTATGTTCTCTTTTTCCATTTTTTTTTTCCAGTGAACATAATTCGGCTTAGGTATCCTTCAATATTTTAGGTACTGTTAACCCTTACCCCCCGGTGACGTTCCAGAACGTCCACCGATTCCCGCCAGTGTTTGAATGCCCAGTGCGGGTTATCAGGTTCCAGTGTGACTTTTTGCCTGTCACGCCACACGCTCGGCCACAGGGAAGCTTCCTGAACATAATTACCTACTTTTGTTTGTTTCAATTTCATTGTTTGTCCATTTTATCAAGTTGTATCAAAGTAATATTGCTAAAAGTAGTGTAGTTATATTGTAGTGTAGTATTACTGGAAAATAATGCTGTGATTATGTCATAAATTTATTTATTTTTGGAATTATTATTATTTATATGCATTACTTGCTCTACCAAACACAAAGACAGCCTGGCGACAGACTGTGTGTGTGTGTGTGTGTGTGTGTGTGTGTGTGTCTGTCACCGAGCACTTTTTATGAAAAATAATGCAAATAAAATAAATTATAAATGAATTATTTATAGGAAATAAGTATCATGATCAGTAAATATATGAATTACTGGCCATCCCAGACACAAAGACAAGCAGAAAATGGCCGTTAAGTGTGTAGCGACCACGAGCGTCAGCTATCAAAACAACACTGTCCCCTTATCTCCCTCCCACCTCCCTCTGCGTGGCCAGGGAAGTTTCTAGAGGGTCAATATACTCTGCATAGTTTTTCTTATTTATTTTTATTGTTTTACCATTTGAAAAGATTTAAAAAATGGAAAAGTTAATTTTTCTTGACCGGGGGGACGGCCAGCGGCAACCCAGTCCGGGGCATAGGGGTTAATGTTTGGTTTGATATACTAACATCACAGCATCACAGCTCTAGAATATTTTTAAAGTAAACATGATTTTGCCTTGGTAATCTTTGATATTACAGTGTAATTAAAAATTTATCTATGATTAGTGTGAACACAGAAGTTTGTGGGTTACAGGTTACGCTATATGGAGACAGTGACAGCATTTATCTTTGCTGATGTAACTTATTGTAACTGTTATAGGTTTCAGTGCAGTGTTTCTTATACAGTCAGTTCTGCTATAACGCGATAGTTGTGTTCTTGTAAAACATCGTGTTATAGAAATTCGCGTAATAGAAATAACAGGGCTTATGGAGAAAATAGGGTTAGGTGCAGATTACTACTCGATATCGAAAAAATTTTAGTAGTTAGCCTAACACAAAGGTTAGCACAGTCTAAATAAATGTTACATTCATATCTAATAATGAAATCATACAGTAAATGTAACACTTTACCTTGAAGAAATATGAATATAACTTGATGGGGGAGAAGGGTGATTTTGAGGTTGATAACATCGATCCTCTCTTCAAGTGTTATAGCCTTTGTTTTACGATCACCACCGGGAATGCGATCAACAGAACGCTTCTTGGAGATATTCTTCTTTACCATATTCACAGTTAATACCACAAAATTGGAGAAATAGTAAGCAATAATCGCGTTACAGCAAACAAGCGTTCGCGTTATACAAATATCGTTCCTCTATTAATAAATCGCGTTAGAGCCAATTCGCGTTGTCAAAACACGCGTTATAGCAGAACTCACTGTAGTTGTTTAATGTACTGCACTGAATTTGGTTCAGAGTGCTGGTGTGACGTGCCTTCTTACTCATATACAGTAGGGTCCATCCAAAACAGTTTTGAGTCTTTGGATCCTTTTGGTTTTTGGAATTGTGGATAAAGGATCCTTGACTTGTACTAAAGTTTTAATACAAAAGCTTAAGTTAATATGATGATACTTTTAGTCACTCTATGGGATGTTCTGTTTTAGCAAGAGGCCTTAACCTGATGAGGCCTTAACCTGACTATTGTCATACACTGTACTGTACAGTATTAGAACCTCAAAAATCCAGTTATAAAAAAACTGGTATATTTGAAAAATAATGATGGTATAAAGATTATTTAAAAAAAAAAATAGTGCAACTAGATCAATACCCCCCAAAAAATAGAATAAGAATAGTCCAGGCAAGGATAACTATTTTAGAGAAAGGTGTTGATCAGTAAATTCATAATCAATGTATAGAACTTTGCCAAATGGAGCAACAGACAAGCAAATGAAATCGTGTGGCTGTCATGTTATATATGTATTGATAGCAGTCAGGTGTGAAACCCACTACTGGACCCCTAAATCCTTCAAGGTATTACAGTAATGGAGCCACGATTCTGAGAAATTAAAATATTTGTTATCATTCTTTATGATATTTGTATTATTTGTGAGTATTATCCACATTTTTTCTTGCACAAAATTTTACTTGAACTTGGGGGATGGTAGTGTCCTAATTCCTCCAGGAATTACTGTATACGTAATGCTAAATTATCAGAATTATAACAGCAAAACAGTAACTCCCAATTTCCATTGAATTTTAGACAAATATTTTGTAAGTGGATGATAATGGTCATTTCTAATATGATTCTGCTATCACAACAACAAACAGTTCTGGATTTTGTTAGTGGACTTTATACTTGACCATAAACATTGTAAGAGCCATGGTTCTCATTTGAGTACTGTACATGTATTTGATTTCCCCCCCCCACACTATTCACATGTATCTCTCATCTCACTTTACTAATGAATCCTTGTTTTATTTACAAATTAGTTGTATACAAAGCTGTTTTTAGTTAAAGACAGCTGTATGAGCCAACTCTCCACAGCTGTAAGCCATCCACATAATATGTTAATTTGCTATTGGACACCACAAGCATTAAAGTGAATTAAAGTTCTGTTTGTTTTTTATTGAATAAATCATGAAAGAACTAGGTAAATTAAAGAAGCAATGTTATAGTTAACTAAGAAGTTGACCTGAAACATCACATTTTTGGATGCTTTGCGATGTAGTCCAATTTGTTTTGTAATTGTAAACCTTCAGTTCAATTGTGTACAGATACGTAAATAGGATTTCTGTCCAAAAAACACAGGCATAATCAATACAGTTTTATTACAACTCTGTGAAAGGTACAGACGATAGGGTTCAATCAAACTAATTCTGATTTGATTTAGAATGAAATATTGTCAGATTAATAAGATAGGTTGGGTTTATTGGTTGGTTTGTCTTATTTGTTGTAATTAATGGTTTTAGTTGCTTTTGTTTATAGGACTGTAGCAATCCTTTTTTTTTTCACATATTGTAAGTTCCATATTGTTCTGAAAAGGTGAATTTTTCGTAAGTACAGTAATAAATATTCTGTTATATTTTTTGTAGAGAAATGCTACTACAGTACAGTATTGTGTCTGCACTGAACATGGTCTTAAGATGGGAGGAGTGCATATAGGGTGACTGGCTTTATTCAGAAAATTGAAAGTCATGAATTCAGCACACTACCTTAACAGTACCAGATTTCTTACGTAATATTGCTCATTTATAATTACCATGTTAATCCTGTCTATATTGTGATATTAATGTTACCTTTTAATTGATATTTGCAAGGCCCAACCCTACAACTTTTACCCATTTTAATATTAAATAGATTATAGATTATCATATGCAATTGAATTAAGTCTTGACAAATTGGTTATATGTAATAGGGAAGATATTTAGTTTCCTTTTATAATGTTAATTGACCATGTTGAATGTACAGTAGATATATTTTCAAAATTCTTCTCACCTACAATGTGTGTTTGTACAGTGGTCACTGAATTGGTGCTGCACTTGGTGTACATTATCTTCATTTAGGAAAAAAAGAAAAGTGCTACACTGTTCATTAAATGAACTGCTTGTGTTAAAATTTAGTACTGTACAGGGGGTCCACAACTTACGAACGAGGTTAAACTTTAAATTTACAGTATTGTATTTACCAGATGACTTATTTTTTACTTTCATTTACTGTATTTTATCATTCTATTTCTTCTTTTCACTTAAATTAAGTGATTTAGATGTACATAAGGACTTACGCTATGATATAGTGGGATTTTAAACATTGTTCTGTAAGTACAGTGGTCCCTCGATTAACGATTGCAATTGGTTCCACAGTCGGTTGTTAACCAAAAATTTTGTTAACTGAATCTATTATTTTAATGGGATATTGGGTAATTGGTTCCAACTCACAGAAAAAGTATACGTACATACAAATTACAGTCTTTCCTCGACTTATGACGGGGTTCCGTCCCGACGACCAGGTCGTAAGTCGAAAAAGCAAAAATAATACATAGAAATTCTAAAATGAAATACAGTACATGTAGTTTACTAATTTAATATTTATTAACATATGGAGTGAATGAGATGTTAATTAATTACACTCAGACCAGACTGGACCACTCAGGTCTTACTTTACACATAGCAAAATAGATATTAATTTCTTGATTACAACATTACACACTCATTATATTACTTCATTGTCAATACAGATGATTACATAACACACTCGACAAGATCCAAAATTAACATATTATCAAACACATCCTGTTAGTTCGAAATGAACATGGCACTTTAACTAGCATTCAGTGGTAGTGTAGTGGATTTCTCCCCTACAAACGCTGTTTGTCGTTGCGTAGCTGACCCCACAAATTCCACAGTGTGTGCCTCGTGGTCTAGGTCAACCAGCGCTGCCTTACATCACGGAGCGGGGGTCAACTGCTAAGCCACGCCTACCCCCCGCTATTTAAGACCTGACCTCATGGTGACCTGTCTCTTTCTACCTACACCAACCAGCCAGCAACACCTCCTCCTCCTCCTCCGCCTGTCTGGCGGTCCTCGCTCCCGCCGGCGAGCATGGCGACCCACAAGCTGTCCTCCTCTGAGCACCCTCACCAACCAGCTCTCTCTACATCACGCTTGTAACCATGCTGCCTTCCCAGCACCAAGCTGCATTGTACATCCAATACAACATGTATATAGAGAGCACATTGTGAGTTTCCTTTCTCCAACCCATCCTGAGTGAACACCAAACATCTCATCCCCACAGTAGTACACCTGGTTGGTGGATTCAACTCCTATAACAACAGTACCGCTGGTAACACCAACATTCATGGGTTCAATACTTAACCTGGGATAACCATATGTCTCCTAATTATCACCAATCATATACAACAATAATACTTTGGCCCATATAACTGTAAGAAGTGCCCCAGGGTGTAAAAACAAACAAAGAACGCTGTTAAGGTCGGTTATATAGTCCGACACGGCGAAGGAGTTCGGGCCTAGTTCTCAGGGTGATCTTGTCCTCGGATTCTAATCTCGCCATATTAAAGACATCCTTCAAGAACCATCTTGCCCATACGCGGCTACCGAACCTCAGTAGTGGTGCCAACACAGACAGTGCCTGGAGATGCGTTGAGGAAGAGTCACGAACGTGAAAATGTCTAACTCAAATACTCATACTATACGTCTGGCAGCCATACAGACGACACTTACTTTACTCGAATTACTTGGCACATGATTACTTCACTATGTTAAAACATGAACACTGATATTCACAAAATCAACTAAGTTAAACTGACTTAACATGGCGGTGGGAAACAATCGTTCACATACCTGGAGATGCGTTGAGGAAGTCACGAACGTGTGAGTCTTCCTTGTGCATCCGTATATACATGAGCCTGGGGCAGTTCCGGCCCATGCATACATACCAGAAAGGCTAATTTCACCAACAACAGAAATTCTATTCACCCCGGTCGCTGTACACTCAGCTATGAAAATCAATCACTTTTATCCTCTTCACCAAGTCCCTGAGATGCTTATACACCTCAACTAGGTCACCCCTTGCCCGTCTGTAGTATAAGCTAGGCAAGTTCAGGCGCTGCAATCTCTCAGGGTAGTTGAGGTGCCGAAGTGCAGGCATCAGTCTGGTGGCCCTCCTTTGAACATTTTCAACCAACTGACAGTCCCTAGCATATCTCGGGGAGATTGAGTCTGTCAGGAAAAAGTGAAATGGACGTTAAACACGCACTAACAACTCTACTTACCGGAAGCCACAAACCACAGCCAAGGAATTCTTCCTGAGAAGAGCCGTTAGGTCTTTGAGATTTTGAGTTTGACAGAATCTTTTCAGGAGATTAATGACTTTCTGAAATAGACAACTGACACTAACTAAATTACAAATATCCGATTCTCTGATGTTTGGTCATCAAAATAATCTAACTTCAATAGCACTTTGAACTCATGGCTATCCCCAAGGACGATATAAGGATATGCCACTCATAGTGACAGAATTGACACTCACTTACTTGACAAGTTTTACTAACAATAAAGACAGTTGAAGCTTTCAACATCACTCACAATGGATCTTGAATGTTCCAATTGTAATCAGACATATCTAATATGCCTCAACAATTGCAAACACAATTGCAATTTCAAATTCTGTCATTATATTCAGGAATAACGAAGTTCCGGGTGCACTCTAAGATTGAGAGAAAACTAAGGACTCAGGCGTCCTGAAGCGATGAGAAAACGGACTCCTTCGACGGGGGACTCAAATAAGGAAAGCACAGCTGCATGTTTTGTGGACTATTGAGCGTAATATGAATCGTCTGAATTTACGTGAACTGACGTGTACGACCGTGGTCATTACAGTAACAGAGACCTGACCGAGTGGCTGGCAAACCGATCAGTGGCGAAGAAGGTGGTAAAAAACATAACAAATATTAGTAGTATAATATCTACTTATCCTGTTTTTGTTCGTATGACGCAATTACTTTAGTTGTAACTATATCCTGTATATAAATATACAGGCTAGAGGAGCTGACAAGTGGCTAAGAAGATAAAAGCTAACAGACAATTGAGTAATATTAAGATGACCTTGTGATGTGACCGTCATCTGCGGACGGCTCCTCATAAAGTCGTGATAGTGCATATGGCACTAAGGTGACTTGTTTGTGCCACACAATACAGGGTGCCTGTTATTAAGTATTAAGTGTAATATGTTGAATTTGTACCGTTACAGTCTATAGGTCTCAGTGTCTTACGCAATTTCCATATTAATATGGAAGTGGTAGGAATAAGTGTTAATATGTAGCCGCCACATTATTGTTACTAATTTCTTGATAATTCACATTTTATTATCAAACGATAGCAAGCCTTTTTGAAATGCTAAAACATGCTCAACGTACTGGCAAAGTTAGATACATTAGCTGTGCTTATTCATATTTTGAATATTTCTTAATTGTGTATGGAATATGCAGATTCAGGGGTAAGTTCTGAGAACAGCACTACCACAGAAAGAGCTGTTCGATTTCGGTTTGTTTTCCACATATTCTTATCATTATAGTATTTTAAAAGACCCAACAACTTTTTATTTTAATTATATATATATATTAGTTTTTCTCTATCGATGATAAATCACCTGTAGTGGGTAGGGCATGAAGGATGAGGGAAATTGCGGGGTAAAATACGGTTAAAAACTGATATGACACTAAAATGAGTCACTGCGTGTGTTGTACATGAAATAATTGTTTACCGTCAATAGTTCTTCTCAAGTCACTGCGTGTCGTCTGTTTGGTCCTAGCTTACTCTCACGTCCACTAAAATCGTTAAATTATACCATGACGCTTCAACAAACTTGCTTTCATTGGTAACAAATATCAAAATAAGTACTTCCTATGTAATATAGCTGGGGGTTCGGGAAGCAGAGTCCCCCGTTTGGAAGTTAGGTCAGGTTTGGTAGGTTTCCTTGGTTGGTTAGGTAAGGTTTGGTAGGTTTCTTTGGTTGGTTAGGTCAGGTTTGGTAGGTTTCCTTGGTTGGTTAGGTAAGGTTTGGTAGGTTTCTTTGGTTGGTTAGGTCAGGTTTGGTAGGTTTCCTTGGTTGGTTAGGTAAGGTTTGGTAGGTTTCTTTGGTTGGTTAGGTCAGGTTTGGTAGGTTTCCTTGGTTGGTTAGGTAAGGTTTGGTAGGTTTCTTTGGTTGGTTAGGTCAGGTTTGGTAGGTTTCCTTGGTTGGTTAGGTAAGGTTTGGTAGGTTTCTTTGGTTGGTTAGGTCAGGTTTGGTAGGTTTCCTTGGTTGGTTAGGTCAGGTTTGGTAGGTTTCTTTGGTTGGTTAGGTCAGGTTTGGTAGGTTTCTTTGGTTGGTTAGGTCAGGTTTGGTAGGTTTCTTTGGTTGGTTAGGTAAGGTTTGGTAGGTTTCCTTGGTTGGTTAGGTAAGGTTCTATTCGGTTAATATTCGTTTGTTGGATGTGTTACTTCAGTTTTGGCAGTGAAAATCTTGCCATGACCAGCAAAGTTTCTACTGTATTTTATTTGTTTTTGTGTTTTTTGGTTGTTGAGCAATGTGTTTTTCCGATGTTAAAATTCATGGTTATCCACTTGTAAAAATTTACCGTTTTTACTAATGCTATTTTATCGTGAGTGAGTTCTGATTGGCTAATTGTCCATTATCGGCAAACAACGCGAGAACTATATTTAACCGTAACTCTGACAGCAGTAAAAAGCATTGGGCATCTATTTAGCTGTGAGTCGATCGTTGTGTAGCAAAAACATACCTAACCATATTTCTGTTGAGCATGGAAACTTATCATTATACTTTTTACTTTTACTTATATCCTCTTCACCACTGATTGGCTCATTAGCTGCTTGGGCAGTCGGTCATGTCCCTGTTACGCACTGTTGGCAAGTACTGGGCATGCACCGACTCCTGAATGTACCTGAACCTGCTCCAGTATTGGTCAAGAAAAGAAGCAACATTAACTAGAACCTAACTTCACCAACCAAAGAAACCTACCTAACTTCCTAGTCCGGGGGGGCAAACCCCTGTTATGTTGTAGTGGAAATTTCCCTTACAACTACAACTGCCGTTTGTCGCTGACTAGCCGATTCCTTTTTGGGCTACTATCGACGCCTAACAAAGCGAGGTCAGCTATCAAGCCACGCCTACCTCCGCTATATAAGACCTCACCTCGCCATGAACGCTCTTCTTCTACCTACAGCCACGCAGCAAGCAACAACTCCTCTGAGCAAGCTCCTCACCAACCAGCTCTCTCTACTCCACACTTCCGAACCAGCAAGCTCCTAACCACGCAGCAGCTTCCCAGTACCAAGCTGCACTGTACATCCAATACAATATATGTGCAGAGAATGCATTTTGAGTTTCCTTTCTCCAACCCATCCTGAGTGTGAGACTACATCTCGAAACCCCACAATGTTAAAAAGAAAGTACTTAGCCAATGAGAGTGCATTCATGGTAAACAGCGTTAGTAGGAACTTAACCGGTCACGGCAAAATATCCACTACGTTCAGGTATAAGAAGAGAACAATACATTAAATTCTTTGCCCGTTACTCATTTCAAGCTGATTTTATGGACCAGAACACTGTACTCCACCAATTTTTTCTGCAGATCGCTAAGTTTTATCCAGTGTTATTTTAGTTTGTCATCCAGGGAATCTTAGGAATTTAGGTTAGGTTGGATATTGTTCCTGGGTTCTGTGGTTAGATTAGGTTAGGTTAGTTTAAGTCAGATCAGATCAAGGTCATTCAAAACATGTCAAAAACTGTCGGAAAAACATGGGGATTGCCGAAATTAAAATATTATCCCTTTTCCTCCTTCACAGTAACAGGTAAGCTGTTATAATTTAGGTTAGTTTTCAACAGTGCTGATCCATGTGGAGGTTAGTTTAGGTTAGGTTTGGTTTCAACAGTGATTTGGAAGTTAAATTGTTATGAGAATAGGTTTTTATGGTGTGTTTAGATCAGATTTGAGTAAAACAAACAAATACACCAAGAAGAACCTATTCTCATGAAAAAGAAGCCACAGCCATTAAACACATATTTATCTGAACAATTCCTTCTGGTGGTAGTGCTGTTCTCAGACATTACCGGTTCAGGAATATCAGTTTTATTTCAGTAAAGTTATGAATAATATTTTAAGATGGGTCTGCAATGCCGATTTTGGTTAATATTGATGAAATACCCGTCACAGCCTAATTTGTTTTGATAGATCTTTTCTTACTGTATTTTCATTGCTGAGTTCAGTAGATATTTAGACCCTAAGCTCTCAATGGTGGCACTTTTTACTTACTTTTATCCTCTTCACCAGTCACCCAGTCATCAAAACATTACCGAGTTCTTCACCCGCCACCCACTACAGCCAGCCCAAGTCAGTGATAGTGAGGATATGGACTTTGAGGGGTTTGACAAAGAGGCCCTACAAGCCTCTGTGGTGGATAGTGATACAATTGATACAAGTGCTACAGGTGAGGGCCAATAATCTGCCCTCTGCCTCGGAACCAATCCCCCATCCCCGTGTGCCCAGCCATCTTTTCTACTAACGTAAGTGTTAAAAAACCTAATATTATTGATATTTTTCTTAAATATTAATTGTGTGTGCATACCAGCATAAAATTAAGATGTTATTTTTACTACAACGTACGTATTGTGTCGGAAAAAGTGGAGTTTGGGAGTCGGCCCAGTCTCTACTTCAATTAATCCCATATGTTCTGTTATTTCGTTTACGCGTTTCTCGTTTTACTCGGACCTCCACGGGTTCAATTGACCGCGTAAATGAAGACTATACTATATATATATATATATATATATATATATATATATATATATATATATATATATATATATATATATATATATATATATATATATATATATATATATATATATATATATATATATATATATATATATAATCTGATGCAGTTGTTCTATATATTTTAGTTCATAAATGTGTTCAGTCTACAATCAAACAATATGCCTGCTCCTTTTGGCCTTAAGGAAGTTCGTGAAGCTTATATGAGAATCAGTGGATGTGTACATAGAACACCTGTGCTCAAGAGTCAGAACCTTGACAGCCTTGCTGGCAGGCAGCTGTACTTTAAAGCTGAAAATCTTCAGAAGACAGGATCTTTCAAAGCCAGAGGTGCTTGCAATGCGGTTAGTGTCACTTCCAATTTCATTGATAATATTGTGGGAAGATTAAATAATCAGTAGACTGTTATAGAGAAAGTTTTACTATTTCATGCTTCTTTACATAAACCATTCTTACCTTATGGCATTGACCAGTATCTTTATTTCTTTTTTTGACTAGGGAAGAATTTTTATTTAACATGGGAGACTTGTTATCTGATTCCCATAGAACCTTGTATTAGGTCACATTATCAAAAAGCCAATTACAATAAACCTTCTTAGTACAGGTAATGGAATTGGCCATACTGTTCCAGATATTCCAAATGGGAACATTGACTGCTACTTTGACAACATGGTCAGTTGGTGCATGTTGGACCTTGCAAGATTCAATACAGTTTAGTATCCTAAAAATCCTAAATCCTCAGAATTCAGTCCCCAATTTCTTAACTTTTCACTTTTGATTCCAGATTTTACACTTTCCTCTTCCCATGCACACACCTTAGTTACCCATTTAGTTCATTGCCAATTTCTTTATTTCATCATCAAAAATAATTTTTCCACTTTTACATGAGACCCTTCAAATTTTTATTTCTTTAATGAGCTGTTTAGGCATAGCCCATTATAAGTCTAATTTAGTTTCATAGTACAGTAATATTTTAACATAATCGCTCTATATTTACAGGTGCTTTTAGAGAAGGAGAAAAGACCTAACAGTCCTGGAGTGGTGACACACAGCAGTGGTAACCATGGCCAGGCTGTAGCATATGCTGCCAGTAAGTCTGAAGATTTAATACAGCTATTGAAAATTTCTTAGGCATATCCTGTGAATGGAACATATTTTCTAAAATACAATATACTTTTAAAGTTAGGTAGTTTTCTATATACAGTTTTCTCACAAAAGAACTATACGTAATTAGTTTCCTATCGTTCCTCATTTGCATAGCAAAGGTGATTTATGAACCTGTTTGGGGACACCAGCCTCCTCTCCCTCTCCATCACATTGCCTTCTAGTGGGTAAGAGGTTATCTATGAGCTAAGCTTTATCCTTTGAAATTTAATTACTTGTATTTTACTGTATATTATAAAGACAATTATTAACAACTTGATTGAATTGAATTTTGTAGGTAACCATAAAATTCTTCTGTAATAGACTAAGGCTTAAAAGGCTTGACTTGTTTCTGGTGGCATGACCGAGATAACCTTCAGTATATGGGCTCATACAGCCAACCTACCATCCTTAACATTGTATCTTTGGTGACTATGATGTAGGATGAATTTAGGGGGTGCTTTGTAAGGAAAAAGTAAACATCTTTATACACTCGCAAATTTCAGTTTTATGCAGGTGAACATGCAAAATCATATTCTGCACCACTTCCAGAACATCTATAGTTGTTCCTTGTCAAATGTGTGCACAGTGTGAACCTGCCCTTATATGTGAAATTATTTGTGACACTAATTTGCACATCATGAAGGCAAGCATGATGACACTTGAGTTAGCGTGTGATGTCACATGACCATCAATTTGTAATTGATCCACACCAAGTCTCAAAAGCCCAACTCCTCTCCCAGGGAGTAACAACTTGGTTAAATATCTCACCTTGGGTGACTTTCTTGAAGAACAACGCTTTCCATGAGTGCCTTTAGTGTTTATTGGTATTTTATTAGCTGTGTAGTGTCCTTTTAGACTTTTTGGTTTAGTAGGACTCTCTGGATTTTTAAAGTCCAGGGAGGATCCTTTCCCTTGATCTTGCCGCGGGCTAGCTGGTTTTTTGTACTTTTGTTCCCCAAACCAAAAATTTTCTGTGGCATGTCCCCTACATTTGCAGATTTTGCAAAAAGGTGCCTTTTTGGGTTTGGTTCCGGTGACAATTTGTAGATGTTCCTTAGAACTGGTTACGGGTGCTACAGACAAAACCTTAGGAGTATTTTCCACCGGTTCAGAAATTTCCTCCACGTAGTCTACAAGCTTAGTCCCTACTTTATATTCTTTCTTTATGGCTGACTTGCATGTAGGTTCATGTAGCGCCATAATAAACTGTAGGAACTCAATGATATTGTAGAAATTTTCTTTAGGTAATTTTTCTTCGTCCTCAAACCAATTTGAGGATGCCATGTAAGTTTTGAGATCTATCTTAGTGTGTCCGGCTAAAGCCTGTGCTTTTTTGCGTCATTTGCAAATACAGTTACTTGTACGCTCTGCCATCCTGAAAATCTAAGTAAGCGCACCTCCTTTGGTACCTGACCCGAAAAAGGATATGGATTGTTTCCTAAACGTTGGATAGTCATCTGTTGCCTCATCAATGGCAGACGCATACATCATACTATCTGCCCCACTACCGGTTTTCATGTTGCTTTGAACGTATGAGATTTTATCCTCATCGTTAGCAACATTATTGTTTCTCATTACATCTTCGCACTTACGCAAAAATGTTAAGGTATTATAATCTGCATCTTCTGCAGTAAATTTTTGTACCTTATTGTTATTTTGAAGTACTTTTACAGTTTGACAGACTAATGAAGTCTGTGGGTTAGTAGAGCCACCTGTTGCCATTTTTGTTATGTTAGTTAAAGCACTAGCATTATTAACAGGTAAAGGCAGTGGGTAAATGTTACCTGACCTAAGGAGTCTACTGTGTAAGTCCTCGTACTGAGAATCTATGAAATTTTCACAGCTAGCTAAGGAGTCAGTAGGTGTTAACGCTACTGTATTTTGCTAAATTGTAATAATTCTTCACTTCCGGTATCAGTTGCCACTAGCTCCTGTGAATTTGTAGATAACTGACCATCTGAGTCTGAGTCACTAATTTCCTGTTTGCAACCCAAATTTTTTTAAAAAGGGCCCATAAATAGGAATATTTATCACTTCACTTGCAGCATAACAGTCACTACGTTACTCACTCAAGGAGTAATGCAAAAATATTTATATTGAGTTCTGGAAATGAGAAAAATATAAATATTATTAAAAAGTATGAAAAGTATGTAAAATTATAGAAAATATATATACTTTTTGTAAGTCCTCTCTTACTTTCTAAATGTGTTTATTTAGTTTTGCTTTTAAACCCTTGTGCAAATAGCTTATATTTTATATTGACTACATGTGAAGACTTCTTGAAGTTCACTTGTGTTTGTGTAGTCTATAAAATAATGATTGTTCGTGATCTACCTGACCGAAGAGTCCATAGAGTTTTAACGCTGGGTTATGACGTGAGAAGTTGATGACGTCCTACTCTGGGAAGGATGATGTAACACGTCTTGTGGCAGGTAAGGATGATGTCACACACGTTTGCGGCGATCAACCTGGGGGGCTGACGTGTTTTGCGGCGATCAACCTGGGGGCTGACGTGTCTTGCGGCAATCAACCTGGGGCTGACCTGTCTTGCGGCGATCAACCTGGGGGGCTGACCCATCTTGCAGCGATCCACCTGGAGCTGACCTGTCTTGCGGCGATCAACCTGGGACTGACCTGTCTTGCGACAATCAACCTAAGGGCTGACCTGTCTTGCGGCGATCAACCTGGGGGCTGACCTGTCTTGCACACTGGAGAGGCTTGATTGTTTAAGCAAGAGGCTACTTGCTTGTCTGGAACCACGATGACAACCTTCCAAGTACTCCTATGTTGTAGTGCTGGCTGCTGGATGGCTACACTAAGACAACATTCGGTTGGGCTTGGTTGATCTCGGCTCCAGATGGGTGACCATGAGTTGTATGCTGGTACTGGGGGGGTTAACTGCTGGGTCTGCAAGTCTTTATATTGTCTTTGTTACCAATATGTTTCTGTGTATACGTTTTGCAAATGTTTATAACCACTGTCCACTTATATTACTTGAAAATGCTTGTTTGTTGATGATTCACTTAAAGTGCCATTTGTGTCACTTAGGTCACTGGGTTCATTAATAATTATTGTTTCTGCATACTGCACTGGTTTTTAGTATTTGTCTCACTGGCTGCCACCAATATGTGATAGCTGTTTTGGTATCACATTAATTGTTTTAAATAAGTTCTGGAACTCTTTTAAGTGGCAGGGCTTGATGTAAACACTTCTTGCTGTTTTCTTTTACAGTATTGACAAAGCAAATATATACACAGTTGTAATCTGAGAGAATAAATTCTGAATTCTCTCCAGGGAAGTGCTGTGAATGCACTTTGAGAGAACACTTGAGTTACGTGCTCTTCCCTGATCAAGTGGTATAGATCTGTTCCCTCCTCTGAGCGTGAAAGAGGAGAGGACGAGGCGTGAGAGCGAGCTAGCTGTTTTGATTCATCAGCTGACCTACGCTCAACCTCTGTGATAGTTACAAAGTCAGCCGTGAATAATCGTCAACAACTGAGTCATTGTTGAATAACTCGGTGAATAAGTTGGTGTTATTCATTTGGGTGAATATTTATATAAAGCAAAGGTACTGTTACAAGTAGACAATCCACCTAGTCCTGCCTCTCTCTCATTCTCCGACTATTCATCCTCTCCCAACATCCACCTACATCCATTGATATGTTAAAATTACTAATTTTTAAAACGTTTTAATAACGTGTCTCAATGAACCACTTTCAGTGAAATGAGTGTGCGCGTGTGTATGTGTGCAGTTACCCAACCATGTGGGTAGGTAGCCTGTGTTGCGTCAACTCACCGACCCCAAATGAATTTAAGTACTATAATAATACTGTATATCCATTAGCCGGAATCCCTCAAAGCCGGAACTCTCTGATAGCCGGAATTAAATTTTTCCGAGGGGCTTATTTTCTGGAAAATTTCCCAGTACCTGGAAAATTCCGGGGATAGGGGACATTTTTCCGGGTTTGAGAGATCATGTACTGTAATGCGCACATTCTGGAACATGTGAGAATATTTTTCCATTACCCAGAAACTTCCGGGGATGAGGGATTTTTTTCCGCCTTTAAGAGATAAAATAATGCATCATTCTGAAACTAACGAGAAAATTTTTCCGTTACCTGGAAAATTCCGGGAATGAGGGATTTTTTCCAGCTATGAGAGAGTCATCTCGTTACCCGGAAATCTCTCAATCCCGGCAGTGCTCTGCACCAGTTGTTCCGGCTAACAGAGATATCACTGTACAGTACTGTACCTTAAATAAGTTATAAAGTTAAATAATATTTTAAAATAATGTGGACAGTAATCAAATGTTTAACAAATATTTCTAAGGTATATAACTGTTAAAAGATACCAATTTAACCCCTACGCCCCGGGCTAGGGTGCTGCTGGCCGTACCCCATGCAGGGTAAAACGAGAAAAATCAACTTCTCCAAAAATATTTTTTAACCTTTTGAAATGATGAAACAATCATAAAGAAATAAGAAAACTATTTATTGACCCTCTAAAAACTTCCCTGGGACCTCAGTGGCGGGAAAATGGTAGCGCGGAGCGAGGGCAATAAGGGGACAGTGTTGTTTTGATAGCTGACGCTCGTGGTCACTACACACTTAGCAGCCATTTTCTGCTTGTCTTTGTGTCTTGGATGGCCAGTAATTCATATATTTACTGATCATAATACTTATTTCCTATAAATAATTAATTTATAATTTATTTTATTTGCATTATTTTTCATAAAAAGTGCTCGGCGACACACACACACACACAGTCTGTCGCCAGGCTGTCTTGCTGTCTTTGTGTTTGGTAGAGTAAGTAATGCATATAAATAATAATAATTCCACAAATAAATACATATATACCATAATCATAGCATTATTTTCCAGTAATACTACACTACAATGCAACTACAGTGGTCCCTCGGTTAACGAGCGCCTCGGTTAACGAGATTTCGGTTAACGATTTACCTTCCATGAGATTCTTAACTTCGGTTAACGAGCAATCCCTCGATTAACGAGTTTTTTACTAGCCGACTTCAACATGTTTTCGCTTGCATTTGGCGGTCCACCAGCTGTAGTATTAGTCCGCCAATACAGTAATCGGTTTTAGGGCTTAAATTCCTTACTATTTTAGTAAATATCAAGAAGTTTATACTATTCAATAATTTTAAAAGTTTAATATTAACTTTTTTAGTCATTTTAACAATTATTGAGCATAATTGAAGGTAAAGAAACTAGTTTCTGGCATGCCATCCAGCCTGTTAACACACCAGACAGGCGTTAGTCTCTCTCTGTTTTCAGTGGAGGTAACATCTTGCTTGAGACTCTCTTCAACTAAACGCTTTTTTTCTGTGTTTCCAAGCAAATTATTGGTCATTTTGAAATATATTTTACATATTGACAATATATAATGCAGTGCAGTGTTGATTTAAAGAAAATAATCTTGAATTACACCAAGAGAACTAAAATTTTATGGGTGAAATGGCACCATGGGGTGACTTCTCTTCCACCCCAATGCCTTCTCTTCTTCCTTCTCCTCCACCCCCATTCTAATTCCCATCATCATCATCATCCAGGAGCCTTCTACATACACACCTCAAAGTAAGTGTACTTTTCTACCTTTTTTGTTGAATTTAGGCAATTTTTGGTGAGCTGGAACCAATTACCCAAAATCCCATTGAAACAATGGTTTCGGTTAACGAGTTTTTCGGTTAACGAGCAACCTGCTGGAACGGATTGTGCTCGTTAACCGAGGGACCACTGTACACTACTTTTAGCAATATTACTTTGATACAACATGATAAAATGGACAAACAATGAATATGAAACAAACAAAGGTAGGTAATTATGTTCAGGAAGCTTCCCTGTGGCCGAGCTTGTGGCGTGACAGGCATATAGTCACGCTGGAACCTGATATCCCATGCTGGGCGTTCAAACAATGCTGCCAAAAGGCGAGCGTTCCGGAACGTCGACCGGGGCGTAGGTGTTAAACTTTTTGACTGTGATTTACTATGGGATGGTCATGATTAGACCATATTCCTATTAATTTTTATGGGAATTAATTCTCTTTTATCTGATGAATCACTATCCAAGGCTTTTTTCTAGTCCCTATTAAGCTTGGATAACGAGGACCTCCTGCACTTGTGTCAGGGTTGTATTGAAGACCAAATCTTTTAAGTTTAAGTTAGGGGGCCATCTTCTGCATGCATAATATTTCTGTGTTGGCACCACATGGTGTACAAATAAGGCCCACACCATGCTTACCTTCTATCTGAAAACATCCACTGCTTAACGTGGTACAGTCCACATGCTCACAGATAGTTGCCGTGGTATTATTTAAATGTTTGCTCATGCTGTACACATGTACCACAAAACAAGATTTTGGTAAAGAGAGGGTTAAGGGCACCCAAAATTTCAGGTTGCCTGGGGTGTCGACAAACCTAGAGCTGGCCCTGGCTAATTGCAAGTTAATAGGCTACTATCATTTTCCTTGTCACACAGCATAGCAAGAAGGATCTTGTTGATTACTTCTCAACTGGAAAAAATTTGTGCATTGACTTGAATTTTTTTCATATACCTGTAATAGCATTGTGATATAAATAAACATGTTGCAGTAATAAAGTATTTTAGTAAAAAAAAATTATTGTTCAATAAATTGAAGCTGTGATATGTGAATTTGTGATGGATAAAGACTACACACACAAAAGGGGACTTCACAGGATTAATAGTTTTCTTCTTTCTGTCAGGATGTGCTGGCCTCCCTTGCAGTGTAGTTGTGCCAAAGGGAACTCCACAAGTTAAGTGTGATGCTATCAGAGACTATGGTGCTGAACTTGTTTTTTGTGAAGCTTCACCAGCATCAAGGTTAGAGTGAAATTATTTGCTTTTTAATTATTATACTGTACAGTAGAATATCAATTATCCAAAAAGTTTGGGATTGGACGTTATTTAGAATACATTGATAGCCCCATTAGCTGGAATAATTGGTGCAGAGTGGTTCCTTTGTCACCTCTCAATCCCCGTATGTGCTGAATGACTGGGATTCTACTCTATATTGTTGCAATATTTATGATAAAATCCTAGCATGAAGTATATTATAAGGAATATTTCTTATCTTCATATCAATGATGGATCAGTTTTTGAATGTGTATTCAATATGAATTTTGTTTAGAGCTATGTTGTTATTGTCATGTCTGCAGGCTGCTTTACTTACTATAGCTTGATGTTGTGTGACCACTGGCTAATGTTGTTATAAATCTGACTTCTCCTTTATATTCTGAGATGTATAGGGACACACACACACACACACACACACACACACACACACACACACACATATACATACACGCACACACATTATATATTACCTGTATATGGTTTGCTTTATTTAGTAAACATTATATTAGCATCACTCCTCATCATTCATCAGTAGGGTTGTCGGCTCATATTAATGAATTCCTTCCTATTTCGTTTGTCAACTCCCGACCAGAATCATTCTGCTTCGTTACCAGTTCCACACTGTTGTTAGTGGGGAGGTTTGGTACAGCAACTCGCCATCGTGTAAGGGTGAAACTGTTTGCTCACGAATTCCTGACCCCGACAGAACCTACACTCTCTACACACTTGCATTGACTGTCCACTCTGCTATGTACTGTTGGCTTTACTCCTGCATTTACAATCTCTCTGCCTGAGGTGTGAACTCTGAAGTGTGAATTTGAAGCATTTGCTAGTGAGCGGGAGAGAGACTGGAGGGTTGTGTCGGTGTAGGTGTCTTTCTGTTGGGAGGAGACGAGGTACATGTACTGGGGGTGTGGAGGGAATGTATACACTATAACAGTATATCAGTTGGGAGAGATAAAAATGCAGAATCGCACTTTGACAATACCAAAGGTGTTTCCTCAGCTGAGTGTAATCATCTAGTGCTAGCCAAATGAAAATAATAAAATTATAATAGGAAGAGAGAGGAATGAAGTAAGATGTTCCTTGGCAAAAAGGGACATTTATGAGCAAATGGATTATGGATATGTTTGAATCTATATCTTGTAGAAGCAGCTAAGTTTTGTTTAACCCCTTGACTACGAGAAGGAACTTCCCCAGCTGACTAAAATTGTCTGACGGTAGCCTGAATAAAATAGATACGAAGACATTGTAGTGAAGGGATTATTCAGTTGTACGCCAAACAGTGCGGTTAATGGTAAAAAAGATGACATTATTATTAGTATTATTATCAAATGTGTAACATATTATGCAAAGTGATTATATGATTCTGCTGTAAAGCAATGCACACCTTTAGGGATGTGCAGGCTCCTTAATGGCATTTCGGTGTGGTGTATCTCGCAGCTTATCTCCTCAGTCATTAAAAGGAATTTCATGCCACACTCTTTTGATTTTCCTTATATCTAAGACGGCTGCTAAATACCTAAATAAAGATTACATTGAGATATAAACTGCCTTTTTACTGCAAACCTTGAATACCTATATACTGTATTTGGGCTTATGAAGCTCCTTTTTTACAGAAATGAAACTTGTGCAGAGATTTCATCAAAGACAGGCAGAGCTGTCATCCATCCCTTTGATAATTTTGATGTTATGGCTGGTCAAGGAACCATTGCATTAGAACTTCTTGAAGAGGTATGATTATGGTAATAAGAAAATTATTAAGAGGATGAGCAACAAGTCAATACTGTATTACTGTTGTCATTTTATATGGTTTGCAGGAGTGTAAATACATTGTATACTTTATTTTCTTTTACTTTTATCCTCTTTGTCACTGATCGGCTCATCAGCTGATTGGGCAGTCGAATTTGTCTCTGTTACACACAGTACCCAGCATGTACTGGCCCCTGAATGTATCTGTATCTGCACCAGTGTTGCTCAAGTCCGGTCTTGAAAGAGCTCACAATCAGTTTTGTCGCGTTGTTCTCTGACAGATTGTTCCAAGAGTTTATAATCCTCACTCCAAAAAGTTTGATCTGGCAATTTTCTGAATTTGTGGCTTCTTCAACCTTAATCTGTGACCCCTAGTAGGGTGGGCATCGGCCTGCTTCAGGTATGAATGCTCAACTGAGTACAGTGCTGCCCTCTGAGATGTTTAAAAACTTCAATTAAGTCATCCCTTGCCCACCTATAGTATAAGCCCCCAGGCCCCATTGTGGGTCGATGACCTGTGCCCGGTTGGGCTATTCTCCATAAAAAAAAAAAATAATAAAAAGTATTCTAATCTCTCTGGGTACATGAGGTGCCGTAGTGCAGGCACCAGTCTAATGGCACTCCATTGAAAATTTCGAATTGACTGATAGTCTCTAGCACATCTCGGGGACCAGACGGGGTGACAGTACAGTAGGATCTCAAGTTTAGCGAGTTTTAGATTCGCGATTCATATGTTTCGCTTCACTTAAAATTTCCAGCTTCTCAAGAATAGCGATTTTCATTCCCAGTTTTGCGAGTCATTGTTGAGTGGACAGCGCGCATTGTCATGGTCTTTTGTTATCCGTCGACCCGCCGAGTGTTTTTTGTTTACGGCGTAACGGCAGTTAGTTTGAATGAGCGAGCAGAAATATATCTACCTGTCTTTCAAGCTCTTGTAAAAGAGGGTGGTTATTGCCGACACCAGATCTTCAATTGTGATGAAACTGGCATTTTCTGGAAGCGCTCACCCAAGACCACTTTCATTGCCGAGGATGAAAAACAGGCAAGGGGGTGTAAAGACTTCAAAAGCCAGGATTACAGTTTTATTCACAGCTAATGCAAGTGGAGATTTCTTGATGAAACCCCTGGTTGTTAACCGTGCTGCCCGTCCTAGAGCCTACCGCCATGCCAATATGTCACAGCTCAATGTTTATTGGACATCTAATAAGAAAGCTTGGGTTACAACGTCTTTATGCACCGATTGGTTTGACAAGCAATTTTTTCCTGACGCCCAACAGTACTGCCAGAGGAGGAACATTGACTTCAAAGTGATCCTGGTGATGGATAATGCTCCTGGACACTCTTTAAGTTTCTAATTGGACACCACCCTAATGTACAAGTTATCTTCCTTCCTCCTAACATCACATCGCCTCTGCAGCCACTTGACCACGAATTCATCAGTAATGTTAAACTGTTCTACTATCAATCACTATAAAGACTTTCGTCAGCAGACAGACTCATTAGTTGAGTTACAACAAATCGAGGCAGAACTCTCTAACAATGACCAGGCTTTACCAGCACCAGCTAACCAGGAGGAGGCGCAAAGGAGATGATAAACAACCCGACCCCTAGCACCTCACCACCCCACATCCGTGAAGTGTTATCAGTTTGTGAATTTGGGAAGAAATATAATATTAAAAATGCAGTGGACAGAATTATTGAGGCATGGCGTAAGATTAATCTTGCAACAGTGCTACATGCATGGAAGCCTTTGTTCGTTAGCTCTGAGGTAAGTGGGGCAGAACAGACTGAGGCAAGTGGGGAGAGGCAGTCTGCAATGGCAACACAATGGACACGGTCGAGGCAGCACGATCGGTCCCAACACCGTGATTTTCAGATGTTCAGGTTGAAGATTTGCAAGAAATCGTTGGTCAACATCAGCAGCAACCAACAAT
The DNA here is from genome assembly GCF_018991925.1 of Homarus americanus. Lineage (NCBI taxonomy): Eukaryota > Metazoa > Arthropoda > Malacostraca > Decapoda > Nephropidae > Homarus > Homarus americanus. The sequence continues at coordinate 3,808,171 of NW_024722227.1, forward strand.
TGAAGAAGTGTTGGAGGAGGATGATGAACAAGAAGAACAGCAACCAACACAAGAGGATGACGTTAAGCCTGGTTAAACTACAACAAGCCAGCTGACTGATGTGCTCACAAGCATCACACGTCTCGGTGAGCAGCTACAAGAATATGATACCAGGCCTCTTCCTCAGAACCTTATGTGCTCTGCCCTTGATAAGGGTATGGAGGAATATAAGGCCCTGTACATGTCCTGTGTTAATGCTCGTCAGTAGGCCCTTATTACTGGGTACCTGCGCAAGGCCCAGCCTGTTATTAATGCCTTGGCAAACATCACTTTAGATGTTGATGGCACCACTGATGATGATATTGAAGTGTTGGGTGACTTACTGGTGGAAGAGCTGCCTCAAGACTTTGAGGGATTTGATGCTGAGGTTAGAGGAAGTGTAGAGGAGGGAGCAGGGAGGGAGCAGTAACCAGCCCTCCCTGCCTCGGAACCCATCAACCAGACCCGTCAAGCATTTTACTGACTCCATCAAGGTTAGTTATTCTACAGTGTGAGTGTATATAAATACTGTTATCAACATTATGTACTATGTAAATATGTATGAATACATTACAGTAATGTCATTTTTTGGGTGGGTTGTAGGTCATTATAGGGGGGTTTGGGTGGCACCGCGAAACCGATTTGGCTTATTTGCATGTATTTCAATGTCACTCGTTTCACGATTTTTAACTTTTGCGACGCTAAAACCAGTACCAATTTGTCGTGAAACATGAGATCCTACTGTACAGTACAGTACTGCAAATGGGCAAGCACCCAATTCTTGAAGAGTGTTACAATGGTCGTATCATCTAGGTATGTGAATGACCTTCTTATAAGACTTAGAATCTTAGTTGCTTGATGCCCCTTCTCACAGTGGTTCAAGAACTTCAGTTCGTTGTCAACATATACACCGAGGTACTTTTCACATTCAGTCTCTGTTAATGCTGTTTCTCTTTCCCATTGGGACTTGTGTATTGTTAAGTAATTAATTTTACCAGTACAATACATGTCTTCCTCAATATATGATACAGTACTACAGTAACCTCCATTTTTTTGCGAGATAGGGACAGAACGGTTCTAGATATTTCGTCACTGAACATTTTATCATCAAGCGATTTATCACCAGACAACTCGTCTCTGGACAACTTGTTACCAGGCAATTTCATCACCCAGACATTTTGTCACCAGTATTATATACAATTTAAGTTTGTGGTTGGTGTTCGTTACCATAAAGGCTTAAGCTCCATTACTGCATCAAAGTCCCAACCATCAATGGCGTTGTTATTGGGCATCTATATTTAGAAATACTGTACAGTACAGTAGTTAAAATCGGTAAAAATTTAATTATATGAGGTATTAAGTCAATCGCAAAATAATCTAAGAATATGAAATCACTTATCTAAAATTGATGTAGATTGTGAGAAATGGTTTTTAAGAATGTAATTTTTTCAAGAGGATCATATCTCTCAAGAAGCCTTTGCAAGCGTGAGTGAAGTTTCTATCTTTGTCTCGGTTGTGTATTGCCACCTCGATCAAATTCTGTTTTTCTTCTTTTGAGCCAGAGGCCTCTTTCTTCAAAACTTCAATAAACTTCCGTACTGTATATTGGAATGATGGCAGGAGACAGAATGCTGCATTGCATTATGAAAACCTTCAAGAGTATAAGTCCTTGTTATATCCTTCTGAGTTCTCATATGCACATTCCATACATGAATAGGAAACACTGATACCAATCTGCATCCGCTGCATCCTTGACCTCTTTCAGCAGCTGTGCATGTTAATTCAAAATAGGAAACAAATTCCTGAGGAAGGCCAACTCTTCAAATGTGTCATTTGCATCATCAACTGGTAAGAATGCTAAAGCTGTAAAACATTTTATTTTTTGACAAAAGTGAGAATTTGTATTGTATAAATTTTTTTAACCCATTTACTAAATACTTTTTCGAGACCTTACCTTAGCAGCGTTGGCACTCCAATTGAAGAAATAATGTTCATATCTTGATCAGCGGTCATTGTCTGATCACGTGCCCTGAAGTACTATAGTTCTTATCTCACACCGCCAGTATTTTTTAGAGCTATCTGCATGTGGTATGCATGACAGCCTGCATTGTTTTATGAAGATTTGATGATCATTCAGTGAAAAACATTTCCAGAATAATTTTAACTCTTACTGTGGTCTATTACAAAAGAATTTTATGGTTTTCTACAAAATTGGAATTTATCTAGTTGTACTAGAATTGTTTGTGACGGAAAATTACACAAATAATACTGTATTACAAAAAATTTACTGATTTTTATGTTTTGGGGTTTTCATGGAGTAAGAGAGCATTTATCATATGTAGAAAAATGTCCTCAAATTGTGCAATTGTCGGCCAGTAATGTACAGTACAGTATTGCCAATGTAACATGTATCTGACTCGTTTCCTGACACCTGTGTCAACACACTTATCAAAGTGAAATACCTGTAAAGAATTTCTAGCACATATAGATAAATAAACTAAATATTATTTGTTTCCTGGACACCTAAATAAACCCTGCTTTATCATTTCACAATTCTCCCTTCACTTTTTCTGCCAAAGCTGTGTCAGTTGATGTAGCCTCCCTAGTGAGAATCACGTGTTGATAAGACTGTGCACAGTCAGATGTTGGATAATAGCATCCCTCAGAATTTTCTCAAAGAGTTTGCACATTCAGTATGTGATGTTAGGCTGATTGGCCTGTAGTTTTCTGTTGTACCTTTTTCAACCGTTCTTGTGCAGTACTATATACTGTACTGGGCAATGGCTAATTTCCGGTACCTAGGCACTTTTACTTGATCCAAATACATGTCAGTAAAATGGACAGCAGCTAAAGCCCTAGTGGTAAGACACCCCCACAAACTCATTACTTCAGATACTAAGTTTGAGACTGTTCCAGGGCAGCATCATGACAATCTAAGGCCTCAGGCACTTTATCGAGAGGGGTCCCCATTAGCCCTTTCCTCTACCTTTTTTCAGGAAAAAGAGACATTGTACAGGTATGTTTCAAATAATGGTTATTTATTTGGTGAAATATTTTTGTCATGAATTCAACTAATGAAATATAGTTCATTATAAAACCATTTCTTGCTATTTTTCCGTTCAAGTTTTAAGTTTTCCTTTTCAAGTTTTATTGATTACCAGAAGTCATTTAATCAGAAAAAAAAAATATCTTTGAATAAAATATAATGTAACAAACTATGATAATGAAAATGACTAATTTTAATTCATATATTCATTGGAAGAATGAACTGTATTTACCTGAAGTATATTAGAGACAAATATTTACCGGTAACTAAAAGTTGACCTTTCGAGGTTTCATAGCAGCAAACTGGGAAACCACATCTTCAAAGTCAATCACACGTGTTGGATCGCTTTCAAATGGGTATGATGGCAAGGCGGTTCAGCTTATCTTGGCTCATTGTAGCACGCTTTTCATTTTCGAGAAGCTGCGTTCTGCTTCACACATATTGTGACATGCCGCGACAGGAGTATTCTCAAGGTTATGCTGACATTGGGAAAAGTTGCTTCTAAATTCTGATGCTTTATAACTTGAGCATTGACAGTGGTGAAGCCATTCTCTCTTTCAGTCTGATCATAAAATCATAAAAATTTTCAAATTCAGCAACAGCTTGAACACAGTCATTATCAAAATCATCTCTGTATTTTGATGTGAGATGGATTACTCTAGCTGGCAAATGCTCTTTGTTTTGATCTGAGAAACATTTTAGAAATGCAAAAATCATCTGCTAGTCCTCTATAAGCTTCTTTACGTTGTGCAAGACAAGTCCGCAGTTTATCTATGATTAGTGAAAGTTTGCACTCTGAACATCTGACCTGGGGATTCTGTGAATTCTTCATCTGGTGATTTACTTTCATCAAAATATCTCTCTCGTTTTCTCTGACGTTTTTCTTCATATTGATAATGTTGGTTTATGCATGGCATGGTGTTCTTTGCATCATCTTTAATCTCGTCAAATTTTTCACGCACTTTCTCAGTGAACTCCTCTAAAGACTCAAGCAATGATGTGGCTGTCAGTAGTTCCACACATTCCTTTTGCAGAGTTAGGCTCACTTTATTGAACCAAATAAGTATTCTATTCCACATTTTAACAAGAAACCTGTTTCAAGCTTCTCTAGGCCAGCAATTAATCCTTTCGTCTTTGACCTCATTGATTCAGGTTCATCGTCATTTGCCACAAAGTCTTTGAGGATTTCATAGATGATTTTGTAGTTCAGACACAGTGCTTTTGTAGCCTCAGCATGGCAAGACCATCATGTAGTTGACGAGCTCTTTAAAGTTAAAATCCTGTAGTTTTCATTTGGGGTTACCGGTAAACCCTTTGTCAAGATAGCCCAACGATGTGTTGATTCTGCTCAGAAAACATAAAGTTTGTTCAGCAAACCAAAAAAATTTACTGGTTCCAAACAACAACTAACACTGTGTACTCCAACCAGGTTCAATGATTGGGCAGCACAAGGTACATATAATCAATGAGATTATTTACATCTTTGAGTTTTTTTGGAGACCTTCATATATACCAGATATATTGGCAGCATTATTGTACGATTGTCCCCAAATATATTGAACATCTATGTACAGTTCATTCAATGTGTCCAAGAGCTTACCACACATATATTCTCCTGTGTGACTAATAATGGGAAGGTAAAGCAAAAAATGATCCATTGGTTCACCAGACGAAGAAACTTATCAAATGTTGAATGAAAATTGTCAGTTCTTGAAGTATTGGGTTTGGAATCTAAACATAGTAGTATTTTGCACTCTGAATCTCTTTATGAGTTCACTGTCTGAGCTCCACTTTAGTGCACAAATATTCATGGAAGTGATTAGCGTGCATCCCCTACTGACTTATTTTATTACAAGATATAGTTTTGCTGTGAAATAACGCTTAACTCTGGTATATGGGTGATTCTGAGGCCATCACACTCATGTCACATTAGACATAATATATTTGACTGAAAATAAGACCTTAATGATATGATGTACTATTATTATTGATAAGTGAGATCCTTCATTGTTTTGATATTATTCTTCACCTTTTTTATGAGAAGAAATATTAAGATTCTACAAAACAATTTTATTTAATCCACTTAAAGTTGTATAATTCTTTAATAGTATTAACTCCACTCAATCTAGGTGCCAGATCTGGATGCTGTTTTGGTGCCTATCAGTGGTGGGGGCATGACATCAGGAATTGCTGTTGCTACCAAAGGCATGCAGCCTAACTGCAAAGGTAAGTTTTTATAGGTACAGTATTAATTTTATGGCTAGTGGCTCCTGATGAATGACCAAAGGTATCCCAGTATGTTGAACACCCAGTGACAAAGCTCACCTAAATGATGAGGTACAATATTTTAGTGTCATGATTTATTGTTCAAATGAATAGTACAATACCACCATTGCATATTTTTTCTTAGGAGTCTTTCAGCACAGTTGTGGTTGCTGACATGTACAGTGGTCCCTCGGTTAACGAACGGTTCGATTAACGAAATTTCAGTTAACGAATTAGCTCCCATAAGGATTTTCAGTTCGATTAACGAACAAAACTTCAATTAACGAAATCCTTACGACAAACACGTTTTGTTGTGTGCATCAGCTGATCGGCTAGTCCACCAATACAGTAATCGGTTCTATGTTTACATTCGTTTCCAGTGCAGTAAATATCAAGAAGGTTGTGCTTTTTAATATTTTTGCATTTTTTATGTTAAAATTATTGGTAATTTAAAAATTTAGTTAACATTCCGGTATTGATAATATATGCAATACAGGGAACTAGTTTTTTGTGCGCCCATCAGCCGCTTGACTCACCCGCCAATGTGTCTCTGTTTAACTTTGTTTACAGTGGAGGAAACATCGTGTTTGTTGGTCTCTTGAATACAGAGTATTTTTACGTTTTTACATTAAAATTATTGGTAATTCTGAAATTTAGTTAACATGTTGACAATGTATAGCGCAGTGCAGTGTTGATTTGAATAAAATAATCTTTAGTTACAGCTACTGAACTTAAAATTTTATTGGCGAAATGACTGCATCAAGCATAGGTGAGAAAGATGATTCCCCTCAGTGTTCTTCTCCAAAAATGAGAAAAGATTTTCATGTTAGAGAATCTCAGTCCAGAGGTTCCTGACATTATTATGGAAGGTGACTCGCCTTCCAAGAAGCATTAAAATGCTTCTCTTCTCCCTTCTCCACCCCCACTTCCTTCTCTTCTCCCTTCTCCTCCACCCCCACTTCCTTCTCTTCTCCCTTCTCCTCCTCCACCCCCCACTTCTAATTCCCATCGTCATCATCAACCAGCAACATTCTACATACACACCTCAAAGTAAGTGTATTGTACTGCATTTTGTTTATACTTTGTATGTACTTGTCTGTGAGTTGGAACCAATTACCCAATATCCCATTGAAATAATAGGTTCGCTTAACGAAATTTTCGGTTAACGAACGACTGTGAAATGAATTGTGTTTGTTAACCGAGGGACCACTGTATATGCAACAACACTGAGGCAGTTGTAGTAGAATATTGCTAGAAATATACATTTGAGCAGTTATCATGTCCATTTTCAATTTATATACAATCATGTTGTTCCAGGATTGAGAAATTATGTCTTTCCAGCACATGCAGGGGGTTAGATTCCCAAGCTCCAGGGTCCAGACTCATAAGATTGGAATCTGTTGTTGAATGAGTTTAAAAATTAGAATATTGTTCCTGTACCATCTATTGTAGCAGGTGTTGCTAACTGTCACTCTCCTCTCCCTCCTAAAAGGAGGGATTGTATATGCACTGTATACTGTACATACACCCTTTACACACAAACCTTCAGTAGGCAAGGCATACACTGTCCACTCTGGTATGTACAGTACTGTATGTACAGTACTTTCACACTTACTGAATGTACAGTACAGTATATGTAACTGTAATCACTTTTTATGCCTTAACACTACTTAAATGGTACAGTTTTCTTGGCTGATTGTATCCTGGTATACTGTACAGTAATGTAGAGTACTTCGCAATACAGATCATATGAGAAAACAATCAGTAAACAAGAAAACAAGCTACTACAATGGCAGCTAGATTTTGAAGAGATAGACTGTGATATACATCAGCCAATCACCCATGCAGTCAGTAGTACCACACAAGTCTACCCACCCACATGCTCAGCTCATAATACAATTACGTACAGTACTCAGAAATTCATTCGAACGCACAGAATGGAATGATTTTTCTCAGAATTTCTCGGAATGATAAAATTTAATTTTCCGGGTAATGAAAATTTCCAGGGATCAAAGATTCTGGCTCATGGGAATATTACTGACTTGCCAACCATGGGGATTATGTTCTAGAATTCTCTCAAAAGTTAAGGATAAGTACAGGTGTATGCTAGATACTTCTGAACAACTTACTCTTCCTTGAGATCTGATCTATCCCGTCTTGAGTATAAATTCTCATAGACAGTTTGAGAGAACAGTGGAAAAATTTGTCTATGCAGTTCTGATAGTGGAGCTAAGGACACTAGGGATTGTAATTTTCAGAATGAATTTGTCCTTTAAGAGCAGATTCAGAGATAGGATGATCCCTTTCTTAGGGACCTCAGCTTGAAGAGCTTTATTTTTGTCTCATTATCATCTTTTTCATTATTTTATGGCCATTTTCCACAATGTCATGGTTTAGACTTGGTTATCTGATGGCAACTTTCTGGGCTGCATGTCCTTTTTTACTGTATCCTCTCTCATTAGGTGCTCATCTCTAAGGTAATTTCTCACAACTTCTCAATATGTCAATCTTGGCCTTCCCACTTTTTCTCCTGTGTTCTCTCTACATGTTCAAAATATCTCAGCCTACCTCTGTGCAAAACTTTACCAATACAGCTCCTCCCCGATTTACAACCTACTCGACTTACGACCACCTGCACTTACTACCTGCCTCAGTCGTACCAAAATTTGGTCAAATTACGTATTTTCGAGTCCCAAAGTCAGTGCACAGACAAAATTTTCGTTTGTAATTCACCTTAAAATGGCTGGCAAGCTTAAAAGTGAGTGTTTTGTGGTGCTGAGAAGAAAAAGAGACACCCATTTTAGATTTTGTATGTACTGTATTATTTTAGCATTTCCGACTTAAGACCATTTCGACCTGGATTTGGGTCCCTAACCCCGTCGTAAGTCGGGGAGGAGCTGTACAGTACTACATTACTCTCAATACCCAACATATCCAACCATTCTCTTTAGCTTTGAACAGGATTTCCTATTTCTCAATTTTACATTATGCATCCACCTCACCATTCTCATTTCAGCTCACTCAAATCTATAAGTGTCATCCTCTTTAACTGCCCAAATTTTATTGCCATAGAACCACCAATATACATAACTAATCATAATACAGTCCTGCTATACCAGTACTTATGTAAGTTAAATTGTGGTGTAATGGTGTGGAGTTCTCAAAAAACGTTCACATAAATTTTTCACAAACTGATGACTACTGGCAGACTGAAATTTTTTTAATGGGAAATCCAACATATAGTTTGTATGCATGTTGAAGCAGTTGACCTCATGCTGTCTGCACAGAAAGCTAGATTAGATACATCATTTATGACATTGTTGTGTTCCACTGGCAGCTTATTAAATCTTTCAGTTGGAAAGATTTAAAAACTACAAACTCTCCAGTCATTTCATCCTCAAGATTTGAATAAGACTCGAATTTGAATACCTTCTTTTTCTGTCATGCACTGAACTCAGCAAGTGTTAATAATATTTTCTGTTACTGCCACAGTAAGATAAACATGAGAGAGAGAGAGAGAGAGAGAGAGAGAGAGAGGTTGAGATGTTACCACCACAGTAAGATAAACATGAGAGAGAGAGAGAGGGTGAGAAGGGGGGGCAGTGCTGACAACGTGTTTGTTGGTCTTCTAATATAAAACAGATGCCCTCGTCTAGGGCTGCGATTGGATGGCGATTGCTCAGTAGTCTACCAATTCTTGCAGAAGAAACAACACGCTGGTCGAACCCAAGACCCTAAAACGTAAATATAAACTCTAAATAACTTTAATAAGTATATTTATGTACTGTAATTTGATCATATTATACAACTTGTATCCTGATGTATCAACAGATGTAACATGTGAGTTATACTTAAGATGTTAACAGGCTATGTACTGTATATTGATTGTATTATTCATTCTATGTGTCCTGAGATGACAGCATTTGTTATATGTGAATTCTTCTTTAACAGGTTTTGTCCGAATTATATGGTACGCGTCAACGTTGAGGGTTTATTTCTCCAGCAACAAACCAATAACGCTCCTATGAGCGTTAAAATTTTCTTTATACTGTACTCACATGACTGAGACTGAAATGAGAGAACAACAGTACGTACTGTATATTGGGATCATACCTTTGTCAATAAAGTGTAAGAGTTTTAGCATGAGTCCAAATAGAGGAGTTGCCACTGAACTTTAGTCTTGTACATACAGTGATTATTATTTGAATACTGTATCATGAAATACCATTAGAATTGGGTCTTGACATCTGGGAGTTGAACATACCCTTAATTGTGAGGTTTGCTAGAATTTTTTTTTCTATAACACTGCTATTATTCAGTTGTTGGTTGATGGAATGTTGGATAAGAGAGGGTCAACCTGTACTGTACTTATTTTGGGTAGTTGTGATAGATTGCTTTGACATTTGGTAATTGACTTTATCCACTCTAGCTTTCTGCTGTCTTGGAAAATCATATGTCTTTGGGAAATCATCAGTAACTTGTAAGCTATGAATAGAAGACTGAAGAATGAAATCTCATTTGGTAGCCAAAGGGTGAAGACAAGCTTCCCACCCACTTTCTTAAGTGAATTTCTGAGTGAGCAGGAACTGTGAAGAGATTAAATTGCAACTCATTTTTGTAGATAGTGGTTCAGGATGAGTAATAACTTATCTAAAGGCTTCATTTGGACAATGTAACGTGTTTGCCTCACACCACTGTGGTTACGGGGTCAAATCTCCAAGTCAGATGTGAGAAGGGTGTTATCCAGTATGATCTTACCAAGTATTCCGGTTTCCTCCTGTGCTAACACTGAACAAAATACAGATCAGCCCCTTGAACAGCTAGTGAGCTAGTAAGTGGTGAAGTGATAAATAATGTAACTTATTGCTGGAGCTTAGGAGGCCCCATTGCGAAGACAGACTCATCAAGGGGTGTTACATTGGAGGTACTGTATCACAAGTCACTCCAATTGGGTTTTTTATTTTTTTATTTTTTTACTTGTGTTAATTCTTTTGTATTTTCTGTGGAAACAAGTGTGTTTTCTTTATTCCTATAGTGTATCCTGTTGAGCCTTATGGGAAGCTACTACAGAGATGCCTTCAAAGCAAACAACGCATGTGGCCTAATCCTCCACAGTTCATTGATACCATTGCAGATGCTATACGCACACAACAGGTAAGAAGAAAACATCTTTATGTGTGTAGCACAGGTATGGACCCGCAAACCCAGATGCCAGAAAACTGGATATTCTCAAAAACCAGACATTGTCTTCACCGGGTTAGGTTAAATTTTCTTCCCTGGCTATGTAAAGTTATGCTTCCACACACTCACACAAACTAAGTTAAATTTTTTGCTCTACTTCTTGAATAACAAAATAAAGAAAACACCATGGTATGCATACTTGAAATAAAAATAAATAATTACAGGTATAAGTTGTATACTGTAATTATATATAATTGTGAGTCACTGGCAAACACACATTTTCTCATATTAAGGGTAGGCAGGATAACCAATATGAAACATGATCAAATACCATAACAGTGTTTGTTGTTTTATAACAAGTGTGACAGTCAAAATTAAATTTTATTAATTATACTTGTATGAGAATAGGCATATGGAAAAATGTGATTCACTGGCATATCCACTTTTTCCCATATAAGGGGTAATCAGGGCTACCAACATGATGTAATCAAACACCCTGTTCAGAATATTTTGTCCGTTGTGTCATATTGTATAACACCATCAGTGTAATGATACTTTTTGCTGAGTATACACACCTGAGTGCACATATTTTTACCAAATAGTTCACTTTCCTTTCTGGAACAAGTTGAAGTAATTAGTAAATACATGTACATGGTGAAGCACTAGCAGAAAGAAAGAGGGTCCCATAGGCATAAATCCCCTGGAGATAGAGTTACTGTACTGTAGTTAAAGCAGCAATAGTGGGAGGTGGTGGTGAACAGAGGCAGCCCTAAATACATTTTATTATTTCCTTCATATACTATAGGTTCAGATTCACTCTAGAGTCTAAAGTAAATCAGTGAAACTGTCTTCAAACATAAAAAACATCACACTATCATGGGTAAACAATAATCCAAGGTAGATAATTAAATCAGTCATCTTTTCTTCAAATAGACAGAGTAGAATATCACAACTTGGGTTGGTGTTCCAGGTAACATGAACAGGTTTTGTCTTGTAAAGATCATATTAACATGAACTTATATCTGAGTAAGGTCTAGGTCAGTCAGCTTTGCCTACACTCTCTGCTGGCAATAGTAAGGTATTTGACCAGTCCACCTCACCAGAACCCATCTTTACTTCTTATCACTTCTCACCACCCATCTGCACCAATAGCCATTTGCCATCATTGCATTTGGCAATTCTAGTGTTAATAATTTCTGTTGTGTATTGTGCTAACTTTTCGGTTATTTTCTGTATTTACACAAAGTAATTCCATACATAGGAGCTTGTTAGTCTCTTAACCCGATAACTGCAACATACATTCTCGAATGATAGCAGAGAGTGCGACATATGCAGTATTCTGGAATTCAGAACGTTTTGATTACAGCACCCCCCAAAAAACATTATATCTTGCAGGGTCAGGTATGGGATGTTTACACTCGCCAGTTTCTTGAGTCTCCCCACTGAGACATACATTTTCTCTATCCTCCATTTTAGAAATTTCACAAAATCCCATGTTGATGTTGTATTTACATTTAAAATTACTAATGACTGCTTATGTGTTACTGTAAGATATACTGTACATGCCTACTTATAGTTGAAACATTCAAGATTCATTTAGTGATGTTGAAAGCTTCAACTACTGGTATATTTACTATAAGTGAAATTGTCAAATAGTCAAGTGTTGGAGTGAGCAATAGAGATTAGAATCTTTTTTCCGTCCCACGAGAGACTGGCGGCCAAACTAAGGTAAGTGATGGACTCATATTTTGTTTCCATATTCTTCTACATATTATCTTTTAATCCACAAGAGTGAAATGATGTTCTTGGAAAATCGATATACTGTACTGTACTTGTTTTTTGCACACTGGGGGATTGATCAGAAAATCACTCTACCGCAGTTATCGGGTTAAAGAAAGATGGCAAAAACCACTTGAAGGATACTATTAGGAGTTTTGGAAGGAATTATACAGTACTGCTTCCCAAAGTTGTAGAAATGTAGAACAATCATTTAAAATGTTAAATTTTATTTCTTTAGAGAAAAAATAATTGATGGGGTGTGCAGAATCTCTGAGGTACAGGCAAGTACCCCATGAGAAGTTTAATTGAGAACACATTTTTGTAGAGCCTAATTATGTTCTTTGGTGGGGGTTTACTGACTTTTTTCATTAACAGATTTTTATCACGGTATAAGTAGAATTATATCATTTATTCAGTATGTGGTCTTCTGTCATGGTAGGTTGGTAACTTGACATTCCCAATCCTGTGTGAGTATGCTGAGCCAAAGGTGTTTACCATCACAGATGACCAGATGATTGAAGGAATGAAGCTTGGCTTTGAACGCATGAAGGTGAGGCTTAAGAATTGAATTTTATACAGATATTCACCTAATTAGATGTGGTTTAACTTACAGTCACCGCAACGGAAGTTGAGACCCTTCCCTATATTGTATGAGTTCGGTTTGTTCTCAGCAATATTACACCAAAAAAATCCTCAGATCTAGTTGAAATTTTGGAAACATCAGGCATCTGGTAACATCATCACGAGCCTCTGGCCGCACGGAGACCTCAGTGCCCCACCAATTGTTGAAGAGGGAGCACGCAATGACAATGCCTCGACTTCCTGTGGCCCTTATTTTACTTCTCTGCTGCATCACACCACCCTGCGTGCATCTGAGTGATCCAGGATGGGCCCCAAACCATTGATACTGGCTTTAAGGGAGGAAAACTGCCTATTGTCAAGATTTGTCGGCATACTTGCTGTTCAAAAGCAACTGTGATGCGTCCTCGCAGTCGCCCAGGACCTACCACCAGTGCTGTTCCGGCGCACAAAGGTTGTCGTGGACAACACCCCCCCCCCCACCCCCGAACCCCGAAGGACTTCTCCTGCCACAGATCATCTTCTGAAGAATTCTTTACTCAAGAATCCACAACTATCCAGGCCTTCTCTGAAAAACCTTTCCATTCATGGGATTCAACACCGCCTGCAAAAAGACCTTCACATGCCCAGCTGTATAGCGGCACTCAAGCTGCTTCTCACCCCCACCATACGCCACAAGAGACTCGCCTTTGGTCAAAAATGCCGTCACTGGACTGTGGAGCAGCGGAAGAAGGTCTGACGAAAGCAATTTTTTAAGTCATACGGTAACTTCTCATCGTGTGCGCGTCAGGAGGCCCTCATACCACAGCCTGGTGTGGGGGAGCTTCAGTGGTAACAAGGGGCATGGAGGACTGTACTTTCTCCCTAAAAATACAACTATGAATGGCATGTGGTATCTTGAGGTTCTTAAAGATCATTTATTGGACATTTACGAAATTCATGAAACTGACATTTTTATGCATGATGGCGCCCCCTGCCACAGCGCCAAGAAAGTGACTCATTTCCTCTGGGAGAAGGGTACTTCAGTGTTAGAGTGGCCAGGAAACAGTCCTGATCTATACCCTATTGAGAATGTCTGGAAATAGATGAAAAGTAAGATCAGGGACTGTGGATTTCCTGTCTCACCTGCACGAGGAGATTAAAAAAGTGTGGACACGGGAGATGGACATAAGTTATTTCGTTCATCTGTGTGAAAGCATGCTAAAAAGGTTGTCTAATGTGGTGAAGGCCAGGGGAGAGATGACTGGGTACTAGGGATGTATTTCCAGTGTATTTTTGTATAAATAAAGAGTAATTGCCTATTTTATTTCTATCACACCTAGGTCTTAACTTCTGTTGCGGTGACTGTACATTTACTTGTATAAATTTGACTTTATTTTTGTAACATGAATGTTATCAAATAACTTATATGTTTCATTCTATAAATTCACCTGCTGACATCATCATTTTATGGCCACAGTCAGTGCACATTATTGAATTACTGCAAGCACCCTTCTTACAGACGGCACATAGCTATTTTCCACTTTCCATCTTACTGATAGCCATAAGGATGTGACATGTTCAGTGGCAGGACACACTATCCAGACAGTCAGCGTTGGTTAGTGTTTTTGCAATAAGCACAGAGTTGTGAAAAATATCGAACTTTGTTACGTAAGTAAAGTATTGTTACATTAGGAAAATGTTACTCAAGTAGAGGTAAAAATATCCAAAGTTTAGTGTACTCAAGTAGAAGTAAAAAAGTATCTCATTCATAAAATACTTAAGTACTGAGAGTAAAAGTAACAACAAAATTATTAATTGTCTCAAATATTAAAATAAATCCACAGTAAATTGTAAAAAACTAGTTAACCTAAGATAAAATTAAAAGACAGCATTACACATGTTTATTTGCAAATCTCTCCATTAAGATTAATCAGTACCGGTAACATTCTCAGAACTATGACTGTCCAATCAGGATCTTTTAGACCTAAATATAAGCCCAGCATGACCTACCGAAAGAGAATATGTTCAGCCGCTCTTCTCCCTACAATCCATGGCATGGATAGTGAACGGGCTGAGAGTATGTCCATCCAACACTATGATCACTTTATTCCTTATCCACACAAGTATCGTCAACGTGGACCACATAATGTTGTCTCTGCTCACATTAGGTTAAGATACAGACCTATCTGGCAAGTATCTGAGGTGGAGGATGACCCACACTTCTCTTCCTGTAAACTCTGTAACTGTCCCAGTGCTAATACCCTTCAACACTATTGTCTTGACTGTCCCACTGTCAGGGGCCTCTCACCACAGGGAGTCACTGACCTCTATATGTCACCACCTACTTATTCGTAATAATTTAGATTTAATTCTTGTGCGCTACACAGGCTTTGGTGGGTGCTAACTCCCATTGTCCTTAAATCATATCAATATTGCCTCCATACCACAAGTCATAGCGTGTCCTGCGAGACACGAGTACCAATGTAATAGTGTCTGACTGCATGGTCTTGTGACTAGGCTTGCTGCCCCCTAGGGTGTAATAAATTAATTAAATAATAAATAATAAGCCCAGCATGACTAACAGATGCTCACAAGCAGCAGATGCAGGTAGTGGGGTGTTAGATAAGTCACATAATGTTGGGAAAGACCTCAGTATCTCCATCCCATCCCCTGGGCATGACAAGTACCTATCAAGCTCCTTCAGTTGAGGAGTTTGTGGATGATTGTTGACTCCATAGTGACTGAGTCTGACTAAGAATCACTGTGAACTGTCCCTCTAATTGGGTGTGGCTGTGGTGACGGCACTTTTCGATTCTACTGTAATTGATGAGTGGCTGAATTTTTCGCACCACGTAAAATCTGGCGGGTGCTGGTGGGGCAGTGGTACTTAGTTATTTAACCCTTAAGCCCCGGGTTAGGATGTTGCTGGCAGTACCGACCCCGCAGGGATAAATCGAGGAAAAAATCAACTTTTCCAAAAATAATAACAAATAAATAAATAAATAAATACTGTATATAAAAAATGGCGGGAAAATAGGCGGACGTTCTGGGACGTCACCCGGGGCCTAAGGGTTAAGCAGAATTTTATATTCACTCAGTTTCTCACATAAGTATAGATACACGCTTTATATCTAAGATGGAATTATGTAAAGCATTTTAGAATTACAGCCTCTTTGAAATTCGTTTTAGGTATACAGGTATACTACAGTATTGTATATATTCAAAGAGCAACTGAAGGAAAGGTCGGGGAGAAGGGAGGGGATAAAAGGGTAGGCAAGGTGAGGTGGGTGGTCAAGGTGTTAATGAACAAAAGAAGGTCAAAGGAAAAGTCCGCCGTCATGGCCACTGCCACCTGACCTGACCTGACCTAGCTTCACCTGACCTCTAAGTATGTAACCGCGTGGTGTCTCCCCACACCATACCCTCCACCCATACAACTCTTTTACTATGGTTAATATTTAATTAATTAATTAAATAATATATTATTAGTTTGCCACAGACATTAAAACTCTTTGTTTGGGTCATGTAATGGTTAGAGTTACGATTTTTGTTTTTTCAATTGTATTGGAGTAAAAGTATTAGAAAACCTTACTAAAGTAAAAGTACTTAAAAATTTGAGTACTTTTTAAAAGGTAAATATCCAAAAATGTTACTTGAATACAGTACTCAAGTAAATTTATTTACTTAGTTTACAACTCTGAATGAGCATCACTTTCTCATCTGGGGAGAATCATAGTTTTGAGTCCCATTGCATACAGTAGTGCTATTTGAACTCTTTTTAACCATTTAAGGAAGTTCATTTTCCCTCCCTATCAGCTCGTGTTGTGTCACTATTCTTACATGAGCATAGATCAGCAAGAAGTTTTATTTATACTGTGCATTCTGTTGTAATTTCTTTGCATATAATTTTTATTTAGGAAGGTGTTTGCCACACAATTTTTCACTTTTATTATTTAGAATATTAAGGTGAATGGTTTTATAGTTATGCAGTATTTTTCTTAGTTTACCTTACAGTTCAGTACTTAATACTGTACCAGTATTTGGTTTTGCATAATGAATGGTTCCTGGGGTTGATCATTAATTGGGGCTGATATATTCCCCTGGACTGTATACCGGGTACCTGTACTGTAGGGTCTTAATAATTCTTCACTTTCCAGTTGAGTGCATATTTTACTGTGGCACCTGCAAAATACCTCTCTTTGAGTTGGCTAGCCATAGACTGTGCAGCCTGTACTTCAGTTTCAATTCTTGCAAGACTGATTTTAAAGTGTATAAATGTAGATTTGAAGAAAATTTAAGAAATTTTGTATATATCTACCTGAAATTATGAGTTGAAAAATAACAATAAAGCATCTCACAGCTTGGCCTGGTAGGTTAGGTTAACTGAGATCCCAAAAAGAACATTCCCCCTCTTGCTTCCATGGTCCACACTGACTCTGGTGAATGTAAGAAATGTTTTTTTTTTTTATGTTTTGACCTTATTATAATCATTTATTTTACTTTTATTTTTTTTTGCACGTTCTGTATGAAAGATTGTGTGCATGTAACCGTTATAAACAAATTTACATATGTCTACCCAAAATATGAGTTAAAAAAAAACCCACTCTGAGTGATAACTCTGGCCCTTCAGGGTATCAGGCACGGAACCTACTTTTCCCCATTAGTTCTTTATACAGTATTGATATACAATCGATCACTTAGTGATGGCTTTTTGAGGTCCCTAAACCACTTAGTGATGGCTTTTTGAGGTCCCTAAACCCATCGTATAAGGGTCAACACCTGTTCTGCACATAGAAGATATACAGTATCATGATTTTTCATCCCACTCACGTGATGTATAGAGGACCTACTGTAAGAGTATTACTAGATAGAATTCTTATATCTATGTAGCCACAAGGGAATTAAGTAAGTGCATTCTTTCCTTAATTGTTGCAGAATTACTTAAAAAGAATGAACTAAAATACATTGAATGTAAGGATTTTCTGTTGGATATCAAAATACTACACTGCTTGGCAAGTTGTAGGTAGATCAGTGTTAAAGCCAATTAATATGGGTGATTTATTTTGCATTGTTGAAGAATTTTGTAATGATAGAATTTTTTTATTATTATGAACTTGGCTACAACAAGAGGAAATTAATATTGTTTCCTTATTACTTTCCAGAATTTTCCTTTTAAAATTACTATAGTAGCCCATGTGCTCATCAACCCAGTGTCATTATGTAGAGAACTTTACAGTACTGTACACTACAGGTATATTAAATAATATTTCATATTTATTTATCAGATGGTTGTGGAAGCTGCATCAGGTGCTGCCATATATGCTGCAGTGAAATCAATAGAGGAGGTTGACGCAGCTCCTGAGAAGGTCGGAGTTATTCTCTGTGGTGGTAATGTGGATTTGGATCATTTGCCATGGTTCTCCCGCAAAACTTCTTATTAACTTAATGTTGTACTTAGAGTGTGATGTGATAAGTTTTGTAGAGAATGTCTAAGAAATATTAAGTTTATCTATACACTTTGTGGATTGAAAGAGTATGTAAACCACTATAGAATCAATCGATCATGGTGCTATTCTCAGGTATAAGGGTTGGTGACCACAACCCTCCATTCAAAACATTTTCAGTGCCTTTCTCTCCTATTCCTTATGTTTTGTATCTCTGGGGATTCTGCTCTATCCATCAAAGTCTCTGCCATACCTTAGCACTTTTACCCTAAATTTAACCTATAAATCTTTACCATTAGCCCCATCATCCAAAATTATATGACAGAAGTACAGAGTATCTCATTTACCTTTTTATATAAGTTTCCATTTCATTGCTCTAGCCATTCATGATACGGTACAAGGTACAGTACGTTTTTTTCTATCAGTAGAACTTATTTCTAACTTTCTACTGTACAATCACAATTATAAACCCTCAGGTTTACTTCAGGTAATTGCTGAAAATGTCTATGCTTCTTATCACTACAATAGTAATGCTTGTATGCAATATTTCAGCAGTCTTTCTTGAAGTAAAACTAATGTTCTGTTCATTAAATTGGTAAGATTTAACTTTTAGGATTTATATTTAATTTGGAAATTGTCATTACTGTTCTTCTGCCAAAGCTCATATTCTTTGCATTTTCCGATATGTTAACCAGTTTATGTAATGCCTCTTCACTATCTGCAATAAGAGTAATATAATCTTCCTGCCAACTATTTGATATTACTTTCCCATTAATTGATATTCCTTCAATATTTTCTACAACTTTTGATATCAAAGATTCTGAATAGATATAAAAAAATGGAAAATGCATTTGGCCTTTATCTTAACTCCCTATCATACTGTAAAATATCTGATAAGTTTATTGGTTTGTTGTTATCTAAGAGAGTAAGTGCAGTTCTTATGACAAAGAATGCTCATCTGTTAAGGGGTTTGGTAAAGCAGTGGGATTACACTTGCCTATCACCACTGCAGCCACAAATTTAAATCCTTGGGTCAGATGTGAGAAGGGTGTTATCCAGTGTGACCTCACCAAGTATTGCAGGTTGTTTCTTGTTGCTTCAGTTTCCTTCTATGCTCACACCAAAGGTTGTAACAATGTAACAAAGAACAGATCAATCACTGAATGGCTAGTAACCTGATAAGTGGTGGTTTTGTCAAATGGAACATACCCAAGTTTGGAAACCATCATCAAATTCTCCTGGCAATGCTACGACAGTGTTAGCAACAGTGTGAATAATTCCTTCGTCACAAAATGTTGGTACAGTACAGTGCTGTATAAATAATTGAGACAATTGGAAATGATTTTTTTTTTTATTATTTACAATTTAAACACTGGCATACCTGGAAATTGGTTATTGGTGATGGAATCAAAGGAAGAAACCTTACTAGCCTGAGTGGCAGAGTATTTGAGGAAATTAAATGATGAAACCTCCCAAAGGACCATATGACTGGATGGGAGGAAGGGGGAAATAGATGATCTCGTACTACCATCTAATTGTTGCAAACAGATACAATGTGAAATAGTTGCTGTGTGTGGGTATTACAGTTGGCAGTACTGCACTGTATATTTATAGCCTATTAAGTTACATAATAGTACAGGTATACAAAAATAACCGGAATTATTTTTGTATGAGTGGCCTCTGAATATTTGTTTATGAGTGGCCTTTATATAATGTATATACTTTTTGATTATACAGGACCATACCAGATAATAAAAAAGTCATGCTAAATCATTATGGATTTCTTTATACTGTACTGTATACAAATTTGGTTCACATTGCAGTACAGTATATTGAATAAATTTGATAAATAAACAAGCAATGTAGCAATAATATTTAATAAATGTGTAAGAAATTAAGTTATAAAGTACAGTACAGTACTATATTACATGGAAATAAGTAGAATTCATACATCCCAAATAATGCTCAATCATAGTTGAACACGTAATAGCACTCATGATCCGATGACCTCAAATAATTTCATGTTATTGGTGCAGCCATGCTTCCCAAAATAATTTTTAGCTTTTACAGAGACACTTTAAGGTCGATAAAAATTGCTTGGTAAATGTAATACTTTTATCCTCTTCACCACTGATCAGCTCATTAGCCGCTTGGGCGGTCAGTCACGTCTCTGTTACGCACTGTTAACAAATACTGGCCATGCATTGGCTCCTGAATGTATTGGAACCTGCTCCAGTGTTGCTCAAGTCTGGTCTTGAAAGATCTCACACTCGGTGCCATCACAACACTCTCTGGCAGATTGTTCCAAGTGTTCATAACTCTCACTCTGAAAAAGTTTGCCCTCACAGTTTTCTGGGCTTGTAGCTTCTTCAACCTTGAGCTGTGACCCCTTGTGGGGTGGGCATCAGCCAGCTCCAAGTACGGACATTCGACTGATTAGTGCCCGCTGAGATGTTTATACACCTCAATTAGGTCGCCCCTTGCTCACTTGTAGTATAAGTCAGGCAGTTGCAGGCACTCTAATCTCTGGATAACTGAGGTGCCGAAGTGCAGGCACCAGTCTGGTGGCCCTCCTTTGGACATTTACAATCAACTGACAGTCCCTAGCATTTCTCGGGGACCAGGTGGGGTGACAGTACTCCAGGCAAGAACAGTATTGTACGAAGGCCATTCATCAACTGGCCACTCACCAGCATTAGCTAGCCAGTAATCCATCTATAGGTACCCATTATCACTACTTGATGATATTAAATCAATCAGCATTTAATAACTGTAAGAATGCATAAAAGAATTAGGTACGTAAATTTTGGCAATGAATGATTTTTTGAGAAGCTGTGTGTTGTATTTTCCCTCTCACGGCTGATTGTCAGCTGTGGTCTTGAGAAAGATTCGTAAATGAGTCATATCCAGCAATACTGAACTCACATTCCTCTGGGTCGATTCTCCTGTTCTTGTACAACAGTTCTACAACACCTACAATATCTGGTTGGTGTACTCTTAGTAGTGTTTCAAACTCCTCTCTCTTATCGAGAAACCTGTCAGTATTAGTGTACATGGCATTCAAACCAGAATTTGTTCTCGGTAACGTCTCTGCTCTGCTCTTAGTATTAACCCCGCTCCCCACCCCCCCCATTCTCAGAAGCTGCAGCGTTTGCTAAGTACACTGTATTTTGCAGGGTGTGGTTAGAAATGTCATTGTTTACACGGTGCTCGCCTTCTCCTGTCCGGTAGGCGGAGCTGGTGCTGCCTCCCGGGTGAGGGTTAGAGCAGGTGGAGGGTGCACTGCTGCCCCCTGGCCCTGTGTCGGCACACTTGTTTCCACTACCCTCCCCCTGAGTATAACCCATGTACACCCGTCCCCGTTCTTCCTTGACTCCTCCCTCTTCTGCTTCAAGTCCTGCAGGAGCTTCTTCTGCTGTTCCCTCTGCATTACCGTGCGAGCTGGGTGAATGAATACATCCCGAAATGCTTCGATCCTTGCTAAGTTTTTTGCCTGCCGAATAGCATGCCATTTCTCCTCCTCACTCACTAGTGTGATCCTTAGGGGGCGAGGCTTATCCCCCTGCTTTTGTGCCAGCCTCCTCACATCCTGAGGGGTTGATGGAATCTTCAGAACCTCTGTACAAAGATTTTGAAACAGCACCTTATCGTGTGTTACCTTACTCACAGTTCCCCCTGCCTGGCTCTCTGGGACTCCAAAAACTATTACATTGTTCCTGCACTGGAGACGTTCCTGGTGTTCCTCCTCATCCCTAACAGTTAATTTTCATTTCTTCGACACACTTCTTCAAAGTCCCAAGCTGTTGTAGAACCTGTTCTGATCCTACATTACTCTCCGCCCCCTCCCGTGGCCCTGCTAATATGTCAGCATAACTCCTCTTAGCAACCACCTCCATTCTATCAGCTACTTCCTCAGTCTTAGCAAGGATCTCTTTCCCAACTTGCTCCAGTTTGGCAACCAGCAGGGCTCCAGCTTCATCTATTTTCGTCCCAAGAGAACTCGTTCCCTTATGGCTTGCAATCGCTTCATTCACCTTGACTATGCAGCCAGGGCAATACCAGCAACAGCCATCATGCTTTACGGCAGTTAGTAACTTCCTAAACGTTGCATTAGTCAGGCCTGTATCCTCCATATCTGACGTCTCTCTGCAGTATCTCAGTATAATTTTTTTATTTTGACATTACAGAATATAAATATCTTTATTGGTTTTCATTCATCAACTAATAAATATAAACCAAATTAATTTTATACAGAAGTTGTGCTTGGGTAAATGAAAAAAAAAAAGCTAGCAGCGGTGAGATTCGAATCAACGACTCTGGAAGAACTGTTGTGGGGTTATGAGATATTGGTTCACACTCAGGATGGGATGGAGAAAGGAAACTCACAATGTGCTCTCTGTATACTTATTGTATTGGATGTACAATGCAGCTTGGTGCTGGGGGGTGGCAGCGTGAGTCCAAGAGGACACGCGGCTTGTGGGTCGCCATGATCGCCGGCGGGAGCGAGGGCCACCAGGCAGGAGCGGAGGAGGAGGTGTTGCTTGCTGGTGGCTGTACGTAGAAAGAGGTAGGTCACGGAGGGGTGAGGTCTTATATAGCAGGGGTAGGCGTGGATTGATAGTTGACCTCCGCTTTGTTAGGCAGCGCTGGTTACCGACCTTGACCACGAGGCGTACGCTGGGGAATTCGAAGAGGGTCGGCTGGTCAGCGACACGGCAGTTGTAGGGGAGGAATCCACTACAATACTCCCCCTTCCCTCCAGGCAGTGTAGGAGACTTGTTGTCGGCAGGGCTGCATCCCACATGTGAGGCATAACAGGCGGTGCAGGAGACTTGTTGTCTGCAGGGTTGCATCCCACATGTGATGCATAACGGGCGGTGCAGGAGACTTGTTGTCGGCAGGGTTGTATCCCACATGTGAGACATAACGGCGAGGGCATGGATGAGCCGGCTGCTATGGAAGACAACGTTGTCTAGATACATGAGATCTGTGGGAAAAGAGGGAGAAGGAGGGTTGTGGAGGCGAGGAATGTGGCGCTTCTCTTGCGGCAGGTACACGGTCCTCAGTAGCGCCTGTTGGGGTGTGTGGGTCCGCGTCAGGAGCAGGAGCCACGTCAGGAATAGGGTCCATGACAGCAGCAGGATGCATGACAGCAGCAGGGTGCAAGACAGCAGCAGGGTGCAAGACAGCAGCAGGGTGCAGGGCAGTAGCAGGGGGTACCTGAGTGAGAAAAGAGGGGTGTGTGGGTCTGCGTCAGAGGCAGGGGCTGCATGAGGAGCAGGGGCCACGTCAGGAGGAGGGTCCAGGACAGTAGCAGGGGGTACTGCTGGGCCGAGGGCGGCGTCTGAGGCAGGACGGGTGTGTAGGGGTCGATAAGACGTGGTGCTTGGGGCAGGAAGAGGAGCGGCTGTCTGCTTAGAGTAGCAGAGCTGCTGTAGGGTCTCTAACCTGCGGTGTAGAAACAGTAACTGTAGAGCCGATGAGAGCTGCCTCCATGTGGATAAGCTAGTCTTCCATGTTGATTGAAGACTGGGAGAGTGATCAGTTTCTCCTCCATCCTGTGTGAG
Source organism: Homarus americanus (assembly GCF_018991925.1). Taxonomy (NCBI): domain Eukaryota; kingdom Metazoa; phylum Arthropoda; class Malacostraca; order Decapoda; family Nephropidae; genus Homarus; species Homarus americanus. The sequence goes on from NW_024722227.1 coordinate 3,832,032, forward strand.
TGCGATTCTCCGGGGGTCACCATTTGTGGGGTTATGAGTTTCTCCTCCATCCTTTGTGAGTGCAAATCTCCAGGGTCATCATTTGTGGGGTTATAAGATATTGGTTCACACTCAGGATGGGATGGAGAAAGGAAACTCACAATGTGCTCTCTGTATACATATTGTATTGGATGTACAAAGCAGCTTGGTGCTGGGGGGTAGCAGCGTGAGTCCAAGCGTGGTGTAGGAGAGAGTTGGTTGGTGAGGGTGCTCAGAGGACACGCGGCTTGTGGGTCGCCATGGTCGCCGGCGGGAGCGAGGGCCACCAGGCAGGAGCGGAGGAGGAGGTGTTGCTTGCTGGTGGCTGTAGGTAGAAAGAGGTAGGTCACGGCGGGGTGAGGTCTTATATAGCAGGGGTAGGCGTGGATTGATAGTTAACCTCCGCTTTGTTAGGCAGTGCTGGTTACCGACCTTGACCACTCGGCGTACCCTGGGGAATTCAAAGAGGGTCGGCTGGTCAGCGACACGACAGTTGTAGGGGAGGAATCCACTACACTGTGTCTCAAGCCATCGCCTTAGCCCTCTCGGCCACGTTTATCGGTCGCATTACTATTACTTTATGAATTGAATGTTAATTATGTTTCTATTTATTTTTTGTGTAATGTATTTTATATTTTAAATTATATACTGTACGAAGTATATCCAGGAGAGTCTGTTGTCAATAGTTAAACCATTATAGAATTACATACCATTGGGATCCACAGGGCATGCCGTGATTGGGATTTATAGTGATGCTACAGGTACCAGGAAAGTGTCATTCACAGCATAGTTGTCACAGTTGTGGCATAATTGTGTTTTAAGCAATACGAAGGTCGTTTAGATATCTGGATGGTCCGTCCCTCATCATGATCTTCAAGAGTGAGGTCCTTCCCTGTCTTGAGTACTCCTGTCACCCCTTCTGGTCCCCAAGACAGCGGCGGATTCAGGATTATCAAAAGGGGGGTCCAAGAAGTTGTTGGTAGGGGAACATGGCGAGCGCAGCAAGCCCACCCAGTTTTTTTTGGGTGGGGGGGGGGAAGGGGAGGTTGAAAGCACCTCCAAGAAGATTTTTGAATTTCTGACCAATATCATGGACATTTTGAGGTCATTTTGAAGCCATGCACACTTGATATCAGGAGATATTCTGATTGAAGAAGCTGCAGGAGCTAGTGCATGCCTAGTACTTGCCAACAGTGCGTAACAGAGACGTGACCGATCGCCCAAGCGGCTAACTAGCTGATCAGTGGTGAAGAGGATAAAGGTAAAAGAAAAAATACTGCATTAAAGAAAAATAATTGTAATTTTCTGGTGAAAAGGGGGGTTTCAGACCCCAGGACCGCCCTGGATCCGCCCTTGCCGAGAAATGCTAGACTGTCAGTTAATTGAAAATGTCCAAAGGAGGGCCATCAGACTGGCGCCTGCTCTACGGAACCTCAGCTACCCAGAGATTAGAACACCTTTTTTACTTTTATCCTCGTCACCACTGATCGGGTCGTTAACCGCTTGGTGCGATCGGTCACGTCTCTGTTACACACTGTTGGCAAGTACTAGGGATGCACTGGCTCTTGAATGTAGCTGAACCTGCTCCAGTGTTGTTCAAGTCTGCAACTGCCTAGCTTACAGTATACTACAGACGGGCAAGAGGTAACCTAATCGAAGTGTATAAACATCTCAGAGGGCATTACTTAGTTGAATGTAACATACCAGGAGCTGGCGGACGCTGCCCCACAAGTGGTCACAGATCAAGATTGAAGAAGCCACAAGTCCAGAAAATTGTAAGGGCAAACTTTTTCGGAGTGAGAGTTGTGAACTCTTGGAATAATCTGACAGAGTGTTGTGAGCTCATTCAAGACCAGACTTGACCAACACTGGAGCAGGTTCAGATATATTCAGGAGTCGGTGTATGCCCAGTACTTGCCAACAGTGTGTAACAGAGACGAGACCGACCGCCTAAGCGGCTAACGAGCCGATTAGGGCGAAGAGGATAAAAGTAAAAGTACATGCAGGTATTTTTTGTGTTCTGAAGCATTTGCCAGTCCTGCAATCATCCAAATAATTTTGCACGGATGCAATGCCTTCCTGGTTTACCATCTGCTCATAGTCTGTATAAATACTATGTTAGCTGCCTCGTGTTACTGGGGTGTGTTAGCTGCTGCGTGTTACTGGGGTGTGTTAGCTGCTGCGTGTTACTGGGGTGTGTTAGCTGCTGCGTGTTACTGGGATGTGTTAGCTGCTGCGTGTTACTGGGATGTGTCTGAGTTGCTTTCTGCTGGTCTGGTGTTTGTAGGATGAACTTCTTTTCAACAGTCTTACCTTCAGTAAACCTTTCCCTGTGAATGACAGGGTAAGTGGTGCGACACAGTGACAAAGTGTGTCGTGGCTCACATAATGCATTGACGTGGGTGATGGTGGATGCAGGATGGGTACTATTTTCTCTTAATGGCCGGAACCACAACATTTACAACTATTATAATACATCGGCGCATAAGCCAGTGTGCTGTTTTAATATTACAGCTCGCGTTTACTCCTTGTATTGATTTATTTCCATACCACATGCATAGTTACTCCTGAATGGCTTAGCACTATAAGTGTTATATTTACGCCTCAATATGTCTTAGCAATAGTATTATCATTATTACACAATGTAATGAAACTGCCACAAACACTTAGGTTCTCGTCCACAATAAGCTTTATCCTTTCTACGCCTAACTTTTACCTTGAAAAAAGATGGTAGCCTTCAGTCGATCAATATATTCCAGGTAACACCACCAGGAAGAAAGGGGACCATTTTAACTTCCGTTCCAGGAATCTCGGAGTTGTTCCTAAATATTTCCCTGAAGTTTTCGTCGGGCTGAAGCAGATTCCTGGTAGGGAGAATGCCAGAGGTCGCCATAGGATATATTATCACGGAACACACTACAGAGAGTTGCTTATATTCTCCTAAACGATGCATTACTTTTCCTAAATGATGATTAGATTTCTCCAACCCAGTCATTATGTAATATTTTTAAAAATATATAGCGAAGAGGATAAAGTATTATCTTTGGTGAAGTGAGGTGCCAAGTAGTCAATACTGTACTCAGTTTTGCGTTGCCTCGGCCAACAAGCCCAACACACTTCACTGCCCCACCACTCTCTCCTAACCACACACACACACACGCATATACAGTATATATATATATATATATATATATATATATATATATATATATATATATATATATATATATATATATATATATATATATATATATGTATGTATGTATGTATATCTATGTATCTATGTGTAATGATGATGTTCTTTTATTTGTACAAGGAAAAGTAAGGAGTAATAGCGAGTGTGGTGTGTGACGTCACTGGTCACATGACAGTTCAGTTGACGTAGTTTCTATTTTAAGAAGTGTGACGTCACAAGGGTGGGACCATGTGGGCGGGGTTTCTTGTCGTTGTATCATAATGTTTCAGTGACGCATGCAGTTATATTGCATAGGTTTGTAAATTATTTCTTATAGAACGTGTAGAAATTATACTGTTGAACATCATTATATATTGTTTAATAATTTATAGAGATTAAATATGTAATTGACTACCAAATAAGTACTTTTAAGAATAAATTGAACGTATGTCTGAGGAGTGAACATAGGTTGTGGAAGCGGGGACGACACAAACTGCGGCATATAGGAGCGAGTTCCCCGGCTGCAGCCAGGCAGTGTATGAGTCATCGCAGGAGGGGGAGGAGTTCATTCTAACGTTTGAAGTGACGCCACCGCCCCATGTTAGTCAGCGAGTCAGACCAGGTGACTAGAAGGAAATTCTCGCTGCGTGAGGCAAAGCAACCACCGCCAACCATGTTCACTCGCGCTCAAGCCACCGTCACCAGCACGTCCGCGGTTAAACTTCTTGCCACATCTCTACCACATACCACAGCCTCCGTCATCAGTGGTAGTACCACACATACTTCCGCTATTAGTGACGTAGTTCCGAGTGTAAGCTTGACGATAACAGCTGTGGCTACAAGTTTACCAGAGAGCGGAGGTACCGTGACTACCAGAGCCACCACTCCAGTGTTGGACACACCTACCATCACCAACCTAGTGGTGAGTACAACACTACCACAACTGCACTTGTAACAGCTCACTCACCATAGCCATTTATATTTATTTCTAATATATTTAAGTGCCACATGTTGGTTATCTGGGGAGCTATCGAACTTATGATGATGTAGCTCTCGTTGTGTTAGAAGAGAGTGGAATGACAGAACAGATGCTGGTGTTCTCCTGACACACACTTACGCAACATGTTGCAGGAGACAGTTTACTCATTTGTACTATTTTATGTACAGTTACACACACTATTAATAACCTTATAAATACAGATCGAGGAGGCATGGAATAATAATAATATAACTTGTAAATTGTTTGTACGAAATTTTTCTCGCAACAAAGAGGACCCACTAATGCTTAAGTCGGTTGCCAAACGTACGATTCGTCTGGTCGGGTATTAAGAAATTAATTTTAGAGTTCTTATGGATCTTCAGTATTTAAAACCAAATGGCATACAAATAATCGCAAAACGATAGATGGAACGTAAAAACTAGACATTCATCTCTTAATAACATCTGAAGGGAATATTATATATTGCATCATGTCATACCTAAGTGCGCATTTACATACATTGTAAACGCTATCAGTGCACTAACTTGTGAATATAATTGAACGTTCTTTTAATTGTTACCCACACCAATCGCCACTGAAATATTTAGTAAACTGAATGTTCAGAATGTGGACGAGGAGGGCTGTGTGGTGTGGGTGTGGTGGAGTGGAAGTGGTGGGTTGCCAAGTGTGTGCGGTCAGTGATACAGTTAACTCAACCTTCTCTTATATCTAACTTTGGTGACTGCCGTCTGTCCTTAATCAATATTACCAGTCTGCAGGTCACACACACACACACACACACACACACACACATATATATATATATATATATATATATATATATATATATATATATATATATATATATATATATATATATATATATATTATATTATATATATATATATATTATATATATATATATATATATATATATATATATATATATATATATATATATATATATATATATATATATGTGTGTGTGTGTGTGTGTGTGTGTGTGTTTCAAGTGGTCATTAAGTAGCTTGTAAGTAATAATTTAGTTAGAGCAGCAGCCGCTGCTGTCTCACGCAAGGTTGGGTGGCGCCTCCAACTTAAACTAAAAATGTAGGTGGTTTCCTATTTAAGGGGTAGTAGTAGGCTTGTCGACGGAGTACTATAACCAGGATGTACGCCTCCGTCAAGTATAACCATTCATGTATTTGACATAAATAAACCATCAACCCTAACTTGGTTAGGTTAGATTTGGTTGACTCATGACACAGGTTTGGGTACCACGCCTTGCTGGACCTCAACATTGAGGGCTCTTGTGCGACCCACACCTTCAACATACAATTTTCTTTAAGTTCATCGACTGGTGTTCCCTTACTGCCTGACACATTTACGCTATAATTATACATTAAAATCGGTAGAGATGCCGTCAAAAATAATAAGACAGCGAGCGTCATCACAGGTGTAACCATGGTATTATATTAGTTTTATTTATCATTATTTTCAATTCGACTGAAATGAATAAGCAAGAGTTTTATTAAGGTATTTCAGTTGGTAGTGATCAGGGTGATTAATATTATTGAGAAAGTCTTTGTCCACTTAGTAACTTTCAAAACTAAGAAATTTCTTCTGCAATAGAGTTTTAGTGGTCTATAAAATAAAAAATTATCTTAATATAAGCAATTATACATTAACTTTGGTTCTTACTCATACTATCTAAACAGCGTTGTAATTGTTGTACTTAACATGTTACACCATGGTGTACTGCACAAGTTGTATCATGGTGCACTCATGTTGTATCATGGTGTACTGCACAAGTTATATCATGGTGTACTGCTCCTGTTGTATCATGGTGTACTGCTCATGTTGTATCATGGTGTACTGCTCATGTTGTATCTTGGTGTACTGCTCATGTTGTATCATGGTGTACTGCTCATGTTGTATCTTGGTGTACTGCTCATGGTGTACTGCTCATGTTGTATCATGGTGTACTGCTCATGTTGTATCTTGGTGTACTGCTCATGTTGTATCATGGTGTACTGCTCATGTTGTATCATGGTGTACTGCTCATGTTGTATCTTGGTGTACTGCTCATGTTGTATCATGGTGTACTGCTCATGTTGTATCATGGTGTACTGCTCATGTTGTATCTTGGTGTACTGCTCCATGTTGTATCATGGTGTACTGCACATGTTGTATCATGGTGTACCGCCTTGGCGTTGTATCATGGAAAATCGTTCGCTTGTATCATGGCTGTACCTGCACAAGTTATATCATGGTGTACTGCCTATGTTGTATCAGGTGTACTGCCTGCGTTGTATCATGGTACTGCTCATGTTGTATCTTGGGTGTACTGCCTGTATGTTGTATCTTTGGTGTACTGCACAAGTTGTATCATGATGTACTGCCTATGTATCATGGTGTGTACTGCTCATGTTGTATCATGGTGTACTGCTCATGTTGTATCATGGTGTACTGCTCATGTTGTATCATGGTGTACTGCTCATGTTGTATCATGGTGTACTGCTCATGTTGTATCTTGGTGTACTGCTCATGTTGTATCATGGTGTACTGCACATGTTGTATCATGGTGTACTGCTCATGTTGTATCATGGTGTACTGCTCATGTTGTATCATGGTGTACTGCCTGTTGTAATCTGGTACTGCATGTTGTATCATGATGTACTGCTCATGTAATTGGCGGTACTGCACAAGTTATATCATATGTACTGCCTGTTGTATCATGGTGTACCGTACATGTTGGATCATTGTGTACTTCATGTTGTATCATGGTACTGCAATATGTTGTATCATGGTGTACCGTACACGTTGTATCATGGTGTACCGCAATATGTTGTATCATGGTGTACCGCACACGTTGTATCATGGTGTACCGCACACGTTGTATCATGGTGTACCGCACACGTTGTATCATGGTGTACCGCACACGTTGTATCATGGTGTACCGCACACGTTGTATCATGGTGTACCGCACACGTTGTATCATGGTGTACCGCACATGTTGTATCTTGGTGTACTGCACAAGTTGTATCATGATGTACTGCTCATGTATCATGGTGTACTGCACAAGTTATATCATGGTGTACTGCTCATGTTGTATCATGGTGTACTGCACATGTTGGATCATTGTGTACTTCTCATGTTGTATCATGGTGTACTGCACATGTTGTATCATGGTGTACCGCACGTGGTGTACTGCACATGTTGGATCATTGTGTACTTCTCATGTTGTATCATGGTGTACTGCACATGTTGTATCATGGTGTACCGCACACGTTGTATCATGGTGTACTTCTCATTTTGTATCATGGTGTACTGCACATGTTGTATCATGGTGTACCGCACACGTTGTATCATGGTGTACTGCACACGTTGTATCATGGTGTACTGCACATGTTGTATCATGGTGTACCGCACACGTTGTATCATGGTGTACTGCACACGTTGTATCATGGTGTACTGCACACGTTGTATCGTGGTGTACTGCACACGTCGTATCATGGTGTACTGTACACGTCACATCATAGTGTATCATGGCCAGTCAGTTACATAAAGGCAAGGTGTGTCGGGAGGAGAAAGTACTTGACCTGTGTGTGCACCTGTTGATGTAGCTTGTTCTGAGGATTATTGTTCTTTATGATAGTGAAGGTTATACAGTAGGTTGTATTATTAGGTAGTAAATAATGCATGGCAGTCACAAACACTATATATATATATATATATATATATATATATATATATATATATATATATATATATATATATATATATATATATATATATATATATATATATATAGTGTTTGAGTTAAACCTTTTTCGTTTTTCTGTAGTAGAGAATAAATGCACATATTTAGTTTACACGAAGAAAAAATACTTGTATGTGTCACGCAATATTGTTCTCACCTTGGAATGTTAACAGTCTTTGTGTGTGTGGTAAGGTCCACACGAGTTAAGGATTGGAGAAGTTGCGTTGGTGTGTCAGATGACGATGGACCTATTGTTTTGGAAGCAGCGAGGAGTAACTGGATGCAGGAAGTACTGACTGGTGTGTTTAAGGCGGTGAGGACTAACTGGGAGACATTGATGGTGAACGCGAGGTGAGAGGTAAATGGGGAAGTGAGCAGTGAGATATGTTGTAGTGTTATTAATGACCAAAGTGGAGGGGAAGTGGCACATACAACTATCTCGTGGACAAGGTCACGTGCGCGCCACTACCGTACTACGTCTTAAACAAAGGATTGTGCTTATGTTGTACTACGTATTCACTATATGAACAACTTGCGTAAATTACTTTTTAACAACTAAGTGACTTAAATTACAGATTAATAAAATATAGAACTTTTCTATAAAATATTTCGTGATATACCACTGTCATGTAGTTACAATCCAAAGTCTCCTTACCCCCTACCCCTTGGTCGGAGGGAAGGCGAAGCCAAGGTTGTAGAAAGGCCAGGCGAACGGACATACACTGTGCTCTGTGCTGTCGTTATATATATATTATTCATAAAATAACTATAGGCCTACCAACATGCCATATCGTGTCAATGTTTTAAATCATATTTTATACCAGTGTTTGTGTGTTATACCTGAGTGACTGTGTTGAGGGGTGTGTGTGGCTCCACCGTGCCTCGTCACCAAACTACCGAACGAGTGGATGTCCCATCGTCTGGCCTGTGTTCAACCTTGGTTTCGTCTTCCCTCCAATCATCCTGTGGGAGGAGGGGGGAGGGGTTAAAGGAACTTTGGATTTTGACTGTACTGTACTTATGCAAGGACAGGTGGTTGTGTCCCTACAAGCTTTGCACAACACTTTAGTTAATTTATTTTGGTCATGTGATGTTCAAGATAACACTCTTGGCCAACATTAAGTTACAGTTATTAGTTTTATACAAAGATAACATTGTTTACAAACACGATAATGTACATGTACAGTGTACCATTTCTCAACATGTGATAGTGAGTCATCTAACAGTTTGTGTGCACCATGAACTAGTGTACACCAGTTTGCAGGGTTAGCATAAACCATTAAAAAAAAATATTGTTTTTTTTAATGGTTTTAATGCTATAATATTGGTTTTAGTAAATTTAAAGTCAAGCTAGATTAAAATTTTATTGAATTCTGTTCCAAGTAGCCAGTTCGGTACCAGTATAATTTCCATCTCTAAAAATACAAGAAAACATTTATTTTGTTTTGTATTTTTCCAATAAACTATAATTTATTTAAAGGACTTATGATTTGTTCACTTAAAAAGTTTTATAATTTACCCTTCTTAAAAAAATAGTCATGCAACATAGAAAATTAACTATAAACGGTTTGACAATTCTTGTTAAGGAAGGTGACAGACCACACTTAAAGAGAATATTTACAGTAACACTAAATTACCTAAAAGGCCTAGAACAATGACAGTTGTGAAAAACAGCAGTTAGGAGCTGAACACAGGAGGAGGTAAGAGAAGGACTGGTAGGAGCGTTAATATACTTGGGGAATTAAATTTCGTTTGGGTATATGATCGGACTGGGAACAGCATTTCATCGTGACACAAGCGCGACGCTCAGTCTTACTATACTGTATACTCCAAAAAGTAATGCACAAAAAATCCATGTTAATTTTTTGTCCAAGATATTTTCTGAGCTTCCCAACAAATGCCACTATTTTTTGTCTCATAAATTTGTTGACAAATTTACAGACAGATGCCTTAACTTGGCGTAGATCAAATCAGATGGCCTTCAACTTGGCTTTAAAACAAGCACAGCACTCAAATTAATCTTAGTCCCTGTATTTATAGTCTTTAATGTCTCAGTTGTTAACATCAAAGTGCGTACACATGGTTGTAGTAGATAGATGATAACTGTTAGATAATGTGTTGCCTTAATACTACATTAGACACACTGTCCTGCCCGGCCACAGCTACGCTCCACCCACCAACAAAAACGAACACAACGCCATATTTAACTCAGGCAGAATCCCAGGTGCCTTAAATGTGCAGCCAGTGTGGTGGGCATTGTGAGCTAAACTTATAAATGACGTAACTCACACAAGTATCAACCATGGTGCGTTTACCTACCGCTGTCCCCTTCTTCCTTCCCTACCTCTACTGCCCCCCTTCCTCCCCGTACTTCTACTGTTCCCCCTACCTCTGCTGTCACACACTCGACACACACTTAATACACGTCACACACTTAATACACGTCACACAGTTAACACACGTCACACACTCAACACACGTCACACACTTAATACACGTCACACACTCAACACACGTCACACACTCAACACACATCACGTTTAACATACGTCACAAATTTAACACGCGCCATACAGTTAACACACGTCACGCACTCAACACATATCATACTTAACACACAACACACACTTAACACCAGGCATGGGACAGTTAACTTTAAAATTTAACGAAAGTTAATTTTAATTTTTAATTTTTCCTATTAAGTTAACTAGTTTGTGATCAATTTGATTCGATGAATTTTCGTGTAGATTAAAATATCCCATAACCTGTAAATGTGTTCCAAAAAATAGTCAATGAATAGTTTGAATAATTTGAAGCATCAAAAGTGACAGAATGGACGCAAGGGTTTGGTGTGTTTTATATTACATAGTTGTTCTTATGTTAAGGAGTTGATCATGATAAAATTTCGAAAATAAGTTAACAGGTATTTTAAAAGTTAAAGAGTTGATTAATTGGCCCATGCCTGTTTAACACAAGTAAATTTCAATTTGACAAAAAACATAGGTTGACGGTATATTTATACAAGGTGTGTGTGTATGCCTTAACACTTGTGATTGAGTTCTTAAAAAATATATAATGTAATTAGAGCACCTTAGTTAAGATGCCTAAAGGTAGCTGAAAATCCAAAATAGCCAAGGTACTACTGCTAGAACTCTACATGTAAACTTCAATAGTTGTATTTCACACCTACATGTGTTTCCTGTGTTGTCGTCTGGGTGAGATACCCTGGTACGTTGGACGTGTGAACACATTTACAGGTTATTATATAATTTAATCTACACGAAAATTCATCGAATCAAATTGATCACAAACTAATTAACTTAATAGGAAAAATTAAAAATTAAAATTAACTTTAGTTAAATTTTAAAGTTAACTGTCCCATGCCTGGTGTTAAGTGTGTGTTGTGTGTTAAGTATGATATGAGTTGAGTACGTGACGTGTGTTAACTGTATCCAGCTGTAGGCTAACTTGGGACATGTATGTTAATCGATTAGTGGATCATGTTTCTTGATTGTAGATAGGGATTGGTTTGTAGTGTGGTGTCCCTGGGCTGTCTTCCCTAGCATCAGGATACACACTAGAGGTGGGTGTCCGGGTGTCACGCTTGACGCTTGCTCGGCTGTCAAACTCAACAAATCTCGTCACTGTTTCGCGATGACCGAGAAATTGCGTTGGTAGCGTTGTTTCGCCGGGAGGTAGGTTAGGTTTGGTTTAGGCTTCTCTAGAATCATTCAGTTCTCGGCCATCACGAGACAACGAGACGAGATATAACCATATGAGAGCCTCGACCATTATGTCAAGTGATATAATTATGGTCAAGCAAAAACAACACAGCTCGAGTAGGCCTATATGATTTGAACTTCATTACTGAAGTTTGGCTCCAATTTATTCACTTATTGTTAGCAACCAAAATTTGATGAAGACGCGAAAAAAAAATAACCTACGAAGAAAAATCACGTAACATAAAAGAAAAGTTCAGCAAACTTAACAATAAAGATTATCCATTAAATCAAGATATCGACTATACTCTTGGATCCCAAACTTTGTAAAAGAACAGTGCCTACGTAACTCCCTGTTGTAATGAGGGGGAGAGTGGGTAGAATAAGGTGAGAGATGAGTGGGTAGAATAAGTGAGGTAACAAGGAGAGAGAGAGAGAGAGTGAGTGAGTGGGTAGGGTCAGAACCAGGTATGCGTGGACGTGTTAGGTGTTGGTAGTTCTGTCGGCCATGTAGGGAGAAACGCCATGTGTCATGTACCCACACGCATGACGTAGTGGCTGCCATGAAGGGTGGAACACCATGTGCCATATACCCACACGCATGACGTAGTGGGCAACAACACCACCTATTTTGATTTAGTCTTGACCGTATTTGGCCAAAAAATGAGGCCCTATTTTAGTGATCACCTGTAGTGGTCATCACCTGAATGACCTCATACAATGACTCGCTCACTTCTTGACACTGTCTCTTGACATCTTCAATAGTCTTCTGGGAACATACAGGATTTAAGCCCGAAATTCTATGAAACACTTCTAAGAAAATATAGCACCATAGAAAACGGGAAGTGAGCGCATGCGTGTTGGTTGTGGCGGGAAGGTTAGTGTTAGTGTAGCAGTGGAGCTCAGTGTGTCAGGAGGCGACCACATGATAGTCGTGTAGCTTGCAGCTCTACTACACCTAACTTCTACATATTGTTGACCATCAACACTTGGTAGTGTTATAGTGCAGTGAACATTGTTGTGGACACTTAAGAAATACTCGCCGTGTCTTAAGTAATTAGAAGACGAACGTGTTCTTGATTATGATACGCGGATTATTAATTCATCAATAATGTCCTAAGATGAATTCTTGGCATACACCTTACCTTAGTTCATCTGAAGATCTGCGACATTACCAGCAACAACATTACCTCCACCAGCAACATTCCTATCATTATCAGCAAAATATACACAACCTTCAAAATTATCAGCAGCAGCAACACCAGCAGGTATAGTGACAATGATTATTACAGACCATAGTCTACTAATGTGTGGATAAAGATGTTCATCAAAATTTCCGGTAAGTGAAGCTGTATAATCACGGCACAACCGTGGTGCCACTCGGTGCTGTGTGATATAAAACAAAAATTGTTTTAGGTGTGTCAGTATTTCAACTCCTATTAACTGTACATAATATGATGGCTCGCTACAAACGTTTTATACAATATAAGTTAGTGTAACCACGTAAAGTTAAAAATTAGGTTATGATATTTGACTTGTGGGTCCTACGTTTCCTTGATTTATATGAAGGACTATATATATATATATATATATATGTATATATATATATGTGTGTGTGTGTGTGTGACGATAAATTGGGATATTCATTGAATAAGCTTAACCCCTACACTACGGGACGCCACTTAATATTTTAAATGGATAACGCCAGTCGATTTTATTCATTACAGAGAGCCTCCATACACATAGGGGTTAATAAACAATTTCTACTAAAAGGTAACAGAAGGTTTTGCCTAATTGGGACATTTTTTTTTTATTGATACAACTTAATGAAAATTAATCCTTGTATTGTAACTTTTGCGCTCTATTTTATTTAAGTTGTCGTTGACCAAGATAACAAAAATATACATGGAGACGGTTAGGTTAGGTTAGGTTAGGTTAGGTTAGGTTAGGTTAGGTAAGGTAAGGTAAGGTAAGGTATAAAACTATTCATTTATGTTTATTATATGTCAACGTGATCGCAGTTGACCTTTTTTTTTTTACATCAGCTTATTCACCGATGTGGCGTTGGTCTGTACAGGATAAAACCTGGGTGAGAAATTAGGCAGGTCTCTTTACACCCGTTGCCTCTGTTCACCTAGCAGTGAGTAGGAACCTGTTGTAAGACGGCTGTTGTGGGTCGCATCCTGGGAATGGTGTAATGCAATAACACCAGAGGAACAACTCTCAAAGATTTGGGACTTGTGTCCCAACTGGGTCTATGCTCGAGATATTGGTGTAAACCCAACAACCAGAGACAAGGCAAACTTTTTATGTTTGGTATAGGGTCACTGTGGATAACACGCTTCCCACGTGTGTCTGGGCCAAGCAGGAACTCCAACCCGACATAGTGAGAGATATGAGCATTACCCGTACCACAAACAGTGCTCATCAAAATCATCGGTTACTACCATGGCATAACCAAACGCTACCTAAAGTAGGTTAGGTAAGTTATGGGTTTGTTCGATAATGTTATAGTAGGTAAGTTAAGGTTAGGTAGAATATGGCAGCTTAAGTAAGGTTTCGTTAGTGATAATGTTATAGATTTTTTCCTTATTTTATGATCACGTGGATATAGAAATATATAAATTATGCCGGTTTCCCAACTTTCCATGTGTAGCGTGTCATGGTGACTTATGGATACACCTGTCGCTCGCGTCTTGTTCTATGGGTAGCTGGTCTTACTATAGTGGGGCACTCCCAGTCCACCTTGGTGTAATTAGGCACTTAATTTTAAAGGTAGGAAAGGAAGACGGTTTCGTACAGTGCCGGCCACGCTACCTCCTTGTCTAAGTATATATATATATATATATATATATATATATATATATATATATATATATATATATATATATATATATATATATATATATATATATATATATATATATATATATATATATATATATATATATATATATATATATATATATATATATATATATATATAAAATATACATACATACTCTGTGTGTTTTATTACCACTTTTCTCCCACCACATTTGTGTCGGGTCCATCGCATCGTGTCAGTAAGAGAATAAAATAGAGGAAACTACTACATTTCACACACTCCACACTCCCCTGCTTCTACCACCATCATTTTTTTTATGGCTTGGCCCTTTTAGTTTCGCTCAGCCATACCTTAGACAAATTCCTGCAGGCGCTAATATGCAAGCCCAATAATTGTAGATTATGGAAATGTTGATCTGAGGCTCCAAGCGACATCCTTCTTGTCTGGTCCAAACACCTGGACCCCCTAGAGACTACTTATCGGTATCCCGTACGTCCATACACACCACTACACTTTATCACCACACATCACTGTACGCTGGTTCCACCCCCTCCCCCATTACCGCTAAACATTGTCTCCCGCAAGAGTCGAGGAAGGCATCCCTCTCATGTTCACCAAATCTACTACCACTCACTAGTATTCACCCTAAACACACGTGTGTTTTTGTCCGCTGCAGATTATAATATGCCAGATTCTATTGGCGGCCTTTTTGGATTGCTGATACTGGGTGGTGTATGGCTGGAGACTCAACAATGACTTAATCATATGTTTGACCATAAAGTCAAAAATAATAGAATCATTTTCGTCATACGACCAGGTGTAGAGTATATCGTCCCCGCCAGTTGTGAGGTGTTTGCTCAGAACTTCTTATTGCATCATTGAGGGAAAAAAACTACCGGTATTTTTATTTCCTCCTGTGGGGGAAAGTCCCTGGCGGGTTATTAAATAATATTAAGTTAAGATAGACTCGTGTAGGCAAGGGGGAAACATCAACGCAAATGAGTGAGTCTAAAGTAACACACACACACATCGTATACAAGTGCTTCTCTCATGTCACTCTTCTCCTTCACCGGAAACGAATTTGTTGCATAGCATTGTTTAGCGGAGGAAGGATAAGGTGGTGTACCTCTTACTGGCCATGTTCAGGAAGGAAGCCTTACCTCCCTCACCCCTGCACTCTTTACTCTACCTAATGTAAAGTACAAGGTGATGTACAGTGTTCGACAGGTGTGAGGTAGGTCGTGTTGTACAGTGTTAGAGGTGTGAGGTAGGTCGTGTTGTACAGTGTTAGAGAGGTGTGAGGTAGGTCGTGTTGTACAGTGTTAGAGGTGTGAGGTAGGTCGTGTTGTACAGTGTTAGAGAGGTGAGTAGGTCGTGTTGTACAGTGTTCGAGAGGTGTGAGGTAGGTCGTGTTGTACAGTGTTGTGAGGTAGGTCGTGTTGTACAGTGTTAGAGAGGTGTGAGGTAGGTCGTGTTGTACAGTGTTAGAGAGGTGTGAGGTAGGTCGTGTTGTACAGTGTTAGAGAGGTGTGAGGTAGGTCGTGTTGTACAGTGTTCGACAGGTGTGAGGTAGGTCGTGTTGTACAGTGTTAGAGAGGTGTGAGGTAGGTCGTGTTGTACAGTGTTAGAGAGGTGTGAGGTAGGTCGTGTCAGAGAGGTGTGAGGTAGTGATGTTACATGCTTGGTTTCTACTTTACAACGACGTCACGTGACCTGTATTATACTAGTAGTGACATCATACACCAGGATTCTACTAGTAGTGACGTTGTGCACCTGGACTCTGCTAGTAGTGACGTCATCCACCTTGTTTTATGGTAGTAGTGACAATCACTTGCGGATTATAACAAGTAACTGTCACTTGATTTGGATTTTACCAGGTATTGACGTCAGCAGGACTTGATTTTACCTCGTAGTAATGATAACTGTGGTAACATTATGAGATGTTCTTTTTACCACCATGCTATTGTACTATTCCAGATGATACTAAATGTTACATAATACTTCCTTGAGATAAATGTATTGTATATATCAGGTGCCTAAAAGAGAGCTCAGGTTCTCAACTGGCTCAGCCATGTTAATATTATTATTATCCACTCTGTATCTGTGTTTTTCTGGCTAAATAAACTGTTTCAATTCAGTTCAATTCGAATAACTTTTGTTTTTGAATTAGTGACGTCACATGACCTTTTTTATCCCTGTTAATGACGTCACAATGGTATTTGCTTGGTGATGTCATGACCGGGCTGTGAGGTACGACGGCCAAGAATAGTGGCACACTCACCCTCCTGGCCCACCACTACCTGTGCCACCCATCCACCTCCCATCCTGGCTCACCACTACCTGTGTGGTCCCTATCCACTCCTACCCTGGCCCACCACTACCTGTGTGCCGCATACATTATGTCTAGTGTAGGTGTACTGGCCGAGAGATAGTGTAGGTGTACTGGCAGAGTGCAGTACAGTATGTGAAAGAAGGTTGCTGGTAGAGTCAACAGAAGGCCTAGGATGAGGCACTATACTTGGTGGATAACTCAGTAAACCTTGCGATGACGGCGCGGGTGCCAGCACGCGCGCCCCCAAATGTACTCCTAAGACAAGATTTAAGTTGCATTTTGGGCATCCAGTTGTTATTCTGGCCGCTGGTGATGTTTTATACCATATTTAATCGTTCTACAGGTCATATCTAAGTGTTAAGTAAATTATATTCATCCCAGTCCCGGTAGGTGTACAAGGGCACAAATACCATTGCGTCCCAGGGGCACGGCCCAGTTGACTTACTGGACTAGGTGTGAGGTGTTTCTGTACTTGTTCCTTTACTCTGGGTTACTTTAAACTGTTGTGGACTGCTCTTGCAGTATTTTAGCTGCTGTATCACTCTAGTCATGTTAGAATTTCTGTTCTAAGTTTATTGGGATAATGATATGCGGATAACATTTGTTTAAAAAAATATTACCACAGAAGGGAGAGGTGTTTGTATACAATTCCACATTATTAGTATTTATAACTATTTCCATGTGAAATATATAATTCTGGTGGTAGTTCCCAATGTCTGCAGTGAGCAAAACAGAATTTATATGGCCTGAAAGTGGTTCCCATATACGCCTAATGGTTAGGGACAGAGTGGATACAGCACACTGAAGACCACCTTTTCTCATTACACAGTGAAGCAGTGCGACTAGCATTGCACTTGTCTGCTTTCATTTTCCCAACTGTAAAGTTAGGTAAACATTTAAGGCTGGATGAACCTGAAATGCCTTGGGCGTGAACCAGCGACCCTGAAGGCTAACATTGTACTCACTCGGCTGCGGCACCCGTACCTACTGTATATGGCTTAGGTAGGATACTTCCTGTGAAGAAATAATGGCGAGGTGTTTTACATAGGTGTGAGAAAATCTGCGACACATTTCTGCTGGAAGAGCTAAGGAGAAGAGAATGGTAACCTTAACATGCGGAAAGTGGCTGCCGGTGACGTTGTCACGAGTGGAATCATTAGTTCTAGAAACTTTGGTGTTAACACCAAGATAAGAATGAGTCGGTGCTATCACACATCACCACCTTATTAATGTATTTTATGACTTGGTATTAATGGTGCACTATTATACAGCCATACCCGCCACGAATTCATTGCAGAATTTAAAAAAATAATATAGATAAAATCCTTAATTATACTGCTGTTAACATACCCATCCAGGTAAAGATAATTTGCATTTAAACAATGTTTGTTAGATTGTTTTCGGGGTGGGTGGAGTCATCCAGATAATGCAGTGATAAGCTGCTGATAATAATGGTGCTAGATACGTGTACCAGGCCACTAGTTCTGACCCTTCACTCACCTGTTTACCTCCCACCACCTGTATCCTCACTCACCTCTGTACCTCCCACCACCTGTATCCTCACTCACCTCTGTACCTCCCACCACCTGACTGGGTAGGACACACACACACACACACACACCTCTTGCCTAAGTGTTAGAGTGGTAACTGTGTTCTCATATTACTGAGCATTATTTGTACAGTACAAGTTTACATGAGACGCATGGCAGTGCCAACATTTCATGTCATTACACTGTTCTGAGCTACCTTGTAAACAACTCTCTTAACTCTATGTACGGTATAAAATTTTACTCTTTATCTGTTTATAACTTTCTTGACTCTTTCTCCCCCTTTCTCTTTGGGGGTTTCAAAAACATTTGTCAAAAAAGAAAAAAAAAGGACATAATTACATATAAACAAAACCTTAAGTTCTCATGAAATCGTATATTATATAATGAAACCTGCAACACTGTATCACCACCACAACATATAAGTGCGACTCTCACTGTCCTCTGAAAACTAACCCAAGGATTCGGAGCATTTTGAAACATATGATTAACAGGGTAGAAATATAATTGATTTGCAAACACATATAACTTGGTTACCCCTTGCAAAATCTCTATCGACATCTAGTCAATGTGTGATGTGCTGTACTCTTGTTGAGAATTTATAAAAATATAACTGTGTAGAACAAAATTTTCCACTTTTATTAATGTTATTCTAGTAAAGCAACAGGTATTTGACTAAGGTATGACAGGTAGTGAAGTAATACCCCCCTTCCCCGGGTGTAGATAGTGTGTATTGTTGGCGAGGTAATTAGGAGATTAGGTTTTGGTACTTGATAAAGGTGTTGGTGTGAGCGTTGGTCACGTCATTTACTTACCGCTTGTGTTGATGATAGTCCCGCTGGTAACTACGGCTGGTGAAACAAAGAAAATATACAATAAAACTAAAAGAAGCGATAAAGTGAGAAACCAATTATGGGTTGAAGGAGTGACTTTATGCGTCACTCAAGCCCACAGTGTCACTCGCCCACACTGTGCCACTCACGCCCACTGTGTCACTCGCCCACACTGTGTCACTCGCCCACACTGTGTGTCACACGCCCACATAATGAAGGTCCAAACAGGTGTTATCTTTGTCTTGCGTTAGTCATGCAATAGATATTTCCGGAAGTGAAGGTGATAATATTTACTATGTTATAGCCATGTTGTTGACTGTTATCTGTTTTCTCCCACAGCTCAACTCCCTAGAAGGCGTACACAGCGGCGTCCCCACCCGCACCACACCTACTCTCACGCCCACAACCCTCAGGAACATCGAACAAACTTTTCTGGAATTGTCGAGCGTTCCACCCCCGGAGACCCACACCAACCAGGCGGGCTTTGTACCTCCCCTCGTTCAACCCACCGCAGGTACGTCTACACCTACTGTACCCGGCCCTAGTACAACCCCCCACAGGTACAGTACGTCTACACCTACATGCTGCCCCCCCCCCCACTCCACGCTGCCCCCGCACTCCACTGCCCCCCCCGCACTCCAACACTTCACCGCCCCTCACACTTCACCCCCCCCACACTTCACCGGCCCCCCCCCGCACTTCACCCCTGCACTTCACCGGCCCCCCACACCTCACCGCCTCCCCCACACCCCCACCGCCCCCCACACTTCACCGCCCCCTCACACCTCCCCACACCTCCCCCACACTTCCCACACCTCCCCCACACCACACCTCCCCCCACACTTCCCCTACACCTCCCCCCCACACACACCGCCCCCACTTCCCTACATCGCCCCCACATCACTACATCTCCCCACACTTCCCTACACCTCCCCCACACTTCCCCACACCTCCCCCACACCCCCTCACACTCCCTACACCTCCCCACACTTCCCCTACACCGCCCCCACACTTCCCTACACCGCCCCCCACACTTCCCTACATCGCCCCCACACTTCACACATAGCCCCTCACACTTCCCCCCCACACTTCACCGCCCCCCACACTTCACCGCCCCCACACACTTCACCGCCCCCACACACTTCACCGCCCCCACACACTTCACACACTCACCGCCCCCACACACTCCACCGCCCCCACACACTTCACCGCCCCCACACACTTCACCGCCCCCCACACACTTCACCGCCCCCACACACTTCCCAACACCGCCCCCACACACTTCACCGTCCCCTACACTTCATTACACCGTCCCCCACACTTCACTACACCGCCCCCCACACTTCACTACACGCGTACACATCATACATCTTGTTCTTAGATTAACTCCCTTAAACCGTGTGCACATATCACTACACACGCACACTTTCTGTACACATCATGCTCTACATTCCCAATCACTGTGTACACATGATCCATACCCTTTATAACCACGCTAACACAGTGTATCCCTCGCTGTAGAGCGGTACAGGACTCTATCTTTCCCAGACTAAACACTGATATAATACACCGATACACACAGTGGACGCCACACTCTTGTACGGTGTTCACCAGCACGCATGTTTCTCTTGAACATATAACGAGTCCGAAAGATATGTAGTTGAACACACTATTGACGCCTTCATGTGTATATCTTTGAGTGAGTCTTGTTTGCTCTAAAAGGGAACTTTTACAAATTGTTGTTAATTTGTCTCCTTATTTTCTATGGGTGAAGAAGCTTGTGTGAATAAGGTGGATATCTACAGTATATCATGACAGGTGGTGTATTTGTATTGTTGCAGGCAACACGTTTATCTCAGTGGACAGCAAGTGTTGGGGGGGCGGAACCCTCACACAGATTCCCCACACGTCTTCGTCGTCGTCGTCATCGTCGACGTCGTCGTCTGGTGGCGGAGTTCAGGTGCGTGCACCACTGGTCCACACCAGCACGTCATCCGGGGTGAGCCTCAACATGCCCTCCCAGGTCCAGCAGCCACCCCGCAGGATGGGCGGTCGACGACCCATTAAAGACGAGAAAGTGAGTTAACTTCACCCTCCATCTACCTGGACGTGTGTGTGTGTGGTGCCCGTTTAGTGAAGCCTTATATATATATATATATATATATATATATATATATATATATATATATATATATATATATATATATATATATATATATATATATATATATATATATATATATATATATGTGTGTGTGTGTGTGTGTGTGTATATGTATGTATGTATGTATGTATGTATGTATGTAAGAGAGTTAACTAAAGCATTTGATTGTTATCTGAGGTCAGCTTTTTTCAGGGCTGGACGTCGCTGTCCGGAATTAGGCCGGATGTTTTCTTTAGTGTTCTAGGACGGCCTCCAGCTGCTGATAGCGAGCTGTGCGCGCTTCACGCTGTCAACACTTGCCCATCACACTCGCTCTTTGCTGAGGTCGCATGGGCTATTGGTAGACATAGAGGGGGTAGGTAGGTGGGCCATGTGGAGGTGGAGTCTGGTGGATTAGGTTGGCCTCACACCAGTGGACGAGGCTGGTCCTTGTACACTTGCTGCCATAATCATACGTATACAGTATATCACTTGCTATTGTTCGTGTGACTCGCCTATTGGTGGTAGTAGTGACTTCTCTTGGTGAGTCAGTCGGTTGTGGAGACGCGTCTTGGTGAGTCAGTCGGTTGTGGAGACGCGTCTTGGTGAGTCACTCGGTTGTGGAGACGCGTCGTGGTGGGTCACTCGGTTGTGGAGACACGTCTTGATGAGTCATTCGGTTGTGGAGACACGCCATGGTGAGTCACTCGGTTGTGGAGACACACCATGGTGAGTCACTCGGGTTGTGGAGACACGCCATGGTGAGTCACTCGGTTGTGGAGACACCATGGTGAGTCACCTGGTTGTGGAGTCACCTTGGTGAGTCACTCGGTTGTGGAGACACGCCATGGTGAGTCACTCGGTTGTGGAGATGCCATGGTGAGTCACTGGTTGTGGAGTCACGCCATGGTGAGTCACTCGGTTGTGGAGACATGCCATGGTGAGTCACTCGGTTGTGGAGACACGCCATGGTGAGTCACTCGGTTGTGGAGTCACGCCATGGTGAGTCACTCGGTTGTGGAGTCACGCCATGGTGAGTCACTCGGTTGTGGAGACACCAAGGTGAGTCACTCGGTTGTGGAGACACGCCTTGGTGAGTCACCTGGTTGTGGTAGTGGTGAGTCACCTGTGTTGGATGTACGACGTCATCAGTATTATTCAGCTAGCACTGACAATGTAAACACTGCTCTAGTGAATTGCACTGCAGGGACACTCATGCCTTGTGTCAGGTTCTGTTGCTGGTGATGCTCCACTCAGGTGTGTGTATATTTGAGTCACCATTACGTTATGAAAGAGCAGTGACGGGTCGTGATGTTTACAAGGTGTTATTACGTCACTGTACAGTGTTCTTTCCACTTCCCTTACTTATAATATTTCATAAGAATAAATATTATTTTTTCTTCCATGTTTACGAGTTACAGTAACTTAATTTTTTATCTTTGGTACAGCTGTCATATGAGGAGGAGGAGCGTCGCTCAATGCGTCGTGAGAGGAACAAATTGGCGGCCGCGCGATGCCGCAAGAGGCGTCTTGACCAGACTAACATGTTGCAAGATGAGACGGACGATCTGGAAGATAAGAAGTCGGAATTACAGCAAGAGATCCAACTTCTGCAGCAACAGCGAGATGAACTGGAGTTCCTGCTGGCCACGCACAAGGCTGTCTGCCGCCGTCGCCAGCACATCGCTCCTGCCACCACCACCGCCAACTCCAACGTGCATCTCCGCATCTTAAAAAAGGTTGTCAAGGACGAACCTATGGAGGAAGACTTTGTACCCGTGAAAAAGTGCGACTCGAGCGTGCCTCGCCCGAGGCGACCAACTAGCCTCAACGTGGCACCAGTGGCTCTTCGTACCCCAAGCGTCGCTGACCTGGGGGTCCCCATTGAGACACCGTCGGCTGGCCTTCGTGGCCTCAACTTTGAGTCCATGATGGAGGGCGGGACAGGGCTGACGCCAGTAACGAGCGGCACTGGGCTCACTCCACTACACACGGGTCTCACGCCACTCACCACGCCTGTTGTGTCAGCTCCTACAGGCTCGGCCACATCCTCCAATTGTGGGACACAGCAGCGATCCTCCTCCTCTGACCTCTCCTCGCCAGACTCTGTACCGCCCAAACTAGTGTCCCTCTGAATGACAACGCCCATGCGCGCCCACGTAGTTACCAGCGGCGGGCAAGGTGGAATAATTGAGGCTCCGCCCCTCAGCTGACCTTTGATGGATGCTAGTCCCCAACATGCACGCCCGCGCCCACACTTACAACCCACGCACTTCACGCAAGCTACACCACAACCCAAAATCACTTGCACTTCTCACTCAACCAGACAAGTTATTGTCCTTGAAATTCACACCTCTAATACCAATTCCTGGAAACGTAATGTCATTAATGTTGAAATATAACACTGAGATAAGATAGCCTTTACGTTCTAACTTTGCCTTAGATTTAACTTTATGATGCCTTCAAACTGCCGTCACTATTTGAGCAGTTTTAGCTGCCGACCGTACAGGTTAATGAGAGGCCACTCGACTCTTTGAGAAAAGTAAGGTAAAGAGCTAGTGACAGTGTTTGTTTAGCTTTACCTGTTCCAACAATTAACACAGGTAACGAACGAGCCTCTTAGAAAAATTATATCCCCATGTCGGTCACTGTAAAATGTGGCTGCAGGTGTTGACACATTCTGAATGATTACCGAAAACACTGAGCATGAAATACTTTAGAAATCTTTGTGATAATTCATGTGTATACACGCTAGCGCTTCTGCCCCTACGTGTAAGAGCAATTAACACATGGGCAATACTTTGATAAATTTGTGTTCTATGCAATGAGTTGATGCAAAAGCAGTTCCATACAACTTATATAACTTTATGGTGTGTAATTTAAGTCTGTTACTACGACAGTGTTAATAAGGTTAAGCACTTACTTCGCCTTCATGTGAAGAATAATTTTGTGAAATATTGATATACCTCTATATTATAGATAGCAAAGCTTCACCAAAGACAAACAATATATTGATGTATTTCATTTGGGGGGTCTAGAATCAATTTTGTGATATTTTCCCTAGTAGAGAGAGCCTGAGAGAGCTTCACACGTGAATTAACTCCTCAAAATTTAAAAGTTGTAGAGAGGTATTTGAGTAACTTGCAGATTTGGCAGCCAGTAATGCTAGTGGTTGTTGACGTCCAATAACACTGGTATTGAAGTTGTTGACCAATAATACTAGTAGTTGTTGGCAGCCAATAATGCTATTAGTTATTAGCAGTCATTAATACTAGTAGTTGTTGACGGCCTACAATGTTAGTAGTTGCTGACCTCCAATAATGATAGTAGTTTTTTATGGCCAATAATGATAGTAGTTTTTAACGACCAGTAATACTAGTACTTGTTGACGATCAGTAATGCTAGTAGTTGTTGACGACCAATAATGCTAGTAGTTGTTGAAGGCCAATACAGCACTATGCTCATCTGCCTTGGTTTACCTCCAGCTGAGGAAGATCTTACCAATAAACAATATTCCAATGTTATTATTGACCATGTTTTCAGATAACCAGTAAACGGTCCAGCGAAGTGTGTGATAAAACGCTGGCTGGTTTTTGCCATATTAATTTACCAGTGGAAATACAATAATATTTATATTATACCTAGTCTAGCTTTCATACATTCATATGGTAAGATTACAGTCAAATCTATTTATACCAGAGTATTTAGATAATATTTTACAAATAAAGAAGAAATTTTGCATCGTCGTGTTTCTTTGAATTGTGACCCCCAGCAACAGGTTCTGTAATGGAATGATATATTGATATTTATTTAGTAAAATTATCATACACGTTTACAGTATATAGAGACAATACAGGTACAGTATAAAGCTCCTCATATACATAATACAGGTACAGTATACAGCTCCTCATATACATAATACAGGTACAGTATACAGCTCCTCATATACATAATACAGGTACAGTATACAGCTCCTCATATACATAATACAGGTACAGTATACAGCTCCTCATATACAAATACAGGTACAGTATACAGCTCCTCATATACATGATACAGTATACTGTACATGACTATGTAGGCATACAATATGGGTATATAAAAATTGAAAACATTAAGACAATTCGATCATGGATTTTCAATAAAACCATCAGATGCTTATTTCCGGTTTCATACACACTGGCCCCTAAAGGGTGACCTACGCCACGTCTACGCACACACACCCTTACTCTTCACTATGACACAACACACCCTTTCACTTCACCATAACACTACACACTCACCATAACACTATACACGCACTCTTACACTTCACCATAACACTACACACTCACCATAACACTATACACGCACTCTTACACTTCACCATAACACTATACACTCACCCTTACACTTCACCATAACACTACACACTCGTCACTACACACTAACACTACACTCACCCTTACACTTTCACACACTCAACACTTCACCATAACACTACACACTCACCCTTACACTTCACTATAACACTACACACTCACCCTTACACTTCACTATAACACACTCACCCTTACACTTCGCCATAACACTATACACACCCTTACACTTCACTATAACACTACACTCGCCCTTACACTTCACTATAACACTACACACTCACCCTTACACTTCACTATAACACTACACACTCACCCTTACACTTCGCCATAACACTATACACACCCTTACATTTCACTATAACACTACACTCACCCTTACACTTCACCATAACACTACACACTCACCCTTACATTTCACAATCACATCTTCATATTACACGGTGGATGTGGTTTTAACAACTTGGAGTTATGAATGTCGGTGGTGGTGTGGTAGTGAATGTGTGGTGGTGTGGTAGTCGGTGCCAGTGTCATGCGACAAATCTTCCGGTGCGATAAACCTTCCGGGCTCAGCAATTACTGATGTTCATTATCGACATCTAAGACGTATGATTGATTTGTGAGAGCTGAAAATATTAATAAATACGGTAACGGAAGGTTTTGAATGAATTTCCCATTCGTATATCTTTGGCAAACTGACTACAATATAAGGATGATATGAAACATACTAACTACCAAAGGCAATGAAAGCACAAAGTGGGCAGTGCTTTGAAGTCGATGGAAATTGTGGGGTAAGAACACAAAATATTAACCAATCAAACCCAAGGATTCCTGACCTAACCTGCCCTAACCTAACATTACAAAATCTTAACCTACTTAAGCATTTACCCCGGAAGGTTTATCACACGACAACGGATTTAGATATTGAAAATAAAATATGAAAAGTTAGCTTCTTTAGGTTTATTTTTTGTTGTCACTGGCTAGTTAGCTTTTCCGCTATTTTATGTAGTTAGCAACCTTGCGGGGGGTTGTGTATGACTTCGGGTACACCGTTGTTTATTCAGAGGTTTAACGGTAAAAATAAATTTATCGTATTGTAGGTCTAGGCTAATTGATGTTTTTATAAGGCCTCTTTTTTATGTTTTAGGGTAATTATAACAGTCCCCAGAATAAAAAAAAAAATGTTTTTTGAAAATTCGGCAAAAAAAATCTAATAAATTCGAATCTGGCGCCGTGCACGAGGGTTACGGTGCTCCACCTCCACCCTTGTGACGCTGTCGATAATTTCGAAAGGAGTGTCAGCAAAAGTATCAGTCAACAGAAGGAAGCACTTATATGTTTGGAAGTCCGACTGCCACGTGACGCACGTCCCACGCTCCCCTCAATTTTTTTCATTACATGTAAAGGAGGTGAGTTATAAGTGTAATTATATAAATATAAAAAAGTACCTGAGTGAGGCTCAAGAGCGCCATACGTCTAAACTACACAAGGCCCCTATAGGTCACAATAGGCTTCATTAAACCTCAATGGTCAAGATGTTGTGACACTGAATAGTGCAGAGTATTTTCAATTCACAATTTGTCAAATTCGTTACATAGTGGTCAAAATATCTGTTTGGATGCAAATGTGAATACACTATTAAGATATCAGGTATCTTGCCATCATTAATGGTGTGACACTGTAGGCAGGAATTGGCCCTAAAAGGCATTGGTATTCAGTCCAAGGTATGAAGTTTTAGGGTTACTTGCTCCATACACAAATTTTGCCTAACATATCATCATGGTGGACAATGGATCAACTTGTGACTGTTTGCACTATAATTGCTTTGAATTCCTCTGCTAGTTCTCTTTTGATGGCGGTTTCCAGAGTTCTGTTATCCTGTTAGACAACCCAAGATCACATTAAACAGTATTGTTATTAGATGTATGTTTAGTTATGACATTAACTGCCGCGCTCTTTGTGAACTACTGTATATGTCGAAAGAAATAGTGAAGGAAGGGAGTCAGTGATTATAAGGTTGTCTGTGGTGTGGTATGTGGTAGTGATTTCTACAATTTTAAAGCAGTAAGTGTGGCAAGTAGTTTAGTTAGTAGATTGGCTGCCCAAACATTGATTTTCATTTCCTTCCCTCGTCTGTTACCCTTTGGCTGATTCACACTGGCAGCGGCATTTCCAGCCTTCCTACAGACAGTGTTGAGAGAACCGTCAGTACAAAAAGTGTGTGATGTTCTTAGGGTGGAAGGTTATATATTGTGGCACTCTTAAAGGCAAGGTCTGTACAAAGTCAGCTGTTTATGGTAACTGTGTGTGTAGAGATGTCGAAGTTTAGGAAGAGTGCGCCAAGGTGGAAGGAACTGACTGCTATTGTGTCTCACGTCTCGTCCAAACATCATATACTGTATATGGCGTACGGTAGTTTGAATCTACTTAAGATTTGCCAGTTTTATGACTCATATACGCAAACGATTCCATGTACACAATGTTATATGGACCACCACACAAGAGCTTCAGGGCTATCATGAACGTTAACTTTAATTATTCTGTTTTTGACACTGGGTATTCCGAGTTCTTTTCTCATGTTGCATAGTTAATGTTCAGAGAATAGCTTAACATAATGCTGAGGGCTTTGTTTTTGCAGTTTTCAAGTTTGCCAATGCCTTTGTTGTCACGAAGGACCTGGACTGGCGCGTTGCAATATGCCAGAGACCTTATGTAGCCTATTGGTACGCGCAGTGGCAGAGCAACGAAAGAATTGTAAAGGTGGATATATCTGAAAGTGTGGTAACAAGAGAATGAGGGGTAGTGGCGGCGGTGTGGTACTAAAATAATAGAGATAACGGTGATGGTGGTGATGTAGTAGTAGTAGGAGGAGTAAAGGGGTGATGATGGTGTGGTAGCAAGACAGTTGTGGTTGTAAAGTTACAGTAAAAGAGTAATGGTCGTGATGTAGTTAATTAAGGTGTGGTAGTGGTAGTGTAAGGTAGTTGGAAAAAAATGGAAATGAGGTAATGGGAAAAGGGTGGCGGTGGTGGTTGTGTGGTAGCAAGGGTGTGATAATAAAGGCGTGATTGTAATTGGGTGGCGATAGTGATTTGGATTCTAGTAGTAAAAGGGTAATGGTGGTGGTGGGAGTGTGGTAATAAGTGACGTGGTGGTAGTGTGGTAGTAAAAGTGTGGTGTCGTGGTAGTTAAAGAGTGTGATTGTGAACATTTTGTGATTGTTGAGTGGTAAAAGTGATACTTATGTCGATTTTATTGTATTTAATTTTCTTTATTTTGTTGTTGTTGTTTTTTTGGAACGGCGAGTCATTTGCTTAGTTAAGTCGACGTATTAGACAGTACGTGCTGTCGTCAAGTAACCAAACATCACAGTTTTATTTCTCGCCACAAACATCCTGCCCATGTGACGCCGCCGTGTCACTACAGGGTTGTAATTTCTATCATAGTTATCGTGTACATTGTGTATAATGTAGGTTCATTATTATACACAAATATACGAATATCCAGACCGAGTTTCAGAACCTGGGAATTATTTTCGAGACAAAGTCAGGGTGTCCAGCTATATGTTGAGTAAATATTTCTGATTTATGTCATTTTCTTAGGGAAGTGTAGTAAGTGAGATTCAGAGCAGTACAGCCGATCCCCTACTATCCTCAGCAAGCAATTTAGAGCTGTCTACCACTTCTACCAAACTTTGTATCTTTCTCGAAACCCAGCTTTTAATCTAATTCATCCATCCCAGTCTCTGCCTTCCTCTGGTTTGCCCTTTAAAATGATCATTAACCCCTTGTGTACGGGGTCCCCTCTGAGCTGAATAAAATTGTCTGGCGTTAGTCAAATAAAATATTAAAACTGGCAATCTAGCAGACGCAGTTTTCCAGAAACATTTTCGGGGAGTGTTTTAACCAACATTTGCCATATTTCTTCGAAAGGTATAAATCCACTTATGTCAGCATCTACTTCATCACCATATTCTGTGTATAATTGTCCATCTTCACTATCTATGTATGCAGGAGCCTTTTTAACACTGCTCCAAGTATTACTGTTTGGACGTGAGTTCCTGATGAATGTTAAGTTTCCACCTGTCATTTCAAGGTAATCTCTTTCATTTCAATTCTTACATCGCTGTTTAGTTTTGATGTTCAGCTTCATTATTTTGCAAACTTTTTTATCGTTTACTTTTCTGTCAAAAGTTTATCTTTGTGTGTATATGTGTGTATGCGCGCGCGCGTTCCATATGGGCCTGGTGTTAACAACTGGTAGTGTTGGTTGAGATGTGTTGGGGCGGGTGAACCAGGGGTTGTTCCTAGGTGGTTCCCCTAGTTTCCTTACACCTGCCTGTGTGACAGAGCTGTACGACACTGCAAATCAGTGTTGTGTGTGGTCATAAGAAGTCACACCACGGTTTCATGGAAGGACATACAGTACACGGGCCACATGGCCCCAGAGTTGACATTTGTAACATAAGGTTGGGAGGCTGGTAGATGTGAACTTCCATGTTTATATTTTTATTATTATCCACTCCGTATCTGTGTTTTTCTGGCTAAATAAACTATTTCAATTCAATTCAAATCAGAGAGAGTAATAGTGTTGGGTGGGTCCCCAGATCCAATCCAATCAACAATAGCTGCATTCCAACCAAGTGAGTCGCTTCATCCTTATAATCTCATTCTGTTCGAATACTGCTGGGTCTTGGTACTGATCGAGTCCTCTGGGGGTTAGTGGTAGTTGCAATGGTGGTAGTGTTAAGAGCAGTGATGTAGTAAGGATAGAATAGGGTGGAACAGTGTTCCTGCACCTGTTTTCTTAGAGGGAACGGCGTTCCGATAATGTTCTTTTACTGTAGTAAGGCTTCGCCTCTGAATTATCTGACACCGTTGAACATTTTTTATTATACGTTCATACGTACCGCATGTATACACATGTATTTTTTTACTTGCAGCTTAGCTATGTAACCTATATAACAATATACAGATTTTGTAATTTGTAATTCATTTACACTGTAGGTATCAATAGTATCAGTGTTTATAGTTTAAGTTTCATTGCAGTATTGATTTTTATTATAGTATGCAAATGTTTAACTAAATAATTAATAGAGGTAATATTTGTATTTCTGAAATACAGAATTTGGCTATTAACTTTATGTAACCGTAATGTGGAACAACTAAACAGAGCAAAGGGAAGGATTTTCTACAAGGTCTATTCTTCATGAAATATTTTATGTAAGTCCTGTTTTTGTTTGTTTGTTTTAGCTTATAGATATACTGTATAAAGGTACGACTATAGTATGCTGGCTACCGAGCTGAAGTTGGTCTACCGGGATATTTACACTGTAGCATCTATTGACCAAACTTAACCTAACCTAACCTGGATGTAGTGTAAATATCCCGGTAAACCAACTTCAGCTCGGTAGCCAGCATACTATAGTAGCACCTACTGTATTATATAAGCTCCTTCCGCTTATGCAATTCGTAGGTCCCTTCGTGGTCTTTGTTGCTAGGACTACACCGCTGGTTGGGGTAGTGGCGGTGGTAATGGTGATAGTGGTAGTGATGGTTCGGGTGGGGGCTGTAATGGTAGCAGTGGTGGGGGTGGTAGCCATAGGGGTAATAATGGTTGCTGTGGGGTGAGTGTGATGGTGGTGGGGGTGATTGTGGTGGTGGTGGTAGTAATAGTGGTGATGGGGTTTAGAGTGGTGGTGGTGGTGGGGGTGAGAGTGGTGGTGGTAGTAATAGTGGTGGTGGGGATGAGGGTGGTAAGAGTGGGAGGTGGTGGTGGTGAGTAAACAAGCGGTGAGTAATGTACTAGGAACACACTACACTATTCACCGGAAATAATGGTTGACACCCAACACTGAGTCCATAAGTGAGTTTAGTCATAGTCAGATTCTTGAAACACAATGGTGAGTCATTGTCGCGGTGAGTGTTGAGCAGCTTGTACGCACATCATTATCATCCGAGGTATCGTACAGTATGGCGAAAAATGTAAGTAAACGCGAGAACTTAATTTGCGCATTTATCTGTGTAAACAATCTTGGTGCGATTGTCTATTTAAAAACTATATATTGTGTATTTGTCTGTATAAATAATATCTCTAGATTCGCGTTTGTCTACATACTGTAGATACTGTAACACATCTTGGTGCACCTTTGTCAATAGTAACAATGTGCTCGTTTGTCTATAAACAATATAACTTAGGTGTGTATTTGTTTACATAAGCAATATTTGATATGCGTGTTTGTCTATATTAACAAAATATATTGTTTGTTTATATAGACAATGTATCTCAGATGTATGTTTGTCTATATCAATTATGTAACCTGGGTGTGTTTATCTATATAAACAAAATATATTGATTTTGGTTTTTACAATAGCGCACTCTATAGTAGCGCCTTGATTTGTCTATATAAACAATATGTCTTAGGTGTGTCTACAATGTCTCAAGTGCACATTTGTCTTTATAAACAATGTATCTTGGCTGTTTGTTTATATAAACATTGTCTCGAGTTCGCATTTGTCTGTGTAAACATTATACTTAATGTATGTAAAAACCACAATAATACTAAAAAATATACACATTTTATTAGGTAAGCCTGAGTACGGTCATTCTGGGAGCTTGCCCTGGTTAATTACTTGCTAGAACACTCATCTTCCCAGCCCATCATATGATAACTTGTTAAGGCGATGAGTCATTCTCTGGCTCTTTTTTTTTTCGACCCCTGACGTGTACAGATGAAACTATAACACAACGTTGGCATCACTAGTAGCCACTTGTTCAGGCTACGCCGTCTTTTTTCTTATACCAACAGTCTTCTTATAAGTTGTGACACATCTTTCACTTATTCCACTCCAACCAAACAAATGTTAAATTGTTTTACATTATTTAAATTACCATTAAACACTCCGATGATACAGTATATTTCTTATATGAATTTGTGAAAGCTGGCATGAAGCAAGGGAGCAGAGAGGCATCATCGTACCCCGGCAGCTACTTAGGTTTCAAGGTCGACCAGTGATGACTCAGTGGGTTGCCGTGAGTCATTTTCTTATGTTACTTAGGTGTATTCTATGTGAAGGAAGGCAGTCTTGGAAGTTATACAGTACTTCACTTGAACCCCCCCCCCCCACATATATTTCATATCTTTTGAATTTTAAGTTAGAAATTGTTAATGACGCAGGCCAGCTGGTCCCATGCACACAGGCAGGTCTAGCGAGTGCATCTATCTGATCAAGTGAAAATTACACTTTATACATGACTTAACCCTTGTTAACTTAATAAGTATAAAAGAATAGTGCACTACAACACCACATATTAAACCCAATGCTGTTGACAATAATGACGAGTAAGGTAAGCTTCCGTAAAGACTCGGTGACGTCATCGGGAGTAATAGAGTTCAGTGGATGAAGGATATATGTCAATATACTTACAAAGTTTACTTTGACTTCCAGGGTTTTCAGACACTTGCCAATACTATACACGACGGACACGTAATTTACACCTTAAATCAGAGTTGTGGTTTTGTGAGCTAATAACTAAATATATATTTTTTTATACAGACATGTATTACACACATCACCGTACACTCTTACTACAGTAGTGTTGGGTCGTACTCCCAGTGTCCTGCAGATCCTACTGAACACAGTGCGTCGTTCACCTGCAAAAAGATTGTTCCACAGTCCGTACACACACACGCTCACACACACACACACACACACACACACACACACACTTTGTGTATATACTTCGCTTTCGTTATTTTGTATTGAAACTTACACAAAAACATATGTTTATTCACAACGTGTACTGTACATAACCACGTATATGTGCACACTAACGCACAAGCAATATTATCTGCTCCCTCAAAGGCGAGTCAAAGCCGTGTTGGGGTGCCGGTGCTTCTTATCTTCACAGCAGCTACCCAGCCTTACTGCTGGGCTGGCTCCTGCACTTATCCGTTGAGTCCAAGGTCCTTTCACACTGTTTCTTCCCCTCCTCCATCCAGTTCTCTTGTCCTTAACGTTACGTGCTATTTAGTCTCTTAAGAAACATTCGGTAGTGATAATATTTGCTTATGAGTATTGTAACTCCCGCCATGCAAATTAGTTTAAAACATTCATCTCTATCTTCATATAACTACACTACCTAAATTGGATTAAGTAAGGTTGAGTTGATTAGGTTGGGTTGTTAGGCTTGGTGAAGTTAGACTGGGATAGATTAGGATAGGTTACGTTGGTTACATCAACTTTCGTTAGGTGAGTGAGCTAGGGACTGAGGATATGATTTTTAGCTTATATTATGTACTGCTGCTCCTATGGATACGTTATAGTGATGTTTAATGTGGATTTTCAAAAACAAATAATCATAAATGTATAGATACTATCGTCGTGTCGCAATTATACATAAAATACATGGCACATTCACCTCCACGCATACCTACTACACTGTACAGTACACACAGGCCAGGGTAAAGCCCTTGATCACCAGTCGTTAACTATTTCCGTGTGTACAGTTCAATAGTCTAGAATAACGGACCCTGGGAACCTTGTCCTGGTGAACAAGAGCCAACTCTACTGTACATCACGCCCACCGTATATACTAACCACGCCCATAACACGATGATCCAGTTATGGAGTAGGCCAATACTGTAGTCGCAATTGAGAAGCTCTGTAATTGGATTAAACACCGGTTACGACAAAATGAAAAGGGTATGAACGTCAGTCTTATGGCAATGTGTGAGATGTTAATGTGGTTGGAGTGTTCCTATGGCCAAGAGCGAGGCTCGCGGTGGCAAGAGTGTAGTAGCAAGACCTAAGTGATATTATGGGGTCACGTAAGCATTAGGCATCCCAGTTTATTTCATATGATGGTTAAATGTCCTAACTTAACAAACCGGTAACATAAGCTAATCTATTCTAAGCCAATCTAAACCAAACTAAATCCCACAGGTGGCATTGAGGTATTTATCACCTGCCTCATATTCACAACATCCGTATCAGCACTGGGAAAGTTTTGCGAGGCAGGTGCGTGTTTTAGTAAGAAGCTTTTTCCTTGCAAGATTTATTTTTTCTCCAAATCGTATTAATAACCCTCTCACGTATGCATGTTTGGTGCAGCATGTGGCTTGTCTTGGGTAAAACATGATATATTTCTGAAGGTAAAATAATACTAAGAACCTTGAATTCCAATGTGCCTTCTTTTCGGTTTATGGAGTCTCGGGTGTTCTTGCCACTCTTCAGTTATTATTCCTTTCCTTCTCTCCCCTTCTTACCTCCTCTACCACTCTTCCCGCTCACCGCAAGCCAGCCATCTCCCATTTGGTCCCATCTTAATCATTTGCATGACAACAGATCAGAAGAGAAATTACCAATATTGTTAACACATATCACAGTAGTGCCTCCGTTAACCAATGTAATTACCGTGGTGAAGGCTCCATAGGTAGTAGGTCGTAGGCAGTCAAACAGGGAGGTACTACTGCCTGGGAAGATATTGTCTAATGGTAGACTCTGCTGCCATATGGCATCACGAAAATTGTGACCAAGTCCCAGGTTGCTGATCTGACTTTCTGCCTCATTTACACACAATTGCAGGGTCTCAATTGTTTCTCTTAATTTGACAACACAACATACATATATTGTTTCTCACCATTGATTTTTTTTTCATTTTTCATATCTTTATGGTTCTTTATTATTATTATTATTTTTGTTGTTATTATTACTATTATTATAACTGTGTTATTGTTATTATTATCATTATTATTTTATTAAATTTTTATTTTGTTTTATTTTTATTAAAAATTTTACTTACTATGAATTATTACTATTATTAAGATTAATACTATTACTATTATTACATTTTCGCCCCCCAGGCCCTGATGTGGGTCAGTGACCTGTGCCCGGGTGGGCTAATCCCTGAAAAAAATAGGGATTATGAGGTTTCAGATAGGATAGTTTATACCAAAACAGTCCTTTAAACCAGTTATCATGTAATTAAGCTAGAACCTTGTCAGTGATCCCCATGTAATTAACTTAAAAAAAATCTTTACAGAACATGGGTGCTCCACCCCTCCCTCCCCTACCCTGATAAACCAGTGCAACAAGTTATGATGTTCACTGTCACTTGTGCAGCCTCATATACCACACACCGTCTCTCCAGAACTTCCCCGAGGAAACACACTCAAATAATTTTCCAAAAACACCCAACCCCCCAAACAACTCTCTCTCCCTCTCTGTATATATATATATATATATATATATATATATATATATATATATATATATATATATATATATATATATATATATATATATATATATATATATATATATATATATATATATATATACCCGTATTGATAAAATCACACAGGGAAAAGGGAAACAATGGAGCACCTTAGCTTTCGTCTTTATTCAAGTGTAGCAACCAGTTAGAGTTTGAGCATGGAACACTGAAAGGGTCTGTACCTTCTCTGGCCAGAGCCCACGAGCTAGCTCATGAGCTGCGAAGTACCGAAGACTCTTGCCAGTTTCAAATGCTAACCAGAGTTCATCATCTAGTGGCATTCCCTGTGCCACAAACACAGCCAACACCACAACGTTCATGTCAACAGCCTCTTCGTGGCTGCATGGAGCAAGTGAGGCCACCCCTCCTGTAGAGGTGGTTTGCTGAGAGCCACCTATCCATCAATAATAACCAGCTGGTTGCCCTCTTGATCAAATGGCTGGAGGAAAACTCGGGACAACTGGACAACTCGGTCTTTTTACTCTCCACGCTAAGGAATTCCAGCCAATTTCCTAGTACTGTATTCTTACTGTTGCCACTAGACGTATGCTCACCCCTTTCCGACTTATTGCTCTTGCTGTTCCTTTCAGAGAATCGGTGACGTACACCTGTCCCACAATAGGTCCAGGCGTGATGATATTTTAAGCTGTGAAGACAAGTATGGGATGGAGACTTGGTGGGCATAATCATCAAAATTCTTATCTGTAACACGCTTCAGCATTTGGATGATGGCCGCCCCATCAATAACGACACTGGTTGTAGAAATAGCGTAATATCTGGCCGCAGAAAGGCCTTCCATGCATGTTAGGAGGTCATTCTTTGGACCTAGACGGAGTTTTCCTCTGTCAGAGAGTGCTGGTGGGCATGCGTGATTCACATGCCTAAAGAATTTATCAAAGAAGAACATAAGAATGGAGGAAACTACAGCGAGCCTATTGGCCCATACTGGGCAGTCCCGTTTACACCCAACCCCTATCGCTCATATATCCATCCAACCTATGTTTGAAGCTATCCAGCGTATTCGAGTTAATGATGATTTTGGTAACTTGATCCACTCATCCACTACTCTATTTCAAAACAAATTTTACCTATCTCACACCTAAATCTAAATTTGTCTAATTTAAAACCATTGCTACGAGTTCGCTCCTGGTTAGATAGCTTGAGTACCCTCGTTATATCACATTTGTTTAGAAATGACTTCCGTTTATACACCTCGATCACATCGCCCCTTCACTTTACGTTTGTCGAGGGAGTTCAAATTAAGTTGCTTTAACCTGTTTCTGTACTCAAGGTTCCTTATTCCCAGGATTAGTCTTCTCATTCTCCTCTGAACTCCTTCTAGGGATTCTATATTCATTATGTAGTATGGTAACCAGAACTGAACCTCGTAATCCAAGTGAGATCTCATGTTTCCACTTTTCGTCTGACAACTAATGTACAGCCGCAAGTAGAGTTCTTTCTTCACTGAGGTCAGTTGCTGCTTACCTTGTGGGGCCATTGGGCAGCTTGAGCTAGTTACGACGAATATTATCTTAGATTAGCCTTGTTCTTTCTATGAGACAGACTTTTGTGAAAGCCTTGAATTGGTTTTGGGCAATGTGGTGCATGTTCTTAACAGTTTCAACGGCTGTAAGGGTGTGCAATCTCCTTAGTATAAAGGACAAGCAAGTCCATAATCATTTCTTCAAAGGCATTACCATGCACCTGAATCACGGTTACAAGGGAACAAACATCTTTTGCAAATGAGGCCTGCACACTTGGGGTTTGTTCTTGATGACGTGTGGCAATATAACGTTATTTAATTAACCATATTACTATAGTACTGCTGCTACTACCTCTAACCTTCCCTTATCATCACCATGTTATTACCTTGCTTCTACTACTACTGTTTTTTTTATTCAACGTGGCCTCCAGCCTACCCCAACAGCCACACTTTCGCCACCATTTTATTACCTTAATATTAAATATCCTAACACAATGGTAGCTACCCTAGCGGAGTTAGTTATACAGCAGATCTATGCAGCATTCAGTGTACTACTACTACTACATACAGATAAATAGTTAATATACATAAGTTATCAACATCAGCAGGTGACTGTCGTTCACAAAGTCTGAGCCTAATAAAACAGTTTGCCTAATCAATATAAATGTTTTCTCGGGAACAAATATAATTATTCCTTCTTACAATTCTTTACAATTCCATACGTCATACACGTTGGTCTTTTGTAATCTGACTCCATCGGTTCTGTAAACAAATAACAACCGCTGAAGCTGGAGATCACCAACTGCACGTCATGACACAGCTGGTGAGATAGTTGGAGGTTGGGGGTAACCAGCTGTACATCTTGACACAGCTGGTTAGACAACTGGAGATTAGGGTGGGTGCAGCAGGTGGTTGGCGGAAGTGGGGTGGGTGGAGCACTATCAGAGCGTCAACACAGAGAGGTGCAGCAGCTGGAGGAAAAATAAGATATGAAGGCCAGAGAGGGGGTCACCAGGGCTACTGTACATGTTCACGTAACAATGATTCATCCTAACAAAATAATGTGAATATTGTCAGTTAGATAGTTCATGTTTCTCTAACGCTACACACGCCTTAGTGGTGGTGTTGGAGAGCGGTGGATGGGTAGTGGTGGATTGTTGTAAGTAGGTGGTGGTAATATGGGGTGGATGGGTGGTGGAGTGTGGTATGTGGGGGGTATTGGAATGTGTTGGGTGGATGGTGGTGGAGTGTGTTGGGTGGGTGGTGGTGGAGTGTGTTGGGTGGGGAGGTGTTGGGTGGGTGGTGGTGGAGTGTGTTGGGTGGGTGGTAGTGGAGTGTGTTGGGTGGGTGGTAGTGGAGTGTGTTGGGTGGATGGTGGTGTGTTGGGTGGGTGGTGGTGGAGTGTGTTGGGTGGGTGGTAGTGGAGTGTGTTGGGTGGATGGTGGTGGAGTGTGTTGGGTGGATGGTGGTGGAGTGTGTTGGTGGTGGTGGAGTGTGTTGGGTGGGTGGTAGTGGAGTGTGTTGGGTGGATGGTGGTGGAGTGTGTTGGGTGGGTGGTAGTGGAGTGTGTTGGTGGATGGTGGTGGAGTGTGTTGGGTGGATGGTGGTGGAGTGTGTTGGGTGGGTGGTAGTGGAGTGTGTTGGGTGGGTGGGGGTGGAGTGTGTTGGGTGGATGGTGGTGGAGTGTGTTGGGTGGGTGGTAGTGGAGTGTGTTGGGTGGGTGGTGGTGGAGTGTGTTGGGTGGGTGGTGGTGGAGTGTGTTGGGTGGATGGTAGTGGAGTGTGTTGGGTGGGTGGTAGTGGAGTGTGTTGGGTGGATGGTGGTGGAGTGTTGGACGGATGGTAGTGGAGTGTGTTGGGTGGGTGGTGGTGGAGTGTGTTGGGTGGATGGTAGTGGAGTGTGTTGGGTGGGTGTAGTGGGTGTGTTGGGTGGATGGTGGTGGAGTGTGTGGGGTGGGTGGTAGTGGAGTGTGTTGGGTGGATGGTAGTGGGTGTGTTGGGTGGGTGGGTGGTGGTGTGTTGGGTGGTGTGGTGGAGTGTGTTGGTGGGTGGTGGTGGAGTGTGTTGGGTGGGTGGTGGTGGAGTGTGTTGGGTGGGTGGTGGTGGGTGTGTTGGGTGGATGGTGTGGGTGTGTTGGGTGGGTGGTAGTGGAGTGTGTTGGGTGGATGGTGGTGGAGTGTGTTGGGTGGGTGGTGGTGGAGTGTGTTGGGTGGGTGGTGGTGGGTGTGTTGGGTGGATGGTGGTGGAGTGTGTTGGGTGGATGGTAGTGGAGTGTGTTGGGTGGGTGGTGGTGGAGTGTGTTGGGTGGATGGTAGTGGAGTGTGTTGGGTGGATGATGGTGGAGTCTGTTGGGTGGGTGGTAGTGGAGTGTGTTGGGTGGATGGTAGTGGAGTGTGTTGGGTGGGTGGTGGTGGAGTGTGTTGGGTGGGTGGTGGTGGAGTGTGGGTGGATAGTGGTGGAGTGTGTTGGGTGGATGGTAGTGAGTGTGTTGGGTGGGTGGTAGTGGAGTGTGTTGGGTGGATGGTGGTGGAGTGTGTTGGGTGGGTGGTAGTGGAGTGTGTTGGGTGGATGGTAGTGGAGTGTGTTGGGTGGGTGGTGGTGGAGTGTGTTGGGTGGATGGTAGTGAGTGTTATGGGTGGTGGTGGGTGGTGTGGGTGGGTGGTGGTGGAGTGTGTTGGGTGGATGGTGGTGGAGTGTGTTGTAGTGGGGTGGTGGAGTGCGTTGGGTGGGTGGTGGTGGAGTGTTGTGGGTGTGGTGGATGGTGGTGGTGGAGTGTGTTGGGTGGGTGGTGGTGGAGTGTGTTGGGTGGGTGGTGGTGGAGTGTGTTGGGTGGGTGGTGGTGGAGTCAGGTCTAAGACAGGAAACATGCTGTACTAAAACACGAAAAGAGAAAATACTGTATAAGGTAAATCATTCTTAGCAGCATAGACTATAATATTTATTTTTAATTGACATGATAAATATCGTAAT
Organism: Homarus americanus; assembly: GCF_018991925.1. NCBI lineage: Eukaryota > Metazoa > Arthropoda > Malacostraca > Decapoda > Nephropidae > Homarus > Homarus americanus. The sequence goes on from NW_024722227.1 coordinate 3,872,456, forward strand.
CAACCATATATATATATATATATATATATATATATATATATATATATATATATATATATATATATATATATATATATATATATATATATATATATATATATATATATATATATATGTGTGTGTGTGTGTGTGTGTGTGTGTGTGTGTGGATCACCTGAAGATTAGCCTATTTGAAATTTAACGCCCCGACACTACCTGGAGGAGATAATCTTCAGGTGATCCATGAATGCTAAAGCGGCGAATGGTCTCGGTAGTCGCTATCTACAACTAAAGGTCAAAGTCTTGGACTTAATGGTCTCGACCTCATCATCGATTTTAAGTAGATGGCCACCATCTGTGTTGAGGAATTAAGTTCTGCTAATGACTTGGGGCTGATGTCTCTCTCAGCTCGCGCCTGAAGTAGTGACTTGTTATTATGTGAAGCACCTGCAGCTGTGCACGATGCCCCTCAATATAGAATAACTCATTACCTCGCCATACAACTTCAAGACTATTTACATAAAGCCTGTCAGGCTTGTCAGCCGCTCACTTAACTTTGTGAAGAGTTTTACCATTCTGGGTCACATTATATCTGGTAATTAAACACCATCGTAAAGGTGCACACCTTCACCTTGGCAGGGTAAAGATCGTACTAGCGACTCTGTCACTGTAGATGTACAATACTGCAATCACCGCTAGTGTGTGTGTGTGTGTGTGCGCGCGCGCGCCAGGAAGCTCGCCTACGGCACGTGTCCAACGCCACAAAGGAGACTCTTCAGTAAGTTTGTGTGAGAGATAAGAGAAAGAATTATGGGGTGATCCAGGCGGGCGTTTGACGGTGTACAGCAGATGAGTGTGTGCCGGAGCCCTGCCTCACTATCATTGTGCTAACATTATACTGCTTGTTCAGGAGGCTACTACAACCACCCACCACCACCACCACTACTAACACCTTCCCACCTCCACCACATACCCCACTCACCTCCCCCATCCACCATCACCACCAATACCCCTGTCATCTATCCCATCCACCGCCCACTACCACCCACCCACCCACTACCACCACCTACCACATCCACCATTACTACCACCACCCATCAAAACCAACACAATCATCACCTACCACACCCCCTGTCACCACCACCATCACTACCACCACTTACCCCATCCACCACCACCACTACCACCATGTACCATCTCCACCACTACCACTATCAACCCCCTTTACCACCATCACCCACAAAAACTACCACCACCACCATTACTTATCACTTTGGAATAATAAGATATTTTTTACGAGTTGATAGACTGAGTAAGGGACTAAAAAGGGAGATAGTGAAGAGGAAGAGGGAGTGAGTGATCATTACAGCGAAGGAAGGAGAAGGGAGGGAGGGAGGGAGGGGGGGCGCCTGGCCACAAGAGAGTAACAACTAACAAAGATATAGACCATTACATCTAACAAAACAGTAGTAAACTATGTTGTAAAATTCGTATCTATGTCTTACTCTATGATATCTTTAATATTTTATTTAAAAGCTGATAATCTAAATAACATAATCTCCCCTATAATTACCCACTGACCCGCACCATTACTATCATCATATCCACCCTTCGCCACACTCCCCTCACCACCATCTTCACGATCATCATATCCACCCTTCGCCACACTCCCCTCACCACCACCTTCACTATCATCATATCCACCCTTCGCCACACTCCCCTCACCACCACCTTCACGATCATCATATCCACCCTTCGCCCCTCCCCTCACCACCACCTTCACACTATCATCATATCCACCCTTCCCACACTCTCCTCACCACCACCTTCACTATCATCATCATCACCCTTCGCCACACTCCTCACCACCATCTTCACGATCATCATATCCACCCTTCGCCACACTCTCCTCACCACCACCTTCACTATCATCATATCCACCCCTTCGCCACACTCCCTCACCACCATCTTCACGATCATCATATCCACCCTTCGCCACACTCCCTCACCACCACTATCATCATATCCACCCTTCATCCTCACCACCACCTTCACTATCATCATATACCCTTCGCCACTCCTCACCACCACCTTCACTATCATCATATCCACCCTTCGCCACCTCCCCTCACCACCTTCACCACCTTCCACTTCACTATCATCATATCCACCCTTCGCACCTCCCCCACCACCACCTTCACCTATCACATCCACCACACCTTCACCACCTTCACTATCATCATATCCACCCCTTCGCCACACTCCCCACCACCACCTTCACTATCATCATATCCACCCTTCGCCCACACTCCTCACCACCACCTTCACGATCATCATATCCACCCTTCGCCACACCCCACTCACCACACTTCACTATCACTCATATCACCCTATCGCCACACCCCCACCACCACCTTCACTCACCACCCTCACAGTCCCCTCACCACCACCTTCACTATCATCATATCCACCCAGCCATACCACCTCACCACCACCTTCACTCATCATATCCACCCTCACATCCACCACCTTCGCCACACCACCCTCCCATCTATCCACCCCTTCGCCACACTCCCCACCACCACCTTCACTATCATCATATCCACCCTTCTGCCACCCCCACCACCACCTTCACCATCATCATCAATCCACCCTTCGCCACACTCCCCTCACCACCACCTTCACTATCATCATATCCACCCTTCGCCACACTCCCCTCACCACCACCTTCACTATCATCATATCCACCCTTCGCCACACTCCCCTCACCACCACCTTCACTATCATCATATCCACCCTTCGCCACACTCCCCTCACCACCATCTTCACATCCGCCACGCGCCTCTACTCCTCGGCTACTGTGGTTTTACCGTGGCCAAAGTGTACAGCTGGAGAAAAGACTTATTCTGTGAGCGTCTAATGTTGTGTGTTGATCCAGTGAGGTGTGCGATGTGAACTTGCTTAGCAGACACAAGCAGTAGTATGTATGTATCCAGTACAAGCTGTGTCAGGGTCTGGGACTGACAGTTGGGAATAATGTTGCCAAAGTACCAGAAGTGAGGTCAGGGGTCTCCAGACTTTACTCTCTCGCTTTGTGGGTGAGTCTATACAGTACGTGTATATCCTTATTTATCTCATACCGTAAGCTGGTTGAGTCTCCTTGCCACACCTGTTTGCCTGAGTACTGGTGCTGCAGGTCTCGGGGTCGGACATTGCATTGTCTGTTTTAATTTTCGCAATTTACTAGAACTAGTAACAGCAGTAAACAAATTACATACAGTACCTAATTGAGAAAACGGATACAGTATACAATACAGTATAGGTGTGAGTAAAGCTTGATGGTATATTATACAGTATTACTGGGCCCGCCCCTACTTCACAAGAGGGCAGTATGCCCACACCTTAATCTCCACGTGTACACCCTCCCATGTTTGCTAAGATATAGACAAATGAAAGGTTGATATATGTGATATATTTCATAAAAATCTTTGACATATTCGGTAAACAAACATACATCATAAAAAGTAACATCTGGACAATAGTTTCATTACAAAATAAATGACAAGACATTACAGGCACACCGTTTATAATGCTCTCAACAATATACAGAAACAGATATGAAGCATATATTGATATAATTATTTCAGCTGTGTGCGTGTGACACGCCTCAACTCACTGCCTCACCCTACATCCTTACATTTCTCTGGAACACCACACCATACGCTAGTCTGGTATATTATATCATACTCTGATACATCACACTGGCACACCACATCACACTGATACACCACACTCAATATAAAAACTTAAGAATGGAGGAACCTGCAGTGGGCCTATTGGCCCATACTGGGCAGTCCCATTTACACCCAACCCCTATCGCTCATAATATATCCATCCAACCTATGTTTGAAGCTACCTAATGTGCTTGAGTTAATGATAATGTTTGTTAACTTGTTCCATTCATCCACTACTCCATTTCCAAACCGATGTTTACCTAGTTCGCGCCACACTGGTACACCACACCATACTCTAGTCTAGTATGTCACACCACACTTCGGTACATCACAATACCCTATACACAACAGTAGAAGAATAAAAACAACAACAATAAACACTGATGGTTTTAGACTTTGAATACTTTATCAACGTAAAAAATAGTGAAGGAAGTGCGAAGCGTGAATTCTTTCATTAAACTGGTGCTAGTGCAGTTATAGGGTGTGTCTCTCACAGTATAGTTGTCGTACACTCTCTCTCAGCAGTTATAATACTTCTCTCTCAGTAGTTGTAGTACTATTATACAATAGTTAAGGTACACTCACAAAGCATTTGTGGCACTTGCACTCTTAGATACTTGGTGTAACATTTCTCTGATAAAGCAGTCACGTTACAATCGGTAAATGTAAGTTACACTTATATCACTTGTGGCTCGCTGTGTCGGATACAAGTCGTATCAATAACTTCTCCCTAGACTCTAGGGCCTAGAGGCTGTGACACTCCTCAAACCCTAGTTTATGACACTCCCATACTCGGGTGTGTAGCTCACAAAAAGTAGCTTAAAACATACTCTTTCATAATGAGTGATAGTGGCCAAGGTTAAAATATAATCATTGTTATTACGTACCTCATATGATATTGGTACTTGTAAGTTCCAGCACTCACTAAAGCTGTCATAAATATAACGCTTGATGATACTGGATTTTGGTATGTTTTTTGAAGCAGTAGTGTTGTACGTGTAAAACAAACATTACTTGATACACGCAGTGAGAAACATTATCTGTGTTCCCTAATGACTTGTTGATGAACAGGAATGCCAATTTGGAAATGAACACGAAACACTGACATACACTATAAGATGTCTCTTGTCATTGTCACACACATAGTCACACCGCACGTTAAGTGTTATTGGAGAGAAATATACATAGCACAATGTTGAATATATGCCAGTCTGTCTCCTGAAACGAGTTCATATCTACATTTATACATCAAGACAAATTCACAAAAATTCGCTTGGAGTGATCATCCAAAAGATTTGCACATAGTGAAAATCCATGTAAAGGCATCTCAGAGACACAATACTATACCACAGTCACTAATGGTGGCTTCCCGCATATTGACAAGTTTAGCAGCTGCGCGAACTAAATCCATCCCATTTTCAACTTTCCCTATAGGACACTCTTCGTAGGCTATGGGACAGTCATTGTTGTATATGACGAAGTGTGACGGTTTACGGTGTTCGTCGCCGTAACAGAAACCAGCTACTAGCCCAGCCGTCACAGTCTGGACGTTGAGGTCGCCCATTAAAAGTCCAGGAAGAGCAGAACCTCCGCTCCCATCGTTCTTCTCGTAGTCGCCGCCCCACACACGCTCGCCGGGCTGGCCGCGACTCTCTACCTCGAGAAAGTTAGTGTTGGCGTAAGACGGGCCACGTTCCCCAGAACACAAGAAGAAGAACTGTCGGGTCCTTGGCGCTGTGTTGAGCAACTTGATGCACACTCGTCCTTGTATCTCGCCTCCCCATGACAGCTCCAAGAAGATTCTCACACAGGTCTCGTCCACCAGACCTCTCACGTCAACATACTGGAAGACAGCTCCACAACAGGAGTTAGAGACATTAAGGATCAATTTTATCACAAGTTTTAGGAGAATAAGAATCATAAACATGTTATAACATTATCTTAAACATAAGGTGATGCCATCAACACAATTCTTGATAAGATACCATAGATTGTATACAAAACCAGAGTCCATCTTAGTATTGGGAAATATTTAAGCATTTAACTGTTTATTATATAAGACTATGAAATGGTGGTTAATACTTGATATTCCCTTTTCTTTCATTATTTAATCTAAACAAATAAATTTACCGGTATAGTGTGAGAGTAGATGGGAGGCTTTCCTTCCCTGAGAGCGGACAGATACACTCGGTCGTCGAAATGGACCATTTTAGCACATCGGGGCCTGCCGTCTACTTCCATGACCGTCCACACTCCGCTGCCCACCAGTCGCGCCTTGTTCAACACTTGCACCACCAACTGACCTGTGTCCGGCAGGTCGTCCACCATCTGTTGCATAACGTTTAACTTAATAATACATTCTTAGTTATAATATATTAAATGTCACGAACCTTATTTATATCTGACCCATTAGGGATTAATTTCAAAGCATTCAAGAATCATTTCGTGAATAATTCCAGAATAATTCCGTCTTGGATGATAGCCGCCTTACACACTAAGAGAGAATTAAGATCACTAGTTGTATATGGGTGTGAGCCTAAGGATACTACTAGGTCACTATCAGATCAAGAGTAATGGTTGTCCCTCGCATTCCAGGATGGTCGGCCCGAGGACCACCTAGATGTGAATTTGTTTAAGGTGTAAAAGCTGTCGCCAACACAACAAATACACCGTAATTAACGACCTGTATGACCCAGTGCCAAAGAATAGCCCAAGAAGACCGGACAACTCGCCAACTGCACCGATTAACCATTACCCAGGAACACGATCCACCTATCGATTAACATCAGGTTTCATGTTACTGCTTGGTAGACAAAGGCAATAAACATTCAGAATCTTGTCCATAGGTTCATCCTGCCTGGAGATCGAATCCGGGGCCACTCGTATGCGAAGCGAGTAAGCTTACCACTACACAGTAGGTCACTTCACAATAACAGACAGATGCGCACACAGAGTATACAGTTTGCTCTAATTTTATCAGGATAAATGAGGTTATGAGGTATAAGAGAAGACAGGTATTAATGTAATAATTTGTCATATGTAAAACACAAGGTAGAAAATGTGTAGCCATTCAGATGAGCACAAGACAATGAGAGGCAGAAAGGAGGTAAACACCAGGTCAGGGAGTTGTTTCTTACATACATTTTTATTTTTATATATGTACGTACGTGTTTGTGGCGTCTTGGGGATAACTTAGTTCTTCGTAGTAGCGATCTTAGAATACTGGCCGAGTTTGTATTTCTATGTTGTTTTATAGTTGCATCACCTCAAGCCATGCTGAGGCATAAAACACTGCACGATAAATATAATAAGCAGGGTGTTTTTAAGCAGAGTGGTATTAAGGAAGGTTCATCACGCCCCTCACACCCTGCAGGGATGATCTTCAGTTTATCTTAAGCACCCCTCCGATGTGTTATATAGTGACTGCCACACATTCTGGTGCGTCTGCTGAGTAAAGAAAACCCATATCGACTGAAAGCCAAATTGTGTAAAATTTCAATCCAGCAGTCTCAGTTTTTCCTTATTATCAATTCTCCAATTTTTAACAACTCTTTCTGTAACGTATTAAAAACATATTTCAGTTCATAAAAGTAAAGAAATATAATTTTCAAGCGATAGCCGAGACTTTATAGCTTCATGTTTGTTTACCTTAACGATATAAGTAGTACCTCTGAGTCTAGCAGTATGTTCTTCATGCAGGTGTGAACAGTACAGACTTACAGCCTCACACTCGAATACTACATCCTTGGCTCAGAATATAGAACCATTTAGGGACAGGTCCAAGCGTAATGTGTGTACAATGACACACAGCTTTATTGCCAATGGTAATTTAGCTGATACAGTATATCAGATTGTATCCACACTCTGCACCTAATAGGTAAGTCTACCACTAATTAAGTATTTTGTAAATACTCAGTATTATCCAATACCACAACAACCTGACCACTGGGGTAATGCTAAAAACACTTTGTGACCTCTGCCCTTTCATTCCTTAGGCAAAATTCAACTATAACTGACCTGGGTCTTGGTGGGTGTGAGAGATAACTGACCTGGGTCTTGGTGGGTGTGAGAGATAACTGACCTGGGTCTTGGTGGGTGTGAGAGATAACTGACCTGGGTCTTGGTGGGTGTGAGAGATAACTAACCTGGGTCTTGGTGGGCGTGAGGGCGGCAGCAGCGGCTGACATGCTGCGACCCACCACAGCCTGCAGGGCGGCGCTGGTTATGTGCTCCACCTGGGAAGGATGTAGTAGTTATCATCACAAAGATAGACAAGTGATGGTGTAGTGTGTCACTAACTCCTCTGAGTCGTTGATGTTGGTGGACGTCTCCCTTCTCTCAATATAATCAATCAACTCCTCAAACTTATTACAGTACTGTGATAAGAATTTTTACCGAGTTCCTCAGGATCACTGCATATCAGAGTACTTTTATCTATTTTTCTGAAACATTTCACTCGCCAGGGTACATCTTCATTTGCTACCTGAGTACAGCACCTTCTCTTGCACCTGTTGACAAAATTCTCACTTGCCAACGAGGTACGGTAATGATATTGGAGTCCCCCAATAAGGGAAACCTTGAGCTCATGTACTGTTGCGCTTTTAAACACGAGCACTGTACTGTATATGGATGTTTGTCCAGAAGAAAGTAAGGTATCTTTCCTTAACCAATGTCTTCATTATTGTAATAGGTTACATGTTTCTGTGGCAAAATATATTTATAATCATCTTTAATAGTTAGTAATTTACATATTCAAATTTAAAAAGAAACGGTACAACACACTCCAAATGTCTTCATACAGCCAAGAAGGCCTCACATTCAATGAAACAATTATTACCTACTGAGAAACATTATGGTGCTAAAAACATTATATCAATATTTTCAGATAAACATGCAATAGACGCGTTATGGTGTAGAAAATATTATAAGTGAAACTGGCGAAAATATCACAGTGGTTGTGGAAGTGGTTCTAATTCGGAAAGGTAATCCTAGAATGAAAATGGAGAACCTACACTCCTACAGGGTTTTCAAGAAATTATATACAACGAATTATTAGAACAAATTGTATTTGACATTTTATAGACGCTGACCAGTACACACATTGAGTGCAGTCAATAGTGTGAAAAGATTGGTAAAATATCAAGTTCTTGAATGATTGCCCGTGACATTTTTATTTTTACTGTTCGATCATCTGTCAACACTGAAAATATGTCAGCAATGACACTTTTAATTCAACGGTTTAGCATCTCTTCAAGGTGAGGATCTCTTAACGTATCTCAAAAATGGGCAAAAGTAATGTTATCTTTGTTCAATAAAACGTTTGAAAAGAATGCTGTTTATTATCGTGACAATGTATCCATAAGACATATACAGTACAGTACACACAATTCGTGAAATTTCTGGAGAATGGTACACACTCCAGAAAGATGGTGTAAATAGTCATGCTGGTCGTCTCAATGATTAATATTAAAAAAAAAGACTTCCTAACTATATAAAAACTAATGAATGGCTGAGACAATGACTTATGACTCACCTACCTGGCTGAGACAATAACTTGTGACTCACCTCCCTGGCTGAGACAATGACTTGTGACTGTAGCAGCTGGTGGGCCGCGGCGCCCCACTCCTGGATGTCGTTGTCCCGAGCTCTGTCGTAGTGGTGGGCGGCGGTGACCTCGAGGAGTGTGGAGGAAGCATTAACTCTGGCTTGAGCCGCCTCCAGTGCGGCGCGCTTCTCCATGCCCTGAGCTATGGTATTAGAGACCTGGTCGGCTGTGCGGGTCATTTCCTCTAGGAGACTCTCGTTCCGCTCTATCAACGACCTCAGTGCCTGTATGTGTACCTGGTGCACACTCCTCTGCTCTGACAGGCGCCGTTTAAATTCAACAAGTCGAGTGAGGTGACAGTTGCAGGTAACTAACTCAGCTGTGGTGAACTCGTTAGCTTCCTTCTTAAGCTCGGTCAGTAGGGTGTGGGACCGCTGGCTACCTATAGAGTAGGCGTTGTCTTGCAGTAAGCTGACTACAGTATAATTAACTGGAACATCGTCTGCGCTGGAGACGGGGGAGGAGTGAATGATACGACAAAAGGGACAGTAGAGGGGACCACAGGTGATGGTGTCTGCCACACACGAGGTACACAAGGTGTGTCCGCAGCTCAAACACCGAGGACGACGCTCCTTATCGTCGTAAGGCTCTAGGCACACTTGACAGTCCTGAGAGGCCATCTTGCCCTCCTGTAAAAGTCAAACAGGGTCACCATAATCCAAAGCACAATATTATTAACAGCTGATAAAAAATTTCCTGGCGAGTTTAAATAAGAAAAAGTACTAAGATGTCGTACTTGGGAATAAAACAGAGGAAATGGTGTTGAAAAAAAGCCAGTCAAAATCTAAAGTAATTAACACAGTGATAAAAAAGGACCACTCGGTTCTTCAAATACCCCGAACGTCCCCCCAAGGATTACCGTGGCATGGTGACCATATTAACACAATGATAATCATATCACTAGAAAAAACAACAACTAAGAATTCGTAACAAATCTCATCTTTCCGGAAAATAGCCAAAGAGACTTTGAAAGGAAAAAGAAAGTACTACAGCAAATAATGATTTAGTGTCCGCACGAAGTGTCAAGGTCTTGTAATGAAGGATACCTCATGGCGAATACAGACCTACACCATTTATGGTGACAAACAAGAGAAGGCGTCACCTATCAGCCAATTAACGTCGTGTACAATGAGACCCTCATTGGTCGTGTATGTGAAGTGTGATGTCACAAGCCCGTGATTTTCCCACAATGTGGGCCCGTATAGGGCCCTGTCCGCCTGCTTCTCGAGCACTCACTCCCTCAGATTTGTTGTTTGCTCTTCTCTTCCCTTCTTCAACAGCCTCTGTGTGGAATCTTCGGACTTCCTCTATAGCACCTGTCTCTACCTCGTATCTGCTATCTTACAGCTAAGTGACCTTTGCGTATTTTACCTCTATCGTCCAAGTGACTTTTTCAGCCTCATGTGCTACTTTACTTTGATACTTTGGTGATACTCGTATGCGCATTAGGTGACTTACGTACTCTTGCCAGTGAACCGTTATCATTACTCCTGATTTATTAGTGATACCAGGTCCGAAACTCTTACTTAGGTGTTTTATGAGCACCATTATACGGGACCACCACAGTGCTCTTATTCTCGTGTCTATTTTGTTCACGAGAGGAATTTCAAGTTAACATCTCATATGGATATTTCACTAAGTTTTCCTTGGAAGTTCTGAATTAATTTTAAATTGTTGACTAGAAGTTTCTAATAAGTGACAATTATTATTATTACTATTATTATTATTATTATTATTATTATTATTATTATTATCATTATTATTATTATTATTATTGTTATTATTATTATTATTATTATTATTATTATTATTATTATTATTATTATTATTATTATTATTATTTAGCACAATACAAGACACGCAAAAGGTCATGTTCTCTTTCACGGGGCGTCTTCGGTTTACCTCATTCATCTCACTTAGTAATGCTTGAGTAGTACAGTAGGTGGTTCACCATTGTTAACAGTATATGTTAAAAACAGGAAGCGAGTGTCCAGAATGGCACAAAGTACACCCAGAGTGATGCAGACTGTTTTTCCCTGCAAAATTCAATAAATGTTTGCTTGACAATGTCATTAAACTATGACTGTGAAACTTTCAGCATGGAATTTGCTCACATGTGAGAAAGGAAGAAATGACGTGTCGCGTCCATCAATGTATAACAACATATGTTTCAGCTCAGAAATTTTCAGTTATAATAAATATTACTTTCGACCTAGTAACCCTCTTAGTAAACAAAAGACCCGTATAGCATGATAATCATCACTGCAGGGAAACTCATACTGTACTACTATTGGAACACCAATATGTGAACAAACGGCAACATATTATATACAGCACACCTTCTTCCTGAAGGTGTATAATAAGTTAGCATACAGTTAGCGGCCTTCTGGTAACCTTTGTTGTCATATGTCAAGAGTCTGGTTCACTGATGAAACCTTCACCTTGGCATACACCTTTGCCAGTACCACACCGCGTGGAACTCCCCACACCTGTTGCCTTACACCCTGCCGCACAACTGCTGCCATACACCCTGGTACACACCGGCTACCACACACACCCTGCTACACACCTGCTGCTATACACCCCTTGCACACACCTGCTACCAAACTTGTTAAAGATACTGCTACTCACAGTCTCATCATCACTGACTCCTTATCCTCACTACTTGCGCTTGATACCCTAAACTCAGATTGTCACCCGCTTGTTTCAAGCCAGACACAAGCATTTGTGTCTTGTTGACGGGGGTATCAGGATCAACCTGTTGTGGAGCCCCTCTCACATTGGCATTAGTGAACATGATAGAGTTGATGCCTTAGCTAAACTCGCGTCGAACAATGCCAATGTTGAGTACAATCTAGGACTGTCAAACAGAACCTTAAAAACTGTAACTAGAAAAGAGTTTTCTGGTGAATTTGAAGTCAGTAGACAAGTACAAACAAGCACGAGTTAATCCATTGTTTACCATGATGAGATGTATCAAGTAAAACATGTACGTATATGGAGCAAGTAACAAGATCACCAGATTACAAGATGTTGTAACCGCTTGACCAAGGTTAGGATATACAGGAAGTACCGCGGGCAGTATGCCCCTCAGGCAGATGTGAACAAAATTAAATGTAAAGTGTGTGGCCAGACATATGGCCACACACTCCAACACTACGTCTTAGAATGAAAAAAACATAGAACGTTATAGGGATAAATCCAAGTACACTGTGTATGCAATAGCACGGCACTTTATCTCTGAAGACAAGGTAGCTGATATACTAAGGCTGTATCCACACTTCGCATCTAGTACCTATTCAAAATTCTATGTGCCGACTTAAGCAAATAATATATTGGAAATACTCTGTAACATTCATTGCCATAATATAATGATCACTGGGGTCCGATAAACACCCTTTGTGGCCTATACTTTGTAATCCTTTTTGAGATATTGCTTACAGGGTGGGTATGGGGTGCACAATAAACTAGCTGCTGTCCGCACCAAAATTTAAATTCAACGCTACCACATAACCTGGCACACACCGGTTACCACATAATCTGATACACACCTATTACCACATAACCTAGCACGCACCTACTGCGTATATAGAAAAGGAGAACCGGTATTCACAGACCAAGAAAGAGCTTTACCAACAGCTACAGGCGGCTACAAAATTCACACAATATAAAGACTAATGTTTATGTTTTAGACTTAAGCTTATTTCAACTCTGATAGAGGAGCATTGTCTGTCTGTCTGTTTGTCTCGTGATTTTCTCCTACTCTGGGACCTTTAAGAATGAAACATCAAATAATTAAAAAAGTAATCAAATTTTTCCTACAAAAAAAAAATGCCAAGGTGTCCAATTACCGTTTACCTGAACCCTCAATAAACTACGACGGACTCCACATTCCGCCAGTGAACTGATAATTAGGGAGACGTAATTAATTTGACGATCCCAAACAACTCTTTACCACTCGCTTATGACGGGGGGTGGTTGCTTGTGGAATAGTTGGTTTGTGAGGTGGATTACATTGGCTCGTGAGTATGGAGCCCAAATTAAACATCACAGGAGAAAGTCTGGAGTGAAAAATGCTGTTTTACTTCATCTTGTAAACACAGAGGTACTTGACGAATTCGCTTCATCATTGTGTGAGTTAGAGGATGATTTTAAGAATAATGCTGTTAGGATAATGGAACTGGAGATAGAGAGGGAATTTCAGCAGACGAGTCTGGCTGGTGAGAGTGTGGTCCAAGTGTGGTGTAGTTGGTCTGGACTCAGGATATATTTATGTGGAGGTAAGTAGTTTATTCTGTTGTGCTGTTCACGTTTAAAGTAAGGCTGAGGTTAGGGTATAGGTTAATTTAAGCTGTGGCTGTTTGTATTTAAATTGTTCTTTTACTTGTCTTTGTAAATACGATCCTAATTTTATTATACTAAGAAATTATGCAGTGAATGATTCCTCCTCCATATGAGCCTGGTGGATATAGTCCCTATAGTGTTTACCCTGCTTGTTGTTGTGACTACTAGTGGCGGGGGTTTGTTTCTTATGCTTTCACGGTCAACCCTCTCCTCATATTTGATAAAGATGACGTTGACCGAACGTGTTTTTCACCTCACGGTCAGCGACAGTTTACCTTCTCCGTCAACAATCATCTTGTAACCAATAATATGTCTTCGCTCGTAAACGAAATCACTTCAAATAGGGTATAGTTTTATTTGTTTGTTTTAATGGTGAATTATTTATCCACCGTGTACTATACTACTACCATCACGACGCCTCAGTCTTCCCAGGTTATGTAACATACACTGTTACGTCACGTCACCGAGCTCCTGGTGAGGCTAATGGTAACACTGATGGTAACTAATTTCCAGAGCTGGAATTCTCGTTCACATATACTTTATATCACTCAAGGCCCAAGACTTTCATTATTAATTGTTTATGAATAAGTTAGTGTGTTGTGTTGTGTTGTGTGCTCACTACTTACTGGTAACCGTTATTATCATTTATTTATATTTTAAATAAACGGAAATACGAACTATATATATATATATATATATATATATATATATATATATATATATATATATATATATATATATATATATATATATATAATTAGCAGTAGTAGTTTATGAAAATGCTTCTTAGTAAAAAAAAATGACATGGCCAATGACTTTAAATTAAGTTTCTACACATATATTAGTTGTCTCCGTTAAAGGTAAGTTTGTAAGCCCTAAACTAAACAATACATCTCTTCTGTTCGATGTTTGACACAAATACAAACAGTCTTCTATACAAGTCATACAACGCATATATAAAAAGTAAAACATAACTGAGTAGGCTACATCATTTACAGCATGGCATACTTGCTCATGTACACATTTCATCTGTTTGACAACACCACACAACACAACAAGTAAATCATGTTAATTCTCACAATACCGCCAGCATCATTGGCAACCTGCCAAAATAACTGCATGCCTCATATTAATGAGTTGCATCGCTTACTGTTTTATCCTTCTCAATATATCCCACCAGTATAATATCTTACTATTCTTTCAACTCTGGAGACTAACAAATTCATTTATTCTCCACTCGTTCAACTAATATTGTAAACTCTTAGCTATAAACTTTACTAGCTATTTGAGCATTGCATTTACCAAGAAATTGGAGACCACTAGTAGGCAACAACACATGGCCCAGGTATCATGTATTCTATCTCCTGACCCTGGCTCTTTAAACCCCTACTCGTACTGCTGAGGATTTACCAACACTTGGATCACCAGGTCTGTAACTCTTATATATTGCATCTGCCAGTACGTCCTCTCACGCATGTTCAGTGTTATACACATACTGTAACTGTTCCATGATCGTCCACTACACTGCTGTTTTAACGCAAGTGGCTCATTTGAGTTTGTTTTTCTTAATATTTTACGGAATAGCAACTACGTAAGCTGAGGTTCACAAACACAAAACAAAAACATACCCACCAGCGAACACTGGTGAACACTATATATTTTGTTGGTAAAATTAAGAACTCGATCTTCTGGGAACATGTCAGTAAAAAAGCATTAGAGAAATAAACATACCTGCCAGGTTATGAATGTGTGAGTTGTCGATGTGGTCGAGGTAGTGAGCGAGAGTGGAAGATCACACCTGCAACAGCGGGAAGAAGGCGGGGCATAAACACTGTTGCCACATTGTTTTAATACGCCAACTCCATAGGATTATGGTGGGGCTGGGGAAGATGTGTGTTTTGACAGCGGCTGGAAGAATGAAAATTATTCACAGTGCATTACAGAGTATACTATCTATAGATTTTAACAATGACTTAGTCACCTTTGTGTTGTGTGATGTGTGTGTGTGTGTGTTTGTGTGATGCGAGTGTTGCTGAATAGTTTGGAGACTGGGAGGTTATGAGATAAGTTTTGGTCATATTGTAAAGCAAAAGATGGCCATACCTCATTTGCCACATTATTAAAGGATTTGACGATGTGTGACTTTCTCAGCTGCTTCCTTGAGCTAAACGTCCCTGAGTAGCCAGGATATCATCTTCTTTGCTGGAACCTGAACAAAATCTTTGCATATCACTGCAACTTAGTCTTGTTTCTAGAGACTTCATGAAAAGTAAAAGGATACGCAGTCCATTGTGACAGTTTTATTGGAAAGGATAAATACTTCAGTAATATTTCGGATCATCCACAATAATCATCACCAACAATGTTTCGCAGGTTTTAGTAGCAATTTTTGGTTTTCCTTAAGGCAGTGTTCCACTTTCCCCGCGAAGATGACGACATAATTACATTACATTAAGTTTACGCAGTGCAAAAATATTCGAAAGATATTTTAACAAATAAAAAGAATACGCTTTTACGATAGAGATAATTAGTTTAGAACCATCATCACCGTCCTTACTGACCGCTGCCACGCCCTTCTCAACTGGCGCGGGGGCAGGTGTGACGTGCACCACCCAGGGACAGATGTGACGTGCACCACTCTGGGACAGATGTGACGTGCACCACTCAGGGACAGATGTGACGTGCACCACTCAGGGACAGGTGCGACGTGCACCACTCAGGGGCAGGTGTGACGTGCACCACCCAGGGACAGGTGTGACGTGCACCACTCAGGGACAGGTGTGACCACTCAGGGACAGGTGTGACGTGCACCACGTGCACCACTCAGGGACAGATGTGACGTGCACCACTCAGGGACAGGTGTGACCACTCAGGGACAGGTGTAATGTGCACCACTCAGGGACAGATGTGACGTGCACCACTCAGGGACAGGTGTGACTACTCAGGGACAGATGTGACGTGGATCACTAAGGGACAGACGTGACTTGGATCACTAAGGGACAGTTGTGACGTGGATCACAAAGGGACAGTTGTGACGTGGATCACTAAGGGACAGATGTGACGTGGATCACTAAGGGACAGATGCGACGTGTACCACTCAATGACCGATGTGACGTGGGTCACTCAGGGACAGATGTGACGTGGATCACTAAGGGTCAGATGTGACGTGGGTCACTCAGGGACAGATGTGACGTGGATCACTAAGGGACAGTTGTGACGGATCACTAAGGACAGTTGTGACGTGGATCACTAAGGGACAGATGCGACGTGGATCAGTCAATGACCGATGTGACGTGGATCACTAAGGGACAGATGCGACGTGGATCACTAAGGGTCAGATGTGGCGTGAATCACTCAGGGACAGATGTGATGTGGATCACTCAGGGACAGATATGACGTGGGTCACTAAGGGACATGTGATGTGGATCACTCAGGGACAGATGTGACGTGGGTCACTCAAGGACAGATGTGACTTGGACCACTCAGAGGCAGATGTGGCGTGAATCACTCAGCGACAGATGTGATGTGGATCACTCAAGGACAGATGTGACTTGGACCACTCAGAGGCAGATGTGGCGTGAATCACTCAGGGACAGATGTGACGTGGACCACTCAGGGACAGATATGACGTGGGTCACTAAGGGACAGATGTGGCGTGAATCACTCAGGGACAGATGTGACGTGGACCACTCAGGGACAGATGTGACGTGGGTCACTAAGGGACAGATGTGACGTGGGTCACTCAAGGGCAGATGTGACTTGGACCACTCAAGGGCAGATGTGGCGTGAATCACTCAGGGACAGATGTGATGTGGATCACTCCAAGGGAGGACAGATGTGACGTGGGTGCTAAGGGACAGATGTGACTTGGACCACTCAGGGACAGATGTATGGCGTGAATCACTCGGACAGGTGTGACTTGGACCACTCAGAGGGAGATGTGGCGTGAATCACTCCAGGGACAGATGTGATGTGGATCACTCAGGGACAGATATGACGTGGGTCACTAAGGGACATGTGACGTGGATCACTCAGGGACAGATGTGGCGTGAATCACTCAGGGACAGATGTGATGTGGATCACTCAGGGACAGATGTGGCGTGAATCACTCAGGGACAGATGTGACGTGGGTCACTCAAGGACAGATGTGACTTGGACCACTCAGAGGCAGATGTGGCGTGAATCACTCAGGGACAGATGTGATGTGGATCACTCAGGGACAGATGTGACTTGGATCACTCAGGGACAGATGTGACGTGGGTCACTCAAGGACAGATGTGACTTGGACCACTCAGAGGCAGATGTGGCGTGAATCACTCAGGGACAGATGTGATGTGGGTCACTAAGGGACAGATATGACGTGGGTCACTAAGGGACAGATGTGACGTGGGTCACTCAAGGACAGATGTGACTTGGACCACTCAGAGGCAGATGTGGCGTGAATCACTCAGGGACAGATGTGATGTGGATCACTCAGGGACAGATGTGACTTGGATCACTCAGGGACAGATGTGACGTGGACCACTCAGGATCATTCTGGGACAGGTGTTTACAAGGATTATTCTCGGGCCTGAGTTGTAACGCTGTTTTTTTTTTCGTGTTTCACAGAGGCAATAAAGACACCCCGATGCTCTTTTTCCACTTTATTTGACGTTCCTTGTACAGTTATACATCAGCCTTGACCGGTAACAGCCCTTAACACGCGACCATTCACTTCTTGAATCTTTATGACGCACGTGTTGTGTATTGAGCAGCACACACTTGAACCCTAAAATTAACTGAAGTATATTAATAGTGTGTCTAGCATTAACTCAGGTATTGTGATAGGGAAGGGTTACATAATTATAAAAGGGAGAAAAAATATTCTCAAATATCTTCCCCGATTCAAGTCAGTTCATATGTTTTCACTTATTATTTTATCACAACAAAAATATATATTTGTCTTTGCTTAGAATTGCACTGTGTTGTGAAACATTAAAATAAACAAAAACAATACTGCCTTGTGCACAGCCCATTCCTACAAGTCCCCAGAGTAAAACAGAAAAACATGGCTACCTTCCCACCTACGGACAAAGTGTTCCTCCGCCACGACGTAAGAGGCGACATATTAAATACAATTCAAAATTGAAGGAATAATTAATCCAAGTATAAGTCTCAACCAAATTCTGGAACTAAGCCTTTTTTTATGGCGTCGGTAGTACTACTAGTCACAGCATTTTACAAACATTGCACAGAGAAGTAATTTCGTGTTTTTTCGGGCCACTCAGCTACAAGTGTGACGAGAATTAGTTTGAGACATGTGGATTATGGTAGGACAGGTGTGACGTGGATTATGGTAGGACAGGTGTGACGTGGATTATGGTAGGACAGGTGTGACGTGGATCATGGTAGGACAGGTGTGACGTGGATCATGGTAGGACAGGTGTGACATGGATCATGGTAGGACAGGTGTGACGTGGATCATGGTAGGGCAGGTGTGACGTGGATCATTGTAGGACAGGTTTGACGTGGATCATGGTAGGACAGGTGTGACGTGGATCATGGTAGGACCCAGGTGTGACGTGGATCATGGTGGAACCCGGAGTGTGTGATGGATCATTTGTAGGACAGATTGTGACGTGGATCATGGTAGGACAGGTGTGACGTGGATCGTAGTAGGACAGGTGTGAGCGTGGATCATGGTGGGACAGGTGTGACATGGATCATGGTAGGACAGGTGTGACGTGGATCATGGTAGGACAGGTGTGACGTGGATCATTCCTTGGGACAGGTTTGACGTGGATCATGGTAGGACAGGTGTGACGTGGATCATGGTAGGAAGGACAGGTGTGAGCGTGGATCATGAGCAGGGCAGGTGTGACGCGTGGATCATTTAGCCAGGACAGGTGTGACGTGGATGCGGTAGGACAGGTGTGACGTGGATCATGGTAGGACAGGTGTGACGTGGATCATGGTAGGACAGGTGTGACGTGGATCATGGTAGGGCAGGTGTGACGTGGATCATTGTAGGACAGGTTTGACGTGGATCATGGTAGGACCCAAGGTGTGAGGCGTGGATCATAGTAGGACGGGTGTGACGTGGATCATTGTAGGACAGGTTTGACGTGGATCATGGTAGGACAGGTGTGACGTGGATCATGTTGGGACAGGTGTGACGTGGATCATGGTAGGGCAGGTGTGACGTGGATCATTGTAGGACAGGTGTGACGTGGATCATTGTAGGACAGGTGTGACGTGGATCATTGTAGGACAGGTTGACGTGGATCATGGTAGGACAGGTGTGACGTGGATCATTGTAGGACAGGTTTGACGTGGATCATGGTAGGACAGGTGTGACGTGGATCATGGTAGGACAGGTGTGACGTGGATCATGGTAGGGCAGGTGTGACGTGGATCATTGTAGGACAGGTGTGACGTGGATCATTGTAGGACAGGTTTGACGTGGATCATGGTAGGACAGGTGTGACGTGGATCATGGTAGGACAGGTGTGACGTGGATCATGGTAGGACAGGTGTGACATGGATCATGGTAGGACAGGTGTGACGTGGATCATGGTAGGACAGGTGTGACGTGGATCATGGTAGGACAGGTGTGACATGGATCATGGTAGGACAGGTATGACGTGGATCATAGTAGTGTGACGTGGATCATGGTGGGATAGATGTGGCGAGATTTAGGAATTGAAAGTCGTAAATCCAATCGTCTTGGATAGGTGTATACAGGTATGGAAACCTTATATACCTCCAGAAAGATCAGACATTTCTAGAAAAGGTTCATCACAGACCGACTAAAATGACATCTGAACTATGTCATCTTGGTTTAATAAATATATTAAAAATCTTAAAGATAGTTTTTTTTTATATAGATGTAATTTAGTTGCCATTTTGATTGAGAAGAGAAACGGGCGGATGAAGATGATTGGGGTTTAAGAAACTAGTACATGTGGCTTACAGGGTTCCGTGGCCAAAAAATGGTCTGTGATCCCCCTAAGTAGATATATTTGTCAATTTACTGGTGAATCTGTGTCTATTAAGTGAGGTGTAGGCCCACCAAACTCCCCTCAGTGCCACGGCTTGTAATCTGAACACTGTCCACCCCCACCCTCCACCCTCCCCCACTGTCCCACCAGGCCACCCAGCTGACCACACAACTAGACT
Organism: Homarus americanus; assembly: GCF_018991925.1. Lineage (NCBI taxonomy): Eukaryota > Metazoa > Arthropoda > Malacostraca > Decapoda > Nephropidae > Homarus > Homarus americanus. The sequence goes on from NW_024722227.1 coordinate 3,893,276, forward strand.
ATCTCCCTACTGCCAGCTACTCGGCCCTCACTAGCTCCAATATGTCTAAGTTGGCTGCTAGTATCAAACATTCAAATTTCACGAAAAAACAACTGACTGATGTGATAATGGAAGTCCAACGGACACTCATACAGGACACCATACAACAAATGAATAAGGAGACCATCAAGAAGCTAGAAGAAGCTGACCGGCGTCTCACTGACCAGCTAAGTGAGATTAAAAGAAGCTTGGAATTCTCGCATGGGGGAAATAAGTGACTTACAAGCAAAGTTGAACGTTGAAGCTAAAGAGGACCGATCACTCAAGACCCAAGTTCAACAGTTTAGTGAGGAGAATTCCAAGCTCAAAACGGAACTAACGACAACAGCAGACCGGGTGGATTATGTGGATGACATATAGGTGTTGTGGCCACGGCTGTGATGAAGGCCAACCAGGGAGTGTAGTACTGTGCCTTTAGTTAAATCAGTTCATAGTGTCATCAGTGACTGCAGAAGAGACTGTAAATAACATAAAGTGAATACATATTGGCAATCAAGCTGGTAAGGACAACTGCCAGCCTATACGTGTCATAGGTGCCACAGAGACTTTAAATTTTATTTTGTTTGTGTGCTTTCTCAAGGACTGAAACTGTGTTTATAATACACCACTCACAGGGAGATACAGTGTACACAGTGATAGTTCATAGTGTCATCAGTGACCGCTGAAGTTGTAAATAACTTAAAGTGAGCGCTCACTAGCAAGCAAGCTGGAAAGGCACCGTGCCAGCTGAAACCAAGTCGTGTCATAGGGGCCACAGAGACTTTAAATTTTATTTTGTTTGTGTGCTTTCTCAAGGACTGAAACTGTGCCTACAATACACCATTCACAGGGAGATACAGTGTACGCAGTGATAGTAGACAACTCTATAGGCAACAGAGAGTAGCTAAGTACTTTTTCTCTCTTTACTTTTTTAAATAGGTGTAGATCTATACACAGTCTGCACCCCCCCCCCTCACCCACAACAACAATAACAACCATGAGTCTGATATGTGATTACTGCAGGGAGACGTCGGATATGGAGGATACAGGCCTGACTAATGCAACGTTTAGGACGTTACTAACTGCCGTAAAGCATGATGGCTGTTGCTGGTATTGCCCTGGCTGCATAGTCAAGGTGAATGAAGCGATTGCAAGCCATAAGGGAATGAGTTCTCTAGGGACGAAAATAGATGAAGCTGGAGCCCTGCTGGTTGCCAAACTGGAGCAAGTTGGGAAAGTGATCCTTGCTAGAACTGAGGAAGTAGCCGACAGAATGGAGGTGATTGCTAAGAGGAGTTATGCTGACATATTAGCAGGGCCACGGGAGGAGGCGGAGAGTAATGCAGGATCAGAACAGGTTCTACAACAGCTTGGGACTTTGAAGAAGTGTGTCGAAGAAATAAAAATTAACTGTTAGGGGAGAGGAGGAACACCAGGAACGGCTCCAGCGCAGGAACAATGTAATAGTGTTTGGAGTTCCAGAGAGCCAGGCGGAGGGAACTGTGAGTAAGGAAACACATGATAAGGTGCTGTTTCAAAATATTTCCACAGAGGTTCTGAAGATTCCATCAACCCCTCAGGATGTGAGGAGGCTGGGACAAAAGCAGGGGACTAAGCCTCGCCCCCTCAGGATCACACTAGTGAGTGAGGAGGAGAAATGGCAGGTTATTCGGCAGGCAAAAAACTTAGCAAGGAGCGAGGCATTTCGGGATGTATTCATTCACCCAGACCGCACGGTAATGCAGAGGGAACAGCACAAGAAGCTCCTGCAGGACTTGAAGCAGAAGAGGGAGGAGTCGAGGAGGAACGGGGACAGGTGTACATGGGTTATACTCAGGGGGAGGGTAGTGGAAACAAGTGTGCCGATACAGGGCCAGGGGGCAGCAGTGCACCCTCCACCCACTCAACCCCCCACCCGGGAGGCGGCACCAGCTTAGCCTACCGGACAGGAGGGGGCGAGCGCCGTGTAAACAATGACATTTCTAACCACACCCTGCACAATACAGTGTACTTAGCAAATGCTGCAGCTTCTGAGAATGTGGGTGGAGCGGGTTTATTACTAAGAGCAGAGACGTTACCGAGAACAAATTCTGGCTTGAATGTCATGTACACTAATACTGACACGTTCCTTGATAAGAGAGAGGAGTTTGAAACACTACTAAGAGTACACCAACCAGATATTGTAGGAGTTGTAGAACTGTTATACAAGAACAGGAGAATCGACCCAGAGGAATGTGAGTTCAGTATTGCTGGATATGACTCATTTACGAACCTATCTCAAGAAACTTGCAAAAGGGGTGTGGTTATCTAAGCTAGGCAAGACCTTAGAGCCAGCCAGGCGAGGGTACAGGGAGAGGATGTTTTTGAAGAGTCCAAGTGGTGTAAAATTAAATTAAAGGGAGGGGACTTACTTATCGTCGGGTGTATCTACAGATCCCCAATCTGTGGCCCACTAAATCAAAGGAACTTAAGAACCTTAATAAACAACTCGGCGATGCTTAACCCTAGCCACCTCCTTATCATGGGGGACTTTAACTATGGCGACATCGACTGGAGAAACGAGTCCACCCCGAATGACTTGAATAACCCTGCTACTCTTTTCGTAGAAACTCTGAGAGATAATTTTCTGTTCCAACATGTTAGAGACCCGACACATTACAGAGGGGAGCAAACATCCAAGCCACTTGACCTCATCATAACAAACGAGGAGGGTATGGTGGCCAAACTGGAACACCTTGCCCCAGTTGGCACCAGTCACCATACAGTGTTGTCATTCAGATTTAACTGTTACCTAGTTCAAGATAAGGCCAGGCCAAGGTGCAAATATTACAAGGGAAATTACAATGGGATGAGGGAAGAGATGAGGGGTATCAACTGGCCTGACTTATTAAGGTACAAGAACGCAGACACTACGCTGAATATCATACCTCGTAAAATGACCCATTTGATCGATAAATATATACCCAAGACCAAACCCAGTGCTTCTAGGAATACGAGGGGATCATTGCACATGAACCATGCGGCGGTCGACAAAATTAAGAAGAAAACCCAGAAATTCAAGACGTGGGCTGGGTCAAACGATGAGCAAGACAGGAGGATGTATGCAAGAGCCAGAAACCAAGCAAAGATAGAGTGTAGGAGGGCTGAAAAGGAGTTCCAGAGGCTGGTTGCAAGCGAGGCCAAGTCAAACCCAAAGGCGTTTTACCGCTATGCAAAGTCGAAATTGAAAACGCGAGTAGGAGTATCAGACCTGAAACTTGAAGATGGTAGTTACGCAGATTCTGACCAGGATAAAGCTGAGGCATTGAACAGCTTCTTTTCCTCAGTGTTCACAAGAGAGGATGCAACTAACCTTCCTACGTTTGAGGACAGACGGTTCGACACAGCACTGACCCACATTGTGTTCACAGAAGAGGGTATTAGAAATAAACTGTCCAGGCTAAAGGTCCATAAGAGTCCCGGACCTGACATGGTGCATCCTAGAGTGCTAAAAGAGTTGAGCAACGAGCTTGCAGAGCCCCTGAAGATCCGGTTTTGTAAATGCCTGGATGAACAAATGGTCCCCAGTGAATGGAAAGTGGCTTATGTGAGTCTTATGTTCAAGAAGGGCGATCGTCACTCCACGAACAACTATAGACCGGTGAGCCTGACCAGCATAATATGTAAAGTATTTGAGAGTATTATCAGAGATGCCGCGATGGAACATCTACGAAACAACCTTGTAAAAGATTGCCAACACGGTTTTATGCCGGGCGCTCTTGCTTAACACAATTGCTCAAGGTATTGGATATTTGGACCCATATTCTGGAACGGGGTGGTAATATCGAATATATTTACGTAGATTTCGCCAAGGCTTTCGACAGTGTACCCCACGAAAGGCTGAAAATCAAACTGGAAGGGTACGGAATTCGGGGAAATGTCCTAGCGTGGATAGAAGACTTTCTACATGACCGCAAGCAGTGTGTGGTGATTAATGGCACGAAATCGTCATCTGTACCTGTAACAAGTGGGGTACCACAGGGCAGTGTATTGGACCCGCTGTTGTTTGTTTGTTTCATAAATGACATGCCTGACGTTGTACACTCCTCCATACAAATGTTTGCTGATGACGCCAAGTTATTTCGGGAAATTAAGAACCAAGCGGACTGTGAAGAGCTCCAGAAGGACCTCTGTGGGCTCCAGGAATGGTCGAAGAAATGGCTGCTGAGATTCAATGTCACGAAGTGTAAGAGGATGCACCTGGGGCGTACCAACGGTAAGGAGGCGTATCATATGTCCCAGCAGGATGAGAGAAACTGCACTAGTTGAAGAGACTGTGTGTGAGAGAAGGACCTAGGTGTGTATGTTGACAATGAGCTGAGTTCTCGGGCCATTGTGAGAAGAAAGGTAAATCAGGCAAATAAGTGTGGGTCTTATAGATCGTTCCAGATATCTAGACGGTCCGTCCTCATAACGATCTTCAGGGTAAGTGCTTCCCCATCTGAATTACTGTATCACCCGTCTGGTCCCCAGATATGCTAGGGACTGTCAGTTGGTTGAAAAATGTTCAAGGAGGGCCACCAGACTGGTGCCTGCACTTCGGCACCTCAACTACCCTGAGAGATTGGAGCGCCTGGACTTTTGGCTATACCACAGACAGACAGGGGACCTGGTTGAGGGTATACGCATCTCCAGAGGCACTACTCGTTAGTGTCCATACTTGGAGTTGGCGGACGCTCGCCCCTAGGAGTCCACAGCTCAAGATTGAAGAAGCCGCAAGTCCAGAAAACCGTGAGGGCAAACTTTTTCGGAGTGAGGGTTGTAAACTCTTGGAACAATCTACCAGAGAGTGTTGTGACGGCACCGAGTGTGAGCTCTTTCAAGACAAGACTTGACCAACACTGGAGCGGGTTCAGGTACATTCAGGAGCCGGTGCATGCCCAGTATTTGCCAACAGTGCGTGACAGAAACGTGACCGATCTCCCGGGCGGCTAGCGAGCCGATCTTTTGGTGAAGAATATAAATGAAAAGAGACGTGACCGATCGCCCAAGCGGCTAACAAGCCGATCAGTGGCGAAGAGGATAAAAGAAAAAAGTCGCCGAAGATGCCCACGAGAACTGGGAGTCATCCCAGAGCAAAATTTCACACCTGCTGAATGACCATTTTAAACTTTCAGAAGTAAAGTTTGACCGTGTTCAACGCATCGGGAAACCCAACTCCTCCCGCCCCGGCGACACCATAAAAAAATTTTTCATCCCCCTCTGACCGTGACAAAGTGTTTTATCAACGCAGTAAACTGAAAGGCACCACTATCTTCGTCAACGAGGACCTCTGCCCAGGTACGTGTAGTGGACGTCTCCCCTACAACTGCGTATCCGCATTCCAATGCAACAGTATCCTAGCAACCAAACGAGCGGCCCAGGGGGGGCGTCACCAGATGCCACAGTATCCTAGCAACCAGCCACCTGCTACGTCTTCCCTAGCTCGAGTCGAAACCGGCGAGTTCCCGCAGTTTACTTCCGGCTGCTGTGTATATAAGCTCTGTCTCTCCATTGAGATTCATTCTGGCCTCGGTTCCTGAACCGCAACACCTCCTCCTCCGCCGCTGCCTGGCGGCCCTCGCTTCTCCTCCGCCTGCCTGGCGGTCTCGCTCCACCCGGCGAGCATGGCAACCCACCAGCTGTCCTTCTCTGAGCATCCTCACCAACCAGCTCTCTCATTCTACTCTACGTTCCTGAACATGCAACACCTCCTCCAAAGCTCCTCGCTGTCGCTCTCATTCAACCTGGAGGCCAGCAACAGGCAACATCTTCTCTAACGAAGCTCCTGCACATCTACCTCCTTCAACACGCTACTCACCGAACGTGTCTACTGAGCAGCTCCTCACCACACGGCATCTCCAGCACCAGACTGTCTACCATATAACTTACATTATATAAGAAAACCACCACCTTAGAGTTTCCATCCAAACTGAGTGCTAGACAACATAATATCACGAAACCCTACATACGACTAAAGCCCGTCTACAGAAAATGGACCAGTTTAAAGAAGCCAGGAACAAAGGGAAAAACATGACGTTCAGTCATAAAAGTCATAAAACCCTTGTTGTGAGGGATCGGGCAAGTGGACACCTGCCCACTCACCCACCCACTGTACTCCCCCCTCAAGCCCTTCGAGAACCCCTCCCACTGAGGGGGGAACCAGCCACTGTTGCTATCACCTGAGGAGTTCCCCCCCCACCCACTGCCGGCCAACTCGAGTACTACACGTCTACTCTCTGTGGTGGAAACCAATAACCCTGGGGACAAAGGTCTCTTCAAGAATTACCGCCCCATATCAGTCCTCCCAGCCTTGAGTAAGATACTGGAAAAACTAGCGTGCAATAGACTAAATTCATTCTGCAATGCCAATAACATCTTTACAGACTCCCAGTTTGGATTTAGAGCTAGAAGGTCGACTGAGAGTGCTCTGCTATCCTTTACTAATGACATCTTAAATTCCTTTGATGACAGTCACTTTACAGTCGGTATATTCTTGGACCTTTCTAAAGCCTTCGATACTGTCGAGCATACCATCCCCCTTTCAAAGATTGAACATTACGGCATTAGGGGCCTGTCCCACAATTGTTTTACCTCATATCTGTCCAACAAGATGCAGTATGTCTGCTATAATAATCACCAATCTGACTCCCCGCCAATCTTGTATGGCGTCCCCCAAAGTTCCATTTTCGGTCCAGTACTGTTTTTGTACATAAACGACATAGTCCACGCCAGCACACTCATAAAATACAACTTATTTGCAGACGATAGCAATCTCTATGCCAGCAACTCAGACCTCCATTCCTTAATGAAAACTATGAATGCTGAATTAACTAATGCCAGGACCTGGGTAATATAATAAACTGACCTTAAACCTTGAGAAAACCCACTACACGATCTTTCACAGAAGGAAAAACTTACCCCCCAGACTTGGACCCCCTGTACCTTGGTAATACAGTCCTCAAACGAGAACAAAATACTAAATTCTTCCGAGTTATTGTTGATGAGAAACTTAACTGGAGAAACGACATACAAGCCATTCACGGTTAAGTCAATAAACAGTGCAGTATCATGTATCACACTCCACAGTCACTCACTCTCACAGCAATGAAAGAAATCTATCATGATCTTGTTTACCAACACCTGATACACTGTCACACACTATGGGGGGCCTCTGGCTCTTCAAAACAAATCCTTGGTTACTGCACAAAAGTTGTACAGACAATGACCTACTTGAAAAAAACAGATTACACAAACGAAAAATTTGCTAAATTGAAAATGATAAAATTCGAAGATATTAACACCTACTGCTGTGCCCCCTTTGTATGCAAATCTATCAATCACTTGCTTGACATAATTATTTCCAGTTCCAGAATAATCAGAGATACAACTTAAAGCACCCAGAGCTACTAAGACCACCCTCCCCCCATGTGCTACTCTCAGTCACAGACCTCCATAAGATATCACGGTGTGAAGGTGTAGAACAACACCCCCCACCCACCCGAGCAAAGACTACTCTCCCTTCCTTTAAATTATCTCTTAAAAAATATCTATTGTCTAAGTATTAATATTTCCTCTGATGCCTACTATATTTACAGTACCTGCTTTTATTGTACCATCAAAACTTTTATCGGAAATTATCATTTAAATAGATAAGAAATTACCATTGCAATAAACATATTTGCCAACTAGACATAATCCTGACAGCTCTGTCCTCTTGTTCAACCTTAATACTGTACAACCCATGTTGTACTACTCCCCCATTATACTTCTGTTTTTCAATTCCACTGTACTTCATGTATATACGTATAATATAAATAAAAATAAACTAAAAATAAATAAATAAATAAAATAAATAAATATTGAAGTGATAACCGTGGAAACATTATGGGATGTTCTTATTACCACCATGCTATTGTACTATTCCATATGATACTAAATGTTACATAATACTTCCTTGAGATAAATGTATAGTATATAATAATCAGGTGCCTAAAGAGGGTCAGGTTCTCAACTGGCTCAACCATGTTAATATTGTTATTATTATCCACTCTGTATCTGTGTTTATCTGGCTAAATAAACTGTTTCAATTCAATTCAATTGTATAATAATAAGTATGAGTGATCTGTTGCATTACTTGGACATAAATTTAAATACCGTAAATTAAATAAGACCTTTTTATAGCATTTGTGTAAAGCTTAAGTGTATCTGTGTTGTTTTGTATATTATTTATAATACATAAAGCTTTGAGTTATACGAAACATTAAATATGAAAACTCTTCCACATACTAAACACCGAGAAATTGAATAAGGTAAACTTTTTATAGTTTTCGATTTTTTAATAAAGGTTAGGTAAGGTTTTCAAAGCTTTGTTTATTTTATTTTATTTTTTTACCACATTTTCCCTCTGCTTCAGGGCCCTGCCCACTTTGAACAAATAATATGGTCGGTAGCTTTATCGGTTAAAATATTCGAAAAATGTAAGCTTCCGACGAAAACGCTATTGAATAAATTATCTTTATTTTTTCTTTCCCTAGATAAGACGCAATATATAGGTGGGTGTTGGAAACTTCTAAATATTTGCCTACCTATTTATTCAGAGTATTGTGGGGTTCAGGATGTTTGGTTCACACTCAGGATGGAATGGAGAAAGGAAACTCACAATGTGCTCTCTGTATACATGTTGTATTGGATGTACACGCTTGGTGCTGGGATGGCAGCATGGTTACAAGCGTGATGTAGAAGGCTGGTTGGTGAGGATGCTCAGAAGGACCAGCTTGTGGGTCGCCATGCTCGCCGGCGAGCGAGGACCGCCAGGCAGGCGGAGGAGCGAGGGAGGCCGCCAGGCAGGCGGAGGAGGAGGAGGTGTTGCTGGCTGGTTGGTGTAGGTAGAAAGACAGGTCACCACTAGGTCAGGTCTTAAATAGCGGGGGTAGGCGTGGCTTAGCAGTTGACCCCCGCTCCGTGGTGTATGGCGGCGCTGGTTGACCCTGGACCATGAGGCATACACTGGGGAATTGGTGGGGTCGGCTGAGCAGCGACAAACAGCGTTTGTAGGGAAGAATTCCACTACAGTATTAATTTGGCATCCGGTTAATTCTAAATATGATTCCAGTACATCTAAATGTGTGAAGGGAATTTAGGGAAACACCATAGACATAGAGGTTATAAAAAGCCAAGCTCCGGTTTGAAATAGTTTCGGCTCTAGAATAACTACAAAGATTCTAACTACAAATATCTTGCTTTACTCTTAAATTTATAAGGATGTTAGAAATTATTATATAAATTAATAATGATATTTTAATAATTGTGATATTTACAACAAATCAACAATAAAAATACATTAATTAATATTTAGTGTAAGCATCCCTGGCGGTTCACTGTTGATGGTTAAACACAAACAAGTTTCAAAGTTGAGTCTACTGGACGGGGGAGTGACCGTGAGGGTTGCCACAGTGGTGCACCATGTATCAGCTGGGAGAAAAGGTACTTCAATTTAACATTTTAAAAAGATGTAATGCATTTAAGGTAAATATTCGTTTTGGAGCCTAGTCGAGTTCAGCACAAGGAAAGAAAGAGTATTTAGGGTTATTTCGATGTGCTAACACGAATCGGCTATTCTGTTCTTGAGCAAGTGCAGAGTTTTCTAGAAGTTAAATGGAGAATAATTGGTTAATATTCGTCCATTGGCTGTCCGTAGAGTCCCGCCATGTTTACCTGAGGTTATACTCCTCACTTAAAGTCGGTTGTCTCTTCCTTTCCTCCTCCTTGTAATTTAGGTTAGGTTAGGTAGGTTGGTTCCTTTGGTATGAGAATAGTATTTTGTTTGTGTGTGTGTTTTTTACTCAAATCTGATCTCTATTTTTTTATTGCAAATTATCTGTTTCTTAAATATGAAAATTTTATTTTTTTGCAAAAACCGCTAATTTGCACAAGAAATGAAGGTAAGATTTGAGTAAAACACACTCTAAAAGACTAAAGAAAACTATTCTCTGCAAACCTAAAGAGAACAGCCAATGGACGAATATTTACCGAATAACGTTGAAACTTACACAACATAACAAGGAAGTACTCTTACTGTACTGTAGTTCTGTTTGCTGTCAGGGTAAAGACTTAAAATAGTTTGAAGAAAGTGGTGCAGTCATTTCTTTTCATCAGAAAATTTCGCAAACTAACAAATATGGGATGACATCTCTCTACTATATAGTAACTGCTGCCTTTATTTATGTAACTAGCTTTAGATTAATATTTTAAGTACCATAAGTAATATTTCTTCACAATATTGTTCAGGATAGTACACAAGAATGGTTCTGTACATTAATGATGATTATTTTTGGCCTTTATTCCACAAACACCAGTTTATGGTGATTTTCTAGTTCAGTTTATGACGCTAATTACAGGTATGTTGATAATATTTATTTTGGTATTATCGTCAATCATGAAATATATAAACACAAATAAGTGTTATATTGATTTGCACAAGAAAATGATAGTTATTTCCATATTCAATTAGAAAAGCCTATCACAGTACAATATTCATTTTTAAAAAGTTTGACAGGCCCCAAAATTCACAGGTAAAATTATCGTTTTGGTCATCTACCTATTTGGAACCTAACCTAACCGGAGAAAATTGGTCTGCGCTGCTTCTCAAATGCATCCTAGCCAAACCTAACCTAACTGGTGAAAATTGGTCTCAGCAATGCTTCTCAAATGCATCCTAACCTAACCTACTAAAATTTGTTGGATGACCGAAGTGATAATAATACCAACAAACATTATCCCCATTTATGAATTCAGTATGATTTTTCCATTAAAGTGTAAAGCCTGACATAAATAATGAGGTACGTTGACTGTTGCCACTGTAGATTATAATGTAAGGGTGGTAATTATTATAAACACTGTCATGCAGATTAGGCATGGAAAAAATAAGGTACAGGATATAAGTACGACAGACTATACTGTATAATAATAGTTACTAAAATGGCTTCTTTCCGACTAACTTAATCTAACCTAAAAATTAACAAAACAGTCCATCAATACGGCTATCGTACCTATATCCAATTTGATTTTTGGTGTTCAGTATGTATGGCTACCATACTTACAGTTTGCCTATTACAAAGAAAATAATGCTTTTTTTTCATGCTGAATATACTATAGTGGCATATATAGGAAGGGCTGATATTGATGACTAACTTACCAACGTGTTATTTGTTTTGATGTTTATTTTCTTATTATATTTTCATTGGTGAATTTTGATATGATAATCATTTCTTTTGAAAATGATTCGTTTGGTAGATAATTAAGTGCCTAGGCATGCACTACTTTGTCTTCCTGGCAGTAATGCGGCGGTGATGCATCCCCATATGTAAACAGCCAATCATATTGATGCTCTGATCAACGCCTGTCTACGTCTATAAATTACTTTACCGTCTGGAAACTGCATATAAAGTTCTTTGATTAGATAAAATAGAATGATGGTCATACAAGCGTAAATAGGGCTGTGAATCACTTCTCGATTAGTATTTGGTGTCATTAAGTCACAAAAAATTGGTAAACTTAATTTAATCCGAGTTAGGTTAGGTTAGGTACATGCACTCGATCTATTAACTCAGATTATATTAAGTTTTCCAATTTTTTGTGACTTTGTGACACCAAATACTAGTCGAGAAGTGATTGGTATTCCGATTTATTCATGTAGGACCATTATTTGACTTCATTTGGGTACATTTGGGTTCATTTGGGTAATTAGTCAGACCCCTTCTGCCACTTGTTTTCTTATCAACTAATGTTAGGAGGTTAGGTTTAATTTAGAAAAAATCACTTTTTAACACATTTGCAAAAACTACCATGGTGTCTACTACAAAACACAGTGAAGTTGTGCCGTTTGCAAAATTGTTTTCTATGAAAAATCGGCAGCGGGTCAGTCATCAATGATTACCCTTGAATGAAAGTTTGAGGATATGCATAATTATTGAATTATGATCCTTCCTATCCTGTCAATCATGATACCACCAAAGGTGGACAGTACTTTCAAGCAGAGGGAAAATTTGGAATTTAAACCCAACTAAAAGAACCTAACCTAACCTACTCATTGTGGTCACCTACTCGGTAATAATTCTGCAAAACTGGCATACAATTTAAGCTGGTAAGTTGTTGTTTGCAAAATAATAACCAAAGTGCCTAACCTTATGTAATCTAGTCATTTACAGTTACATTACTCTCCTAGTTGTAGGTAGCAGGCAGCTACCAAACAGGGAGGTACTACCGCCTGGGAAGATATTGGAAGCATAATGTGTTGTCTAATGGTAGACCCTGCTGCCATATGGCATCACGAATATTGTGACCAAGTCCTAGGTTGCTGATCTGACTTTCTGCCTCATTTACACACAATTGCAGGGTCTCAATTGTTTCTCTTACAGTTGACAACACAACCTACAGTACATACTGTACTTATAGCATTTCTCACTATTGATTTTTTTTATTTTCATTATTACAGTGTTGTTATTGTTATTATTATTTTATTTGAGCTTTTATTTACTATGAATTACTGTATTATTATTATTATTATTATTATTATTATTATTATTATTATTATTATTATTATTATTATTATTAAATTTTCGCCCCCAGGCCCTGATGTGGGTCAGTGACCTGTGCCCGGGTGGGCTAATCTCCCTAAAAAAAAAAAAAAAAAATATTGGGTAATTAGGTAAAGATTCGTTTTATCCTCAACCAGGAATTCTATTACTAAAATTTGTTTTTCTTATGTTTTTCATTGTGACATGAACATAATTTTATGACCTTCACTTTTGGGGTTAATTCTTGGTTTTTGAGATATGAACATGATTTACAAAAGAAAGCAGGGCATGTCCAATAAACGTAAACACGATTCGCAGTGTACAAAACCAAGTTCACAGAATTAGTCTAACAAAAGCAGGTTTACTGATAAGCAGGTTGTATTATGTCAGGGGTTATTTTGGTGGGATAATCGAACAGGTTACTTATTGAATGACCTTTTAGGTCTTAGAATATGTTCGGAACCCAAGATTTTGCATAAATGCCAACATAAGCAATTGATGAGGCAGCACAATCTGACATCATATTTAGGGTAACATAATTACGTTATCAGAGATACTTGCACTCAGATGCTAATTTTGGGTTATGGTAGAAATATTTAGTACAGTATTGTGTACTATACAGTACAAGTATAGATGTACTTATTTTTGTTTTCTTTTTTCAGGTTGCAGTTCCAGCAGATGAATATGACTCTGTAATTGAAGAGTTAACGGAAGATATTATACAAAATAATCACAAATGCTACTCTTCCATCATTGATAAATACATTTGCCTTTCTCATGGTCTTACACCACCTCCCACAGGCACTGAAGGTTCTCAAAGCAAACTAACACAGAGAAGATCTCTTTTGAAATTCCTTGTGGAACATAAACCTGACTACAGTATTTCAAGCAAAAGTTTTAAAACCAGTAATAATTTTGAATGCTCCACATCAACCAATCCAGTTACAGAGAAAGACTTTGCAGAAGAAGTAGAAGAAACTCTGAACAGTCGCAAGATACAGTTGGGTTTACCAGAAAACTATCAGTTAGAGGAAGAAATGGATGTTGATTATGGAACTGATTCTTTGCCATCCGATTGTCAGATCACCCAAAACAGAAATGACAGGAAAATTCCTAATTATAAGAAAAATGAAAAAGAAAATGATTTACAAGAGAAGAAAAATAGGCACTTACAAGACACTTCCGAATCAAGTAAGAAGTTAATGAAGGTGAAAAGTACTGAAAATGCACCTGGAAAGAATGGACACTCACAAAGGAGGAATTGTGGTAAAGCAGTAAGCCAACAAACTGAAATACCGGTGAGAGACATAATTAAGAAACATATAAATTGTAAGAACAATTATGTTTCTGACAGCACAATGAGGAAACTAAGAGCCCAAAAGAAATATAACCAAATAAAAAATTTGGATGACATTGTACAACCTGAAATTGAAAACAAAGACAATTTGGCTGTTGAAAAAACAGGATGCGGTAATAATGATACGGCAACACCCTTAAAAAAACTAATACAAGTTAGACCTAATAACTTTAAAATTGTTCTCTTGGAGTCTGCTGATGCTGTTATCATACCCCACCTTGGACATTATGAGAAAAAGAAACTTGCAAAGAGCATGAACAATATATCAGATAGAAATAACCTCCCATTGTTTTCTGTTACATTTTGTAAAAATACAAAAGAAAAAGTGCCACATTCATTGAGAAACTTCCCTGATGCTGCTGCTAAACAACCTGTTACTAACAAAGCTTGTCAGGAAGAGTCAGAGATGGAGTCAACTTTGAAAGAAAGGGGTAATTCTTGCCAAGTTCGCAGGAGTAAAAGACTGAAAATAAAACTGGATGAGAAACAAAAAACTACTGAGGATGAAAATGTTCATCATGAACATTTATCTCCAGAGGTTAAAACCCAACATAAACAAGTAACAGAAACTCATAGCTCACCTGAAAATAAGTTACTGGTATTTAAGGAAGTGATAGGTAAAAGGAGAGGAAGGCTGAAGGAATATTGTAAACAAGATGAAGGGAGGTTGCAAGCTACGTCTATGAAGGTGGTATCATCTGCAGAAGTGGTGGAAAAGGACAGCGTAAATGCAAAAATTATGTTACCTTGCCCACCTCCTCCACCAAAAAATGTTAACCTGCAGAGACAAACCATTTTATCACATGAAAGTAAACCTCTAACTATACGTAAATGTACAGTCCAAATCCAAGTTCTTAATGAATCTCATATAAAGCAGCAAAATGACAGTAAAAAAGAAAACAGTACACATAGTGAAGGGACATTACCAACTTTGTCCACAAAGGCTGTCAGAGAGATTCACAACGAAAGACATGAATTAACAAAAAATGCTCCATCAGAAGAACATCAAAATGATAAAATAGTGGTGGTAAATTTACCAAAAGAGTCCAAAACAGAAATATCCTCCTTATCCTTAAGACAGGGAGCATCCCAACCAAGAAATAAGGGCAGGCTGGTATTAAATAGAAAATTATCTCACTCCAGAAGCTGTATAGTCTTTCAAATGCGTGATGGAAATAAAGAGAAAAGGAAGAGGTTTGATATTTTGGAAAATAGTTTAGATGAAAAAAATGAAATTCTTCCCGAAGAAGAAGCGGTGAATAACACAAAAAGTCAAGTAGAAATCAGTATTCTAAAGCCTAGCAAGACATCAAGTTGTATTAAAAGAGTTATATGTCAGGATTCACATAACATTCACAGTTTTCTTTCAAATAAAGGTGAGAAAAGGAAATTGGGAAGCAGGCAAGGGTGGCATGAAAGTCAAGAAGAAAGTATAATTACTGGCATAAATGCTGTGAAGAAGAAGAGATGTCATTCACCTACACATATTGGTGCACAAAAGATATCTGAGAGGGGCCGTTTTCCAGACATTTCAAGTATTGTTGAAGACTCGACATTGCCTGTATCTCCTTCATCTAAAGCACGAAAACAGAAAGTCTTATCAGCACTTACAAGTGTTGATTCAGGTATTTCAATAAGTCAAAATGAATATATCCGGGGTGCTTCAGAGACATTTGAAGGAAAATCCCATAAATACAGTGGCTATCACGAAGTAAGTAGTAATACCAATAGAAACATAAGTCCATCTGCAACAGCACAAATTGGTAGAAACACATCAGAAAAAGGAAGTGATTGCATTAAAAATGTGGATAAAGATTTACATAAAAATCTTTTGCCTCCTTCACATTTAAAAATGGATTCTGATTCAGAAGAAGAGCTTTCTCTCCTACCAGTGCAACACTCATCATTGTCAGTCGGACCCCACCAGAGCTCTCTCCGAACTGCCTTAAGGGTGTGGGCACCAATTCATGATTCTAAGCTTCAGGTAGGTTCTTATTTTTAACCTGTTGAAGTTTTACGCCCGTATTATTAAACAACATCTTCCCTTGAAAAGTGTCGTCGTGTTTCAACCCGAGTTTTAAACTAAATGAGTCCTGAGGGACACCGCAGTACAGTACTTAATGGGATGGTGTGGCGGTAAGATTAGCTAATTCCAATATTATAAATTAATTTTATTGGAATTAGTTAATTTTACCGCCACACCTCCCCGTTAAGTACAGTACTGCGGTGTCCCTCAGGACTCATTTAGTTTAAAACTTGGGTTGAAACACGATGACCCTCTTCAAGGGAAGATGTTGTTTAATAATGCGGGCGTTAACCTCTTAGGTTAAAACCTTGAAAAGGGTAATAGTTTATTTGTTTACCATTTTAAAGTAGCTCTCATTCATGGTTCTTTTTATGACTTATGACTGACTTGTGAGAGAATCCAACCATTAAATACCCTCTCCAAAGTTCATTAGGAATGGTGCATAGTTAATGGCATGTACAGTTGGAGTCAAAAGTCTTGAACACTTAGGAATATCTGGCATCTACTTCTGAGTTATACATATTTGAATGGGATATACTAATAACACTATTTGTCATCACATATTATGCTTGAACCACAACATGGGATAAAACTCTCCTTAATACCTAAGATCTTTGGGTACTTACAGTACATGCCAAATACTGTCAAGTGTTCAAGACTTTTGACCCCGACTGTACATTGTACAGTCTAGTCAGATCATAAATTACATTTATCCCTGGGTGCTTGATTGAGATGGTATTTCCCTTATCCATGTATTTCAAAACATTCATATCATATTTTGAAACATAGCTAATGAGTTCAACTCAAAATAGGGCAAATTCCACTTTGAAAGGTTAGCAAAAGTTTTTTTTTTTTTTTTTTTCCTCACAAGGCAGCAATGACACAAAATTAGAACCTATGATATCCAACATAATCACTGAAAGTGCATTGCATTCCTGAGAACAATTTGGATGCCCGACTGGAGACCTGGTGGCATCTATGCCTTGTTGGCTGAACAATTTGATCGGGGCTGAAGGTGCTTTTACAAAATACAGTACTGTATTAGTTAAATATGATTGATATCTGAATATTGTCTTCCTATCCAAGAAATGTTTGAAGGTCTATCACAAATAAATATAAATTATATACAGGTACAGTATATTGTTTCTTTGATTTTTTATTCCTAAATGGACCAAAAAGAAGTGTTGAAAACTGCCTGCCAACTACCGTAAACATGCCCAATATTGTCGTCGGCTCTCTAAAATGTAATTTCGTCTATTTTCAATACATGTCACTATAGTCACATCAATATTTAATGCTATTTATTTAAATAATTGCCAAGAAATTTTTATAAATGAGAAAATATTGACATTGCTGACATAATAATAAATGTGCATTGAAATATTAGTTCCTCAAATTAATTTAACATGTTCACAATTTGTATTCTTTGATTGCATCATGACAAGTGACAGAAACAGTGTTACTATTAGCTACACATATTCCCAGATAAGGAAAGCAGGGCTACCAATGTGAAGCCAGATGTGAGAGCATTGTATGGGATTTTTCGCCAGTTTGTCATAATGTTTGACAATGAAAGGGTAACAGTAATTTATGGTCTGACTGTACAACCTCCAATTGACAAATGGTCAGAAAATGTTTTGTTACAGTAATCTCTCATTCACTGGATTCAGGGTCCATTGGACCCCATTTGAACTTGTGGTTGACTTAAAGTCCAATGAGGAATAAAATTCACTGAGTAATTTATTAGCTCATATCCTTAGAATCCTTTTTTTTTCCCATAGAATACTGCACGTAGTTTAACCCAATTCAGTCTTCTGGGATTACTGCTTGAGGATAACTGTAAAGAATACACATCATCATTGTCATCTATTTCATCATCATCATTATTATTCTATGACCATTTTCCATGCTTGCGTGAGTTAGCCATGATTATCTGATGGCAGCTCTCTGTGTTGCGTAGTCTCTTGCTGGCTCTGTTGTCAGGTTCTTATGTCTGAGGTCATTTCTTACAACCTCTCCATACTATGTAAATAAAATTATTTTTAATTTGTCATTACCTTTATCAACAAATTACTGTAACTGACATTTCAACAGAGTTCACACATGGAAAGATCCAAGAAGAGTCTTCAGAACCAGGTTAGTGTCAATATCGTTTGTTTTTTGTTAATTTCCTTCATACTATCTATGTTTGAGGAGATAATGAAATCCTTGATAGGTTGGGTGACAGCACAGATGATTTTTGGCTCTTTAAACTTTGGGGAAATACAACTCAGTCCTGTCAATTCTGTTTAGCATAATCTTGGAGTGTACTTTGACTCAAAACTGAATTTTAAAGAGCATGTAAATTTGGTTGTTAGAGATGCAACTTTCATATTCAAAATCTATATGCTGTCAACAGGTTTTGGATCTACAGTGTCTTGTGACATTATTTTGTCTAGAGTTGACTATTCTAACTGTTTATGGGTCTGCCAACCTAATTATCTAATTATTTACTGAAAAAATTCCAACAGTGTTGAACAGGGTTGCCTGACTTATTTTTGCTCTCCCAGCATGGACTTCCATTACCCCATTCTTGATCAAATTACATTGACTTCCAATTAAAGCTAGGTTAGTTCAAACTGTCTAATGACTTTTAAATACGGTATGTATGTTCACTTCCACATTTACACACCAATGCTCTTCATTTTTCTTATTTTATGGTTTTATAGTACTGTACTGTACATTTACAGGCACTGTATACAGTACAGTACATTGTTTTCTTTATTTATAAGCCACATTACAGTACAGTATTGTAATAATGCTAACTTGGAGCACAGGATGCCCAGTTATTCCGACTTCCCTCACAAATTTTTCTAGTGAGTTGAAAATTGCGAAACTGAAAATTCATGATTGTTAAATGAGAGTGTTAAAATGTTAAGTCGCTGAGTGAACTACAGTATTGTTAAATGAGGGATACTTGTATGCTTCGTGCTTTGATGATTAAAATGCCTTGAATTATTTGTTCTTGGGGATGAATCTTTGACTGTGATTATTGTGGTTTAATCGATACACTGCATTTTTCAGTCTGTTATGTTATGAAAAGTTATTTAATCAATGTATCTTTTGCAGGCTCACAAGAATTCTCAGAGTTTCTGGGACATAGACAGTGATGAAGGAATGGAGACCCAAGCCCAAAATTCAACCTTAGATCGCAAAACCCAGTCAAATGAAGTGCAACACGCTGCATCATCCACCTCTCAAAGATCCAAAGAAAGTTTAGCAGACACTATAAGTTGTTCGCCCAATTACACAATTTTGGGCGGTGAGCGTTGGCTTGCTGCCGTCAAAGCAATGATACCACATAAAAAGGTACTGTAATGTTTTTCTTTGTAGCTATTGCAAAATTATTGAAATTACTAAGTATTATTAGGAGCTAATTTTCTTGTTAGGAGAAGCATTGACAATATCGGATCTAGATTACCAGTACATGTTTTGTATTATGTGTGTGAAGGTCAGTTTTATAATGTTTACCTTGTTTCATTGATGCCTGAGGGAATGAGGTACAGTACTTTGATAACAAAGATTTAATAGTGTTTATTATTGTATGCAAAGTAATGGTCCTCATACTTATACAGAGAATTGTTTTACATAAAAAAAATTAACATTCACTGCTCCAGTTCATTACAGACACTCCCTGGGTTATGGATTTCTTACTTTACCTGTGAGTTCTATTTTCCTCATTTTATTAAGTTACATCACACTGATTCTTACATACAGAAAGTGCAAAAAAAGAGATAATAATGAAAGAAATACTTGTACTGTATAGTAATTGTATATAAATTATGTGTACTGTGTGTGTTCAATGATTACCATTGGAAAGGTCGCTTCTGGCTTACAGATAATTCTTCTTACAGATAGCCTCCAGGAATAGAACCCATCTGTAACCTAGGGAGTGTCTGTATTTGATAATTTTTCTTAGAATTATTTTGATTACTTTTAACCCCTACTCCCCGGGCTAGGGTGCTGCTGGCCTTAACCCCCATGTGGGGTAAATTGAGAAAAATCAACTTTTCCAAAAATAATTTTTAACTTTTTTAAATGATAAAACAATAAAAAAATAAGTAAGAAAAACTATATATTGACCCTCTAGAAACTTCCCTGTGGCAGTAGTGGTGAGGGATATAAGGGGACAGTGTTGTTTTGACAGCTGACGCTCGTGGTCACTACGCACTTAGCGGCCATTTTCTGCTTGTGTCGCCAGGCTATCTGGCTGTCTTTGTGTTTGGTAGAGCAAGTTATGTATATATTATAAAAAAAAACATTTATAGTGTGTTTGTAGGCCTAAAAATCAGTTTAATACTAATTTGAATGTCTATAAAAATTCAGGTGGGTTGAGATATATGTCTCCTGAACACTCTTGGCCCTTTTTGTACACATTTACATTCAGTTATTCAATTGGCATTGCACTGGGTTTTGGGACAATACACACAAACTATGTCTTCTTTACATATATTGTACAGTAATCCCTTGGCATCCACAGGGGTAATGTTCTATAACTCTCCCACTATTGGTTAAGCAATGTTTGGCATGAGCTCGGTCTAATGGAAAATGGGGTTTGAGGAAGTGACCCCTTGAGAGATATACCTAGAGTCCTATAATATACAGCTCTAGGTTAAAAACAAGTAGAGGTGGGTGGTTTACTTAAAATAAATTCATTACAGGCATGCTGTATTGTAGGTACAGGTTGAACCTCAATTTAACAGCATTGAAGGGACCTGGACTGTGCTGTTAAATCGAAGTATGTGGGGGGTGGGGGGGGCATCACTGACTAAACCATTGCATCAAGCACTTTTCTAAAACTTCGGGTTTCCCTGATTTCATGTGCTTACCCTTTTACATTCCCTTCTTTGTGTCACTGTCCACATAGTACTTAAGAAGTTATTCTTTCTGCTTCTTTAAATCATAAATTGGTGAAGACCCGACACCATAGACATCTGTAATATTTCAACCTGCTGCATATTGTTCAGGGGAACTCTTTTCTTCTTTGGATCACTTGTAACTCTGGTAGGGTTTTTAGGTCGCTGAGGCCATAATTGGGAGCATTGCAGCAGGTAGAGGAATTAGTGAAAATTACAGGCAGGCCTTTCAAATTTATGATCTCTTAATTTTGTCGTTAAATGCGAGTTACTGGTAAATCCAGTGCCATTCAACCGAGGTTCAACCTATAATTAACAAGTGTAATGAAGCGGTCCCATTTTGATGCTCCCACTGTCAGTGCACATACAGTAAGGAACCCCCTTCCCCCCCCAAAGTCGGAGTATATGAGGCTCAAACTAACCTGACTTATGTGGAACCAACCCCCCCCCCCCTTCCCCAGTAATTTCGACCACCATTTTGCTGAAAAATCACATCCACAAAGTTAAAGATTACAATACCTATTTGCAGTGTACATACTTACATTGTAGCAGAAGAGTTTTGAGGTTATTGTAGCAGACAACTCTCGATCAATCTTGAGTTGGAGGACAAAGGGGGGGCCTCTTAAATTTCCTTTACTGTAATTTCACATATACTATTTAGTTTTACTCTTATTTATCTGTATAGTTACACTTAAAACTAGCATTTATTTCTTGGTTTAATCACTGTTGGGATCGAGGATGTGAGGTGTAGGGTGAATGAAGGGATAAGCCAGGTAGGTCACTGTCAGAGGACATTGCAACAATGACGGCCAATGAATCACTGCTAGTAAAAGGGTACTCTTTTCTTGGCACTGGCATTGGTCTGAAAAATTCGTGAATTTTAACTTGTTTAAGTTGTGCATGTTGCTGGTTAATTACAATAGTACGCAAGTCTCTCAGCACTGGGTAGTACTTTTGGTTTTCAAATTTCAGCGCCTTAATCCTCTTCTTACTCTTTGTAGCTTTACCAACATCATCTAACGACAGTGCATAGTCCCTCAGCTTCCGCTTGGCCCTCTTGATGTCGTAGAAAGTACCTGTAATTTTCTTCAACCTAAACTCCTGACAAATCATGTTCATGGAGATACTAGCATTAATCCTGTCACATTTCTTCAGTTTTTCTTCAATGGATATAATTCTAACTGCCAGTCCTTTTCTCCCAGTGGTCTTCAGTGGTGTAGTCTTGCCTCTGCTTGGTTTAGATGCACGCTTAAAATTGAGTGTTTTGTGGTGCTGAGAAGAAAAAGAGACATCCATTTTAGATTTTCTATGTATTATTAAAGCATTTCCAACTTACGACCATTTTGACTTACTACCTGGATTTGGGTCCCTAACCCCATTGTAAGTCGGGGAGAAGCTGTATTTATTTCCTATCATATGTTTTTATGCTTTATGTATGGTGTTTCGAGGGTGAATTTCCATGGTCCGGCACTGGTCAGGTCCCGAGGTTGCCGGACTAGAGAGGTACAACCTGTATATATGTAATGAACAAGATCCTAAATTCATAAGTTAAATTAACAAAGAAAAATTAAGACTGTGGCACTAAGCAATGATTTACGCCTACTGGTTAGTAGATAGACCTGAATGTTAGGATCCTGTCCAGATCCTATTCACATGGAAGCTCAGTAGCTCACATAGCACTTTTACAATATCAAATCATCTATTATTGCATTTATGCTACTGTTATTGAATAAATGCTTTACTTACAACAAAAAAGTAGCTTCATTAAATTACAGTACTAATTACAAGTACATAAATTTTAATAATTTATAAAGCCTACTTTGTAACAATCATCAATACGTTAAATTGCAGCAATTTAACAGACTAACATATCCATAGATAGATAGTTTACTAGAAAGTTTCGGTATCGGCTTTAGGATGAGTATCGTTATCTATTGGTATCGGCACATTTCTAATATGATATTGCTCAAAGCATGGCATCCAGCACAGTACAACATGTGCACTTCATGGGCATCACTTTAACCTTTGTATATCTACATTCTTCTGCCAGACGTCTGGAACAATACATATATTCATCATAATTGCATTACTGTACTGTAATAAATTTAGTCATCACTGACACCTCAACTTTATCTGATGCCCTCAGTATTTCTGTAACAATTCCATAGCTACCAGCAGTTGTTCCATTCTTCATTTTGTCAATTGCTCTCTTTGCCCATTCTTTCAATCCTTGGATATGGCTCTGCTACCCCTAGGTTACCCCTGTCCCATTCGTACTTGTCACTTCATAGTCAATCTTGGTAATTTCTCACTCTGCTCACCA
Source organism: Homarus americanus (assembly GCF_018991925.1). Lineage (NCBI taxonomy): Eukaryota > Metazoa > Arthropoda > Malacostraca > Decapoda > Nephropidae > Homarus > Homarus americanus. Next base: position 3,916,491 of record NW_024722227.1, read on the forward strand.
ACAACATCCTTGTTTCTACCCACTATTTGCCTGGCTGTTTTGAACACCTCTACTCTTGTGTCTGCACTATTCAACATGTCTGTGAATGTATCCTGTGAATGATTCTTTTTCTTAGCCTTGAAGACCTTACTTTTGACCCTGTGCTTGACCTCCAGATATTCCTTGTCACCACCCATTATCTTTTCTCCATTATCACTGTCCACTTTATTGTTCCACCATCATATTACTGCATGCCTGGCTGGTCCCTTTGTCCAGCCACTCTAAGAATGTTCTTAATTTTGTCCCAACATTTTGCTACACAACCCATAACACTGTCACTGGATGTTTCCGGTCTTCTCAGCTCTACTTAAAATCCTTCTCTTATATTCTGTTCTTTCAACTTTCACACTCTCCTTCTTAGAACATACACCTTTTCCTTTCTCTGCACCTTTTAGCATCGTGTCACACTCAAGCAATCTGTGCTGCAAGGCACATTCTTCCCCTGCTGTAATCTTCCTATCTGAATTCCCAGTGAGAAAGTAGTTAATCTGTGTTTTGTGCCACCTGACTTGTGTATAATCAGCCTAATCAGCAACTATGCTCATTGCATCCCAATCTCAACTATTCTTTCTCCTTCCACATTCCTTGTAGATACGAAACTCTTTTCCACCATGTACACCTTCATAACCCTCAATATGTACATCAACAAGTCCATTTAGGACACCTTTCAGAACTACATCTCCCTCAACCAGCTCCAACACTACACACAAGTTGATGTATTTCAGAGTCTTTATCTCAACCATTAACATGTTTAGTAAATTAAGAGAACAGTTTGCTGAGTAATGTTTGGTAAATCTTTTATTTTTTGACAGCCTGTTTTGCTGCTGGCCAAACATTTTTCATCAAGAAGAGAGGATACCAAGAGAAAATTTCACAAGAAGAAGAATTGCTGAGATATCAAATTATCCAGGTAGTTACTTAGTCACATATTGTATTGCAAATATGTAAATAAAACAAAATTTAAATAAAAGTTACAGGTACAGACCCTCGGAACTGGATCTCAGAAAACCGCTTATTTTCTTACTTACTTTAGGTTAAATTATCCTCCTTTGCTAAGTCAAGTTTTGCCTCCACTCGCTCACATAAACTTAGTTGAAGGTTTGTTTTACTTCTTAAATTACAAAATAAAGAAAACATTGTTGTATGAATATTTTAAATAAAAATTACATTAAATACAGTCTACAGTATTTAGAAATTAAGAATTCCCTAAATGAGATTTAAATGGGTTTGTTGACATTCCAGAAACTTGTAGTGAGTCACATTTTCCAAAAATAGAGTTCATAAATAAGTATTGTCTGATTCAAATAACCCAATAGAGTACTGTACCTTCAGTGTCTTTGATTATATTTATTTGTATTAATAAAGTACAGTCGGCCCTTAACATACGAGGGTTTAGCATACACGGATTTGCAAATACGAGGATTGCCCTGCCGGAGGAATATTCTGTACATTGAAGTAATTGAAGTACATTCAAATCGCGTGCCATTCAACTCGCGCAGGCACCGAACACGGGACACCGCCTGCTCCCGCAACCTCACACACACACGCATAGCTCTCCCTCACTCAGTCAGTCTTGCTGTAACCACACTTGTGTTGACATCAGCATTGTAGTTGCAAAAATATTACATTTCTGTGAATGTATTATATCAAGCACAGTATGAATAGAATATCACTAATATAAGAGTATTTTAACCGAAAACTACTAAAAAAACGAGTAACATATCTTGAACATCGGAAGGTTAGGTAAAGTCTTTTGTTTTCATGTAGTTTATCCTAATTTACATTGAAATACATTACGTTTCAGCAAAACTACTACAGTCAACCCTCACTTTACGCGGTCCCACATTCTGCGTTTCCACGTTTACACGGTGCCCTGCCAAAACCCAGGATGCTCACATTCCGCGGTGCGTGTACCCCTTTACGCGGAAGTATAATTTTTTTATTTAGCTCATAAAATTCATACAAATTATCCGGCCAGAATATAATTTACATTGCTGGAATTCTTACAATTTGATGATCATTTTGAATATAAACATCATAGATTTTGCATTAGACATACAAATTTTAGATGTAATGTTTACTCTGAGTAAATATGTTATCTTTTGTGCAAAATATATGACATTTATATTCAAAATATTCCTGGTTTTACAAGGAATCCAGCAATGTCAATTATATTATCCTAACTTTAGTGTGAGGTATTATTTATTACTAAAAAGGTAAATAGTCTGGTTTTCCCACACATTTATCTGGTAGGGAGGGTTGGTGGGAGGGAGGGAGGGACGGACGGCCATCTGGCACCGTGTGAAGAATATTTTTTTTTTTTTATTAACTGAAGATATTTGTTTTAGCTCATAAAATTCATACAAATTACCCAGCCAGAATATAATTTACATTGCTGGAATTCTTACAATTTGATGATCATTTTGAATATAAACATCATAGATTTTGCATTAGACATACAAATTTTAGATGTATTGTTTACTCTGAGTAAATATGTTATCTTTTGTGCAAAATATATGACATTTATATTCAAAATATTCCTGGTCTTACAAGGAATCCAGCAATGTCAATTATATTATCCTAACTTTAGTTTGAGGTATTATTTATTACTATACCTTAAAATCCAGTGGTTTTCCCCCCCAAATTTCTCAGAGAGGGAAGAGCCAGCGAGTGTAGTGTGAGAAGAGGGGGAGGGAGTTGAGTCCATTATTTGAATGGACATTAACTTGGCGACTGTATTTCTCTATTTCTCTTAAGTATTAATTGTGTGCATTTACCATCATAAAATTAAGATGTTATTTTTACTAGAACATAGGTATTGTGTTGGAAAAAGTGGAGTTTGGGGGTCAGCTGGTCTCTATTTCATTTAATCCCATATGTTATGTTATTCACTTTACGCGTTTCTCACTTTCCGCAGTACTCTGTGGGTTACATTAACCGCGTAAAGTGAGGGTTGACTGTATTTATTTCTGAGAATATGGAAATGTAATATTTTTGCTGAAATGACGTACGTATTACAGTGGAAAGGGACGAAAGCAATGACTTTCGCTTTCTTTCGTTCAAAAGATGTTACCGTAATCGCTTTTCGAATGGTTTTCAGTTAAAAAACTTTTGTATTACAATAATATTCTATCCTAATTTACTTGTGATGCAACAGTTTTTTTAACTGAAAATTATTCGAAAAGCGATTACGGTAACATCTTTTGAACGAAAGAAAGCAAGTCATTGTTTTCGTCACGATTTTATCCCACTTTCCACTGGAATACGTACGTCATTTCAGAAAAAAATATTACATTTCCGTGAATGCATTATATCAAGCACAGTATGAATAGCATATCATTGTAATATAACAGTACTTTAACCGAAAACTATTATAAAAATGAGTAACATCTCTTGAACATCGGAAGGTTAGGTAAAGTCTTTTGTTTTCGTCATGTATTTTATCCTATTTTACATTGAAATACATCACGTTTCAGCAAAACTACTATTTATTTCTGGGAATATATTCATTCGGGCTCAGTTTAGGTAAAATATACATGTGATGTAAAATTTTTTTAACTGAAAATGATTCGAAAAACACGTACCCTCTAGCCCTGTTCAAGGAGAAGACTGGGAGGAGCTGTTTGGTGTTGAAGACGATGACAAGGAAAATGATTTTGATGGATTTTAATGAAAATATTCAGAAATGTGGTATCGTGGTATTTATTCAAGTGAATTAGGATAGAATATTATTGTAATACAACAGTAGTGACTATGTGGAGGAGGCGGAGGGATAGAGCGGGAAGGAGGTGACTGGCGGGAGGAGGGACGAGTGGAGATCCCAGCCAGTACATTACGGGTGTATATATTGTTTTTATAGCTATTTTTGCATTTTAATATTAAATACTGTACATTACGCTTCAACAAAACTACCATTTATTTCTGAGAACATAGAAATGTAATATTTTTGCTGAAATGATGTACGTATTACTGTGGAAAGTGGGATAAAATTTGACGAAAGCAATGACTTTCTCTTTCTTTCGTTCATCTTTTGAACCGAAATCGCTTTTCGAATGGTTTTCAGTTGTGGGATTATAAGGCTAATGATAGGATAGAATATTATTGTAATACAGTACGAGTACAACAGTTTTTAACTGAAAACCATTCGAAAAGCAATTACGGTAAAATCTTTTGAACAACGAAAGAAAGCGAAAGTCATTGTTTTCGTCATGATTTTATCCCACTTTCCACTGTAATATGTACGTCATTCCAGCAAAAATATTATATTTACGTATTTATTTCCGAGAATATATTCATTCAGTCACAGTTAAGGTAAAATATACTTGTGATGTAATATTTTAATGAAAATACGGTATCGTAGTTTTCTTTTGTTTCAAATTTAATTAACAAAGATTGATGTTTCAAATGTAATGAACAACAATTTATGTACAGTATCTATAAATACACTTTAATAAATGAATACTTTGTTTTACATCGCCCTGTGCTACCATACCATGGATTTGGCTACTTTAGGCTTGCTATGATGGCGCAAGAGATCTGCCCTGGCAACTGTACCGACACTCACAGCTGGTGGTGCGTTGGTGCATCGTTTCCATTGTTTACTGGTAGTTACTGGTAAATATTTTTCAACCTAACGAAACTATTACCCTTTTAGAGGTCGACCCCCGCGTATGTTAAGGGCCGACTGTATTATTGTTTTCCCTTAGCTTTTGAAATTAAATATTGGTGAAATAAAACCAAAGATTTTGGGTAACTTAAGCCAGATGCTACGTGTTGTTGTATGGGACTGTTTATCTGGTATCCTGAATGCTCCAAAAACTGGCTATGTTGTAGAACAATTTATTTAAAATGAACGCCAAAATTAATTCCAGAGCTGGGATATTTCCAACCATTCCCCACTATTATGTTATGTTATGGTTATTTTCAACTCATAATTTCAGGTAAATATACAGTACAGTATGTATAATTATCTTAAAGTTCTTTACTCAGTTACATAAACATTCAATCTTACATAAAGAACATGTAAAAAAAAAAAGAAATATCATTTTCATAAGGCATAGATTATTTTTCAACTCGTAATTTTGGGTACATGCGCATACAGAAAGTGCAAAAAGAAATGGTATTAACATTTTACGTATACAGTAAACCCTCAATAACTCGGCATGGATATGGTTTCGGAATATTTTATAGTATAACTCGGGAAATGCCGAGATATATAAAATTATCTGGGAAAATCTCGGCATATCTGGCCCCCTGTATCACCCACCCCTGTGTCACCTACCATGCCTCTGTGTCACCTTAACATACCTCTGTGTCACCACCTTAACATATCTCTGTGTCACCTACCATGCATCTGTGTCACCTATGGTGCTTTATTCTTCACCTACAGTGCTGGTAAGTGTTACTTTTTTTATATTTAGTAATTACATTTCCACATAAATGAGTCGATAATTTTTTATTGTATTTTTGTAGGAGGAAGTGCCTCGATAAGTCGGAATTTGGGATAACTCGGCAAGGCCAGAGCCCCATATGTGCCAAGTTATCTGAGGTTTACAGCCAAGAAGCTGTGTGGTGTGTGTGTGTGTGTATAATTTAGAATTATAATTTTTTGTGAACTAGGTGTTCTGATTATTTTTTATTATAAGGAGCAGTTATTTTGGCAAGTTTAGGGAGATTTTATTGTATATAATAATGTATTACCTATGTAAGAATTAACTGGAATGTATTGCATCATTTTTGTTATGATTTACTTATGCATTGTAAGCCTAGATCATTCTAGAGCCTTCCAGGCGTATCTCGTTCTGACTTGCAATGCCTGGATGATGCTAGGATGCTCTGGCCACCTGAGGAGATGTATAAATAGCACCTGGGAAGCATCTGGGGAGTATTCGCCCGTTCCTGCTTAGAGTGAAGTACAAGCCTAGTGACAGCTAAAGATAATTATAGTTCAAGTATTGTGGAATTGTGAGCTATATTAAGTTAAAAGGCAAAGGAATTATACACTGGTAGTGTGCTGACTATATATATTTGAAGTGAGAAGTCCAGTGGTAAAGACATACTCTGTGAACAGTTTTGTGAAGAGGACTTCAGTTCACAAGCAGTGATTCTGTGACCTGGTGGATATCTACCTGCCTGTTGTTTGTCTGTACACTGATACTGATCGTCCGGAAATTACTGGAGACTGGAGGGACAGCCAATGGTAATTCGATGACACTTGTAATACAGTGGCCCATTGAAGATTTGGACCCTGTAAATCCGGATTTCGGAAGATTTGGATAAAAAATTTGGGGGTTCTGGGCTAAGAAGCATTCCCAAAACAGGTTGAAGGTAGTTTTAGGCTTAAAGTTTTTATCTTATAAAATGTCACAGACTAAACCGAGTCGGTACATCACATAGTTTGCATAAGAGATAAAAATTTTAATCCTTTAATGTAGTACATTGGGTACAAAGTGAGTACAGTAATATGTTGCTCAAAATTATGGCTTTTCACAGGAAAAAGTCTGTATAACTAACTCCAGTGGTCAGGATATGTACTGTATTTTTGGTGTTTTTTACATCATTATTTATTGTTTTTATACATTTAGTACATTCACCGGAAGATTCAGACAATCGGATTTTTCAGACAGGTGGTTTCCGCTTTTAGTTTGGATCTTCAAGGGTTCACTGTATTTGTACTGCTTCTGTATCTACGACCTGATCACTGGTAACTAGCGGTGAAAGCTGGGTAAGTGGCTGAAGGAGTTCATAACAATTTACTTATAATATGTCAGGAGGTCCCTGACTTACAGACGTCCACCGATACGAACGGGGTTAACCTTGAAATTTACAGTACAGTTGGTCCTCATATTACGAGGTCCCGCATTCCGCGTTTCACCGTTAACGCGGTGCCTTGCCAGAACCTAACATTTTCACATTCCGCGGTCGTGAACCCCATTACGCGGAGAGCGGCTGGCAAGCCGCGCCATTTTTGGATCCAAACCTCCCGCCATCCGCCATGCTGTGTAAGAGGCGCGAAAATGGTGCGCACAAGGTCGCCCAGTCATCAAAACATGACCAGTTCTTCACCCGCCACCCACTACAGCCGGCCCAAGTCAGTGATAGTGATAATTATAGTGAGGATATGGACTTATATGAACTTTGGGGGTTTGACAAAGAGGCCCTGCACGCCTCTGTGGTGGATAGTGATACAATTGATACAAGTGATACAGGTGAGGGCCAATAATCTGCCCTCTGCCTCGGAACCAACCGCCCATCCCCGTGTGCCCAGCCATCTTTTCTACTAATGTAAGTGTTAAAAAACCTAATATTATTGATATTTCTCTTAATTATTAATTGTGTGTGCATGCCATCATAAAGTTAAGATAATATTTTTACTACAACATAGTTGTGTGTCGTCAAAAAGTGGAGTTTGGGGATCGGCCCGGACTCCATTTCAATTAATCCCATCATAGAAGCACCTGTAGACTTTGTGATCTTCATGTGCTCCTTTATCTTGGCTGCATCCTTCTTTATTGTTCGAATCGTAGATTCATTCACACCATGCTGGCGCGCCAAATCAACCTGCCTTGTTCCTTTCTCCAACTCTTGGATGATGGTATACTTCACCTCGTAGCTTAAGGAACGTCGTGTCTTCTTTGGCTTAGTGCCGCTGGGTCCAGGTAAGGAAAGGTTTCTCTCTGGGGGTGGTGGTCCGGCGGAAGCCATTTTAGAGAACAATGGATGCACGTTTACACGGTCTGGCGTGGAGGGATGAAACTGGCGCGGCTAGGTCAAGGATCATCTTTCCTCCCTCCCTCCCTCCCTCCCCCGGGTGGACACGTCATAATACTTTAAGCCAATTACAGCTAGCAGCAGAGGGGGGTAGGGATGCATGGCCAATCACAGTCCGATACGTCATATGACGTCAGTGATAACGCAACAAAGACACACACTGCGCAACCTTACCGTGCGGCTTGCCCAAGCGGAGGGAGGAGGAGGGAGAGGCGAGGAGCACAGGCGGGCGGGTGGGGCGAATCTAAAAATAGCGTCGCGCCGGACACTCTCCGCGTAATGGGGTTCACGCACCGCGTAATGTGAGCACGTTAGGTTCTGGCAAGGCACCGCGTTAACGTGGAAATGCGGAATGTGGGCCCGCGTAAAGTGAGGGTTGACTGTATAATAAATAATAATGGTCCAAGTACTGAGCCTTGGGGTACTCCACTAGTGTGAGGGAATAGCATTTGTAATCATAATAAGAATGGCAAATACTCGCATCACAAAGGTACGCAAGTCCATCTATTATTTAAAACCCAGACAGTCAGCCCATCAACGGTCAGGAAGTCGATGTGTCATCCCTCCAAACCAGTAAACTGTAGGGAAAATTGGTGAAGGTGTTGTTTAGGGTTGTTTACTTTTTATTTAAAGTGTTGGGTTATCTATGTTTGTCTTTGATACCCCCAAAATGTTCTACACTCCTGAGGGTACACACAAACACTTGTTATCTTAAAAATAGGTTCTTATTCTCGTACGGGAGATATATACAGATGGACCAAGAGACTCGCTTCCACACCATGAGGACTGGTGGTCTCCACTCTATGTATCACTGCACGCTGGCCTGTACAGATGCCAGCATTCACAAGCTGAATACATAAAATGTAAATATGATAATTCATATACATAACATGGTGCATAATAAATGGAAATATTACATAGGATTAATACATGTTCTGTAATACTTTACTATACATAATTAATAGGGTAATATATGAATACACAGCTTAAGGTACTACTTCGTGTCCTTAATATACAGGTTACTTAACCCGAAACAGAGTAGTGACAGGACTTCCTTCCCTCAGCCAGAGTGCATCGGAGGACTCTACCCACGTCAAGGGCCGGGCGTGAGAGATATTGTGAAGTTTTTACAGTCCTTGTCCTCTAGGGGACATATATCACCTGACTTGTTCAGTCGTGGGGACTCACGGAGGCCAGCAGACCAGAGTTAACCGGATCCCAGTTCAAGGGCGGCTTAAGTCTTATCCCCATCCCTTGAGTATGTTGCTCGGGGAGCTGGAATTCCTCTCTACTCTGGTCGACCTCATGCCTCCATACACCACTACTGACAGAATCGTCGGCAGAGCTGCTGTATTGTACCTGATGTTCAGGTGTCGGCAGATAATTATAATCCCCTAGTTAAACTTAATAATTATATTTCTATTGTGTGTATGTTATATATTGTAAATATATTTATATTTTTATGAAAATTTTCCTTTGGCACCTCAGAATAGATTGGCGTAGCAGTCTGCCAGAGTCGCATCAAGACAATCTAGGGCCCCTGGCACTTTATAGAGGGGGGTCCCCCTTACCCCATCCCTCTACTTTTTTTTTCCAGGAAAAAGAAAGACATTGTAAATTTCAAATAAAGGTACAGTCAACCCTCACATTACGCGGTCCCGCATTCCGCGGTTCACCGTTAACGCGGTGCCCTGCCGGAACCTAACATGCTCACATTCCGCGGTGCGTATACCCCATTACGCGGAGAGCGGCTGGCAAGCCGCGCCATTTTTGGATCCAAACCTCCCGCCATCCGCCATGTTGTGTAAGAGGCGCGAAAATGGTGCGCGCAAGGTCGCCCAGTCATCAAAACATTACCAGTTCTTCACCCGCCACCCACTACAGCCGGCCCAAGTCAGTGATAGTGATAATTATAGTGAGGATATGGACTTATATGAACTTTGGGGGGTTTGACAAAGAGGCCCTGCAAGCCTCTGTGGTGGATAGTGATACAATTGATACAAGTGACACAGGTGAGGGCCAATAATCTGCCCTCTGCCTCGGAACCAACCGCCCATCCCCGTGTGCCCAGCCATCTTTTCTACTAATGTAAGTGTTAAAAAACCTAATATTGATATTTCTCTTAATTATTAATTGTGTGTGCATGCCATCATAAAGTTAAGATAATATTTTTACTACAACATAGTTGTGTGTCGTCAAAAAGTGGAGTTTGGGGGTCGGCCTGGACTCTATTTCAATTAATCCCATATGTTATGTTATTCACTTTACGCGTTCCTCACTTTCCGCGGTACCCTCCGGGTTACATTAACCGCGTAAAGTGAGGGTTAACTGTATATTATTTAATGATTTTTTTTGTGTGTGAATTCAACTTCTAAAATAATACTTAGATTACTCAGAAACAAAAATTTACCTTTCATTAAAATATATAAAAAAAAAAATTTAGTAATCAGAATGTCTAATTTTAATTAATTTTTTGGAAGAAGCAGCTGTATCTAAATGAAGTACTTTATAGATGTATTTAACTAAAAGTTAGCCTTTTGAGCTTTCATAGCAGCAAACTAACTGGGAAACCACATCTTCAAAGTCAATCACATGTGTTAGATCACTTTCAATGGACATGACGGCAAGGCAGTTCAGCTTATCTTGGCTCATTGTAGCACGCCTTTCACCAGTTTTATTTTTGAGAAGCTGCGTTCTGCTTCACACACTGACATGCAATGACAGAAATATTCTCAAAGCTATGCTGACATTTGGAAAAGTTGCTTCCAAATTCTGATGTTTTATGAACTTGAGCATCGACAGTGGTGAATCCATTTCTCTTTCAGTCTGATCATAAAATTATAAAAATGTTCAAATTCATCAGCTCAATCAGAATCAAAATCATCTTTGTATTTTGATGTGAGATGAATTACTCTAGCTGGCAAATGCTCTTTGTTTTGATCTGAGAAACATTTTAGAAATGCAAAATCATCTGCTAGTCCTCTATAAGCTTCTTTACGTTGTGCAAGACGAGTCCGTAGTTTATCTAGTGTATTTGTGTGCGTTTAGACCAAATATGACCTTCATTTGCGTCGGAAATTGGCCGTTTTTTTTTATTTTTATTTTTTTGTGGGGCGTTTTCCGAAGAAAATAATGGCTAAGCGAATACAAAATATACCAAAAAACACAAGAAAAACATAAATCAAACCTCACCTAATCTAACTGACTCTCAACATATGATGGAATCACCTATTTCTTACCTTATTGGCCTGGTTCTTGTTCGTCGTTGAATTCTGAGGTTCTTACAGGTTGCTGACGCTGATTCTCGCTTAACAGAGGGTATAGGCGGGCAGCTTCTTCCAAGAAGTGAAGAAGACACTTTACTGAGGTTGGAAGAACACCATGCAATTGAAAAATGCTAGAGTTTCTTAGTTTTTTTCCCAAAAACTCGCAAATCAGCTTCATATAATTTAAGTGACACCCATCACAAATTTCCATGGTCGGAAATGAACATGAATTTGGAAATATGAGAGACCCAAAATAAAAATCGAATTTGATTGGGCCAAAAATACCGTAAATTTAACCCAAAATCATTTTAATTGGTTGCAAAAAAAAACCGCTTTTGATTGGCCACGTGACATGTACTGGAACGCATGCGCGTGATGATTTATGGAGGAGACATGCAGTGTGGGAGGTGAGGTAGGCGATACTAGTGGAAGAAAATAGAGAAAATTTTGGATGCGCTATCTCCATTATTATACCTTTGCGACGATAATGTAATAGATGGAAATTATCTTATAATTAGACGTCTTATTCGAATATGATAATAGATTAGGGGTAGGAATGGGTGTGAAAATGCAATAATACCTTTATCCTAAATTTGTGAAGAATCTCAACCAATGGCTGGGCAATCCCAGTACATATAGTAATCGGGGAAAAGGAGATTTGTCGAATTAACTTGTCATGGGTGTGGCGAGAAGGGCCACATTCGACCTCAGTGCCCCCAGAATCCTTTTGTTTTTAAACAAAGGCCTACTACCAGTAAAAAGTCATAAAGTTGGATTTTGTTTTGAGGATAGTGCTCCTCCCCCCTTTTTAACAACTGGAACAGTCAATGGATCTTGGGTCTCTACCATACTCAGGGATACTGGATGTTCATGTATTATGGTATCTGAGGAAGCTCTTCCTGATGTTGATATATCCAACTGCAAAATGGTTAAAGTATCTGACTACTTGGGACATGTTAATATTTTCCTTGAAGTTAAATGTTACCTTAAATGTCCCATTATGAGGGGTGGGCAAATATTTTGAGAGCCCCCCATTAAAATTTGCAGTGTTCTAATCAGAAATGTATTGGGTGCTACCAGCCCTAGTAATAGCAATGTTGTATCCCACCATGAATCTGCTAAAAGAAAGGAGAAGATTCAAGCGGTTCAAACTAGATCTACACGAGCCATGAGAGTACATCCATTAATTCTTCTTAAGTTAAAGCCTTTGAATATTACCCCTCAATAATTTTCTAATTTACAGGCTACATGTCCCTCGCTAGTTTCAGCTCGAGCCAAAGCTCACTCCAGTGAACTTGATGAGGCTAGAGATGGATCTACTTTCAAATATGAGAACATAGATGGTTTGCTATACTGCATCTGTGTCAAAGCCAAGTCTCCAGAGAAAATAGGTAAATGAACCTTGGTTGTTCCTAGTGATTGTAGAAACACTGTTCTCTCAGTTGCTCATGAAAGTCCCTTCGCAGGTCATTTTTCACACAGGAAAATGGAAATGAGAGTTAAAGAACATTTCTTTTGGCCATGTCTCGGATCAACTATTAGAGATTATTGTAGGTCCTGTGATAATTGTCAACGTTTGTCCCCTAAAGAATGTGTAAAACCAGTACCTCTAATACAGATGCCTATTTTGACCTAACCTTTTTCAAGAGTTGCTATAGACCTTGTTGGGCCTTTACACCCACCTTCCTCTGATGGTCATAGATATATTTTAACACTTATTGACTTTGCCACTAGTTTTCCTGAAGCTTTACCTCTGAAGGAAATAGACTCTCTATCTGTCGCTGAGGCTCTCAAAGTCAACTTTTCAAGAGTGGGTATCCCTGGGGAAATCCTCTCTGATTGTGGAACTCAGTTTACCTCTCAGCTTATGGGTGAGTTACACAAGCTATTTGGTGTCAAGCCATTGTTCATGACCCCGTACCATCCTAGTGGTAATGGTAGAATTGAAAGGTTTCTTTCTACCCTCAAGGCTTCACTGAAGAAGCTGTGTGAGGACAAACCCAGAGAATGGCACAGATATCTAGTCCCAACCTTGTTTGCTCTTAGAGAAATCCCCAGTGATAGAACAGGATTTTCCTCCTTTGAACTTTTGTATGGCAGACAAGTGAGTCCAAGTTTTGAGAGACTTGTGGGAGGATAAAACGGTACAAGAAGATGACAGAACCATTTTTCAATATGTTATTGAACTTAAAGTTTATTTACAGGCTTGTGCCAAACTTGCAGCTGATAATACTGATATTAGCTCAGCCAAGTACATGTCATACTTTGATGTCAAATTACAGGATCGTAGGTTTAAGCCAAGTGATGAAGTTCTTGTATTATTACCTGACTCGAAGAGTAAACTTCTCATGTCTTCTTGTGGACCATATAAGATAATTGAATGTAGAAATAAGGTAACCTTACTTAATTGATGTAAATAGACATTCCAAGCTTTATCATGTTAGTCTCCTGAAAAGATACCATCATAGGAGACAAGTGTTGGATGAAGTTTCCACAGTTGATAATTCTGGTAGTCCTTTAATGAATTTGAGGAAGATTCTAGTGCCTTAGCCATAACTCCAGATGGGAAAGATTCCACTACAATCACTTTGGAGACTGACATCCTGAATATTTCTCCTGATCTATCCCCTAAATAGAGATATATTGTAAGTCTGGTGAGTCACTTTGGTCAAGTATTCTTGGAAACACCAGGCTGTACTTCTACCATTCAGCATGATATCACTCTTTCCACAACAGAGCAACTTAAGTCCAAGGTCTACCTCATTCCAATTCATTTAAAGTCCCACTTTGAGGAGGAAGTTGAGAGGTTACTTGACCAGGATAACTTTACAGTGGTAGACCATCTAAATCTCCCCATTGTTCTCCTGTTGTAATGGTTGGTAAACCTGATGGTGACTATCGTATGCTCAACTCTGTAACTGAATTTCATGCTGAACCTATGAGTGTGTTGGATGAAAATCTATATAAGTTCAATAGTTCAACATACTTTTCAGAATTGGACCTTACTAAAGCTTATTACCAAGTCCCACTAAGTGATAAAGCAAAGGCCCTTACTGCCTTTCCCACTCATAAGGGATTAATGTGGTTTTGTTGACTTCCATTTGGATTAGTTACCACTTGTGCTACTTACATCAGACTTATGAGGATTGTATTAGCAGGACTTAAAAATGTTTTTTTTTATTTTGACAATGTTTGTATATTCAGACACCTGGAAGGAACATCTAAGAGCCCTTACTGCTGTTTTGGAGCATCTACAGGATCATGGGTTAATTGTCAGACCAGCTAAGTGTAGATTTGTTTTTAGTTCTATTCAGTATTTGGTCTATGATATTAATGGCAAGTCATTGAAACCTCAGAATAGATTGGCATAGCAGTCTACCATCAAAGATCCTATTTGGCCTTTACAACTAGTGACGTTACCCCAATCGTATTTAGTGCCGTTAATGTTTACTCGCTGTTTCCTGTCCTGTATCCACGCCCTAATCCACTTTAGAATATCTCCTCCAATTCCATAAGCCTCCACTTTTCTTGTTAGTCTTTCCTGGGGGACTCTGTCGAAAGTTTTGCTAAAGTCAAGATATACCACATTATCCACTGATTCGAAGACAGTTGAAAGAATGTTAATAGATTAGTCAGACATGAACGCCCGCTTGTGAAGCCATGTTGGGAGTCATTGATCAACTTATGCTTCTCCAGGTGATTTCGAATAGAGTTTGAAGTGATTGCTTTCAGTAATTTGCCTACAATTGATGTTAAACTGATTGGACGGTAGTTAAAGGATAGTAATCTATCTCCCTTCTTGAAAATCGGTTTTACATACTACACCCGTTTTTAATGACATGTTAAACAAATTTGCTAAAGGCTCTTCCTTACATTCCTTTAATATTCTGGCAAATATCTCACCGGGACCTGGTGACTTATTAGGCTTAGCTTGTCTATTTGCTTACTAACATCGTTACTAGTCACTATTATCTGACTTAATCTATTTTCTTCACTGTCTCTGTATATAGTTGGTGCCTCGGGTATCATATTTAAATTTTCGGTGGTGAAAACTGTTGAAAAATATCTACTCAAAATATTACTAATTTCTCCGTTGTTTTCAGTTAGCTCGCCAGTATCTGACTGTATTGGTCCAATCTTGACTCGGGTTTTAGTTTGATACATTTGGAAGAATCCCTTGGGGTTTGACTTTGCCTCCCTTGCTGCCTTCAGTTCATTATTCCTCTTTTGCCTTTCTTATCTCGGTCTTAAACCCACTGGCCAATACCTTATAATAATCTCGGAGGTAAACTTCATGATTTATTCTCTTGCCTATAGCCTTCCTTTGTCCAATAATATTCTTTAAATAATTATTTATCCATGTGGGGTCATTGTTATTTGATCTGCATTTTCTGTATGGTATGTTCTGCCTTTGTGCATTAAGTAACTCATTATTTAAATTGTTGTGAAACTCATCAACCTCAGATCTAATGATCAGGTCATCCTCAACCGTCATATTTTGTGAAGTTATCGTTGTCAGGTCATCAGGTTAAGTGGGGTCACCCTCTTTGGGTACATTGCATGAGGTCATGTAATTCATCATCAAATGTAATACCCCTCTCTCAGCTGCCCTTTCAACCTATCAAAGTTTGCCCTTCTGATATCTGGGACTTTAATGGAATTTTCCTTGCGACTGACAAAGTTCTACTGTACTTTGAATTTCACTTCTTTGAGATCGCTGTTAGCTAGTTTGTTCCCTACCTCGACATTACTAATGAGGTTTTCTCTATTTGACAGAACTTAATCAAGTACTGTATATTAGTTTACCCCATCAGGCCCTTAATCTGGTCATGAAGTCAAATTAAAGAGGCAAGTAAAACAATAAAATAAGTACCCTATTTATGTACATAGTTACCAGCTATATCTACAATCCATCCTGATGCACCTTAATCTATAAAACTACTGTATTATAATAAATAATTCAAGGCATAATACATCTTAGATAAAAAAAAATTATATGGCCATTGGCTAATGGCTATAGCAAGTGTAATACAATCTTTGTTTTATATTACACTGGAGATAACCACATGAGAAACTTTTACAGGGTGTTTTGGAAATACGTGTGTTGGTCATGTAGTCATTTATCCTTATGTATGTCTGACCTCACAAATACCCCCAGAATTATTAAATTTATTTCTGAAACACACTTGTACAGTGAAGAAATTAATAGTAAATAAAAATCTATTTTTTTGCATTTTTTTAATTTTTTTTTTAAGGAATACAGTATCTAATTTTACTTACATCTTCATATAATAAATTATATCAGGTCTTCTGGTGTGAAACATTTTTGCTAATTTTCAATCTTTCATTGCTGTACAGTCTAACCCTAAGAACCATGAATAAGTGTTGATATAATATTAAAATGGAATAGCTCAATGCTCCTCAGCCTCCTTCATCTTGACAAGAGGTGTGTTCTTTGCTACAGTGTCACCTTGACTGAAGAGGACCTTTTCCACAATACCTGAGCTGGCAGCCTTGATCACATACTGTAGAGAGAATGAATACTCATTATTTTGCATTTTATTGTAGAACTGGTCTAAAATTCATCGTTAAAACATTCAATAATACTGTACTGTGCTGTGCTTAGAAGGATTGTATCCTCCAGTAAACAATTCTCAAATAACTAAGGGTTACTGCTATAAAATACAGAGATATCCCCATTAGCCAAAATAATTGGTGCAGAGCTCTTCAGGGAATGAGCAATTTCTGGTATGGTGCCAAATTTCTTAGCCAAAGAATTGTTCCAGGTACTGGGGAAAGTTTCCAAGAGTAAACCATGCATCTCACATGGACAGTCACAGAGCTGTATTTATTTAAACAAACACTGTACAGTCAGCCAAAGATCCAGCAACCCCACCATGAGTCTCGTATTCGCAATTTTACCTGGCAATACTTGGTAAAGTAAGGCTGGATGTAAATGTGATTGTGATTGGTGGATCTATTTTTGGCTGCATTACTGTCAGGATAAATATTAAACAACACAAAGGAAGATTTTTTAGAATAATAAACTAATCATTATTTAAGACCATGAGAAGTTGCCAAATGTTCTTATATTTGCTTAATTAAAGAAGAAAATTTGATGAGAGAATCTTGAGGCAGTCCTCGTTCCTCATTGTAGTTGAGTTGCCAATTCATTAATATAATTTCTTCATTATTTAACCAAATATATGAATTTTTGGAAACTTCTCATGATCTTAAATAAGAATGAACAGTTTATTATTATGAAAATTCTACCTTTAGATTGTTTAATATTTATCCTGATAGTAAAGCAGCCAAAAATAGATCCACCAATCACAATCACCTTTACATACAACCTTACTTTACCAGGTAAAGTTGCCAGTAAGAGACTCAGGGTGGGGTCGCTGAATCTTTGGCTGACTGTACATGTTCAATATATTGTAAATAAATTATCATACAGCATGTGTAGTGTGTACACTATACTGTACTCACCAGCAGATTCTGTAATCTTGCGCTTGTGATGCATGCAGGCTAAATGGTGATATGATGATACAGGATGACCTGCCTTTGTCCTGTACCATCAACTGTAGCAGGTGTTACTAACTGTCACTCTCTTCTCCCTCCATACAAGAGGGATTGTACAGTCTCGTTCAAGATTCTTCGAACACTGCTGGAGACAGCTGGCAACTGAAGGCTGTTTACTATACCGTAGTAAAAATTATGTTTAAATGTAAAAGTGATCGGTGATAAGTTACTTAGTTCCCTGTTGATTAATTTAATTGTTGGACTTAATTGTTTTGTATTATATTATACTACGTACTATAGTAAACAAACGGCCTTGAGCTGCCAGCTGTCTCCAGCAGTGTTCGAAGAATCTAGAACGAGACTGCACACGCACTGTATACTATACACTAACCTACAATAGGAATACGTACACTCTCCACTCTGCTATGTACAGTAGGTACTTTCACACTTACTGAATGTACAGTTGCCTGTTAAAGCTGTTAACCAATTTTTGGACAGATAGTGTCTTGTGATACTATTACATTCACTTACTTTATCTAGGGTCAGTCAACCTAATTATCTACTGAAGAAAGTTCAAACAGTGTAAAACAGTTGCAAAGTTTATTGTTGCTCTCCCACCAAGGACTCCCACTACCCATTCTTGATCAAATTACATTGGCTTCTAATGACTTTTTAGACACTAATGTTTGGTGACCCAACGTACTAATTCCTCTCATTACACATTCCAAAATGATTTTGCATTGTAGTGATGATCCTTCACACCTTGAGGAGCCTTGAGCGTTACGGGAATGTTCTTTTGTTGCCCGATCCTTTTCCTATACAGCACCCAGATTGTACATTGGTTGCCTGCATCAATGAAGCAACGAACTTCTTTGGAGGCCTTTAATTTAAGAAACAATTTAAGACCTTTTTCTTTTTAAAAGCTTATGATCTTGAACAGGGTACGGTGATGGAGAATTAGTGTTTAGGACTTATTAAAACTTAAGATATATGGATAAGAGAAGTCAAACTGTCACTTTTTGTGATCTTTTATTGTAGTACAGTATTTCTTTTTATTCTCAGATCTTTGACTTTGTAGTGTTTTGAACGCAAGTGAATTCTTTAGAAGAACTGGCACTTTTGAGAAACAAATGACCAGATATTATTATTACTCCCTGTGGTGACGTTTGCATACATGTGACAGCAATGCATTACTAGAGAAAACTTATGAATGAATCTGCAGAAGTATTGTAACAATGGAGCTTTTATACGCTTTGCTTGGCAGTGGCCAGTATGGGGGTATAGTAAGAGGAGGAGTGTTTGTTGCACCAAGGGAACAGGCACTGACTTAGTCCTACTATAATGAGGCCAGGGGTAGACTATGCTGAATCAGCTTAATGTATCTACCTGGGTCTTGAGACATAACACAAAACCACCAGTACCTCTCAACTGATCGCCCTAAACACACCCAGGCTTTCTGCAACATGTAAGCATACTCGTAAACCTATTATGTTTCATCGTGGACGTGAAGAATATTAATTGAGCAGCTTCTGTGGCTATGCAGCTATGTACCTTCAGTTCCCCTCTTGTAAATTTATTACAGGTACGTATTTGTATTTGACAGGTTTGACTGAAATAAACTGTATTGAGTTGACGTGGCAGGTTGATCTCCTTACAGGGCGATTATAAGCTGATTGGTGGAAAAGATGCCTAGATACAATTTTGCTTGACAATAATGATAAATCAATATAATGTACAATACTGTATAAATATAATATTAACTCAATAAAATACTGTAAAATACAGGTATCTCCAATCTATGATTTACTTTAATGATGGTGATGTATTAAGACCAACCCCCTATTTACGATGTAAACAATCCACATGAATGATGGTCATCGTTCGGCCAATGTGGACGCGTCTCTCGGTTCACTTGTCAACTGTGGTCTACCCAATCACTGGTGCATTACACTACCAAGCTTTGTTCCATGGTGATTGCACTTGACCGCGATCATGTAAATCATCGATTATAATCGATAATTTACACGATTATACTGACCAATAATTATTGGTCAGTATCAATGTTGTTATTTATCATCAGTGTTTTTGTTTTGTTTTGTTTTTTACCTTAAACGTGAAAGGGTATCATTAACATTCTTATTATACTCTATTTTTGAGACTGTTGTGAACATGAAGTGAGCGGTCTCGGCCACAATATCATCATCATCGTTCATTCTGTTTTTGTGACAAGTGCTTTCGCTCTGTTTTTGTGACTGTGAAATTTGAAAATATTTGGGAAGGCCAAGGCATCCAGGAAAACCATATCTCTGGAGGTGAAGCTTGATAATGTAAAGCTGTTGACTCCACAGAGGCTGTGTGGGAGTCAGAGTACAGTACTCCACCTTCAAGAGACTGCGTAGCCCCAAAGGGGACATGTAATGATGACCAGGCTTTTCTTAATGATATGGCGATTGTTGTTTAATTGTGTTGTAGGTATATTATTAGTGTAGGATTTTGTTTTGTTTTCTTTTTTCCCAGTGAAACATGTGGGTGTCTGAATGGCTGGGAATGTATTCCATTGAACCCCATGCTATAATGATCCTGATTTATGATATTTCAACCTATGATGGGTTTTTCAGGAACCTAACGCCATCATAAATAGGGGGATACGTGTACACATAGATGCTATGAATAAGGAAGAATACTAATATGAGTGATAAAGCTTTAAAAATAAAATGCATATGAGAAGTGTGTTATTCATAATTATCATAGACCAGGAAGTTTCTTCACACATGGATACTAGCACCACTACATATGTCCTTGGCAAATCACACAATGGTTTAAAGTATTGAAACCCTCAGGAATCATATAATGTGGAGGTTGATTAATGCATTGTTTTTGCATCCCATTTTTCATTTTTATTTTAGTCTTTCCCTTACTACTTTATCTTTGAGAAATATCTTTATCCTCGTGGGGAACCCCTGAAATAGAAACGGAAAAAGGAGGAATTGAAGAACCTGCAATCTCACCTCAGCTACAGTGTCAGCTGTGGTGACCAGGACAGCCATACTACATACTCGCTCACCTCAAGATGAATTTGGAACCACAATAATCCTAAGTACATTCTCTACAAGACTGTTTTAATAAAAGATCCTTAACAAAATATATTAACAATATTATAATGATGGACTCAATTCTTTTATAAACAAATATTAATCTCCATTTACATTTCTGCCAGCAATGCCATCCCATTTTCTTGCAATGTTTGTTTTAATCTCATTTCCTGCTCCTCAAATGACTTTGGTTACAAATTCATAACTGAGGACCTAACTTTAAAATTCATTCACCCATCCTAGTCTCATAACTTCCCCTGGCCCTCTTACCCACTACAGTATTCTAGCTATTAATATTGCTCCCATTATTCTCTAATTATACAGCCAAAGTACCTGTATCTCATTTTTCTCATTCCATAAATTTCCAATATTTCTCTAAGACTAGGGTACGTATTATGAAATGCTGTATCATATTTACCTCCATCTTCATAGCTATCATAACCACTAGAGGATCACCAGCCTCCACAGTTTGTCCTGGGTTGACAAACACCTTCTCAATTATACCTGGCATTGGGGCAACTGCTCCACCAGTCACACTGCCAGCTTTTCCTATTTCTTTTTCAAACTTAGGTGCTGGAATGGACATCTTCCACCCACCAGTCTGCAAATAAGAGCAAAAAATGAAAGGCTGAAATACAATAATTCTCATACTGTACCTTGCATGAATATATCATTCATGAACATACTTTTCAGGAGTAATAAAAAAAATATATTATTTTTTTTAATACTATTTGCATCACCTCCCATTTTGCATTAGCCCCAAGGCAAGTGATAAGAATTAGGAAACATATGTATTTTGTCAGAGATGCAAATTAAAGTGATTGAACATTTTGAAAAGGGAGAGTGCACTGTTGACATTACAGGTGTAATTGGCAGTCATAACACAACCGTACATATAATTTGTGCCAAGCCAGGTTATTACAACAGTTCAAAACTCTTACTCTCACAACATTGTCTTGTAGGTTATTACTGCATAATAGTTTGCAACTCTGACAACTTCTGGTTTCTTTAACTTGTGGTAGTAGCCTCTTTTGTAAGAAAACCACTTGATATGTTTTTTAGTGTTTAATTTCTTGGAGAATCATTGAATATTTTACATACTGTATATGTTTCATTAAAAATTTTTTTATAAGTTTAATGAATAAATATTAAACAAAGACTGTCGATCAGCTGATGGAAATGTAGCTTCTTTTGCCCTCAATAGATGGCAGCACAAGCAGACACATCATCTGCTAGCACAGACCAGTACTACACAGTTCCCTCATGACACGGGTCACATTGATTCTGAACAACTGCAGTCCGGGAAGCAGTCGTTCAGAAAAGGAGTGTTATAATTTATTAATAAGAGTTCTCAAATGATGGAATTATTGTTAAAATTAGAAAAGAAAAAGGTTTCTTAATTGTTTACTTTATCCTCTTCACCACTGGTTGGCTTATTACCATACCTACCATACATAAGTGTATCCTCTTTGCCTTAAAGTGTAAGAACATAAAATACAATATATCTTTACTGTTTCAATATCTTCTGCAGATTCTGGATATACTGTAATTGTCACCACAAACAATGAATTTTTGCATACACATTGAGGCTGCCACTAACTGTACATAGAGATAAGCAAATGGAGAGAATGGAGATCAATTAGTTCAAAAGATACACGAGTTTGAGTGTGGAGGTGAGAAGAGCTTCAGGTATGCCAAGAATGATATAAGAATAGGCTATGAAAAATGAGAGAAGCTGCAAGCGACCATGCAGCTTGGAGACCTGCCATCAGGTAAATTTTGCTAATCCAAGCAAACATGGAAAATGCCCATAAAACATTAAATAACTAATACAGAAGTGTTTGTACACCCATGTTGAAGTGTTCTTCCAACCCTACTGGAAGTGTCCTTTATACTGTATGTGTGTAATGCTTTCTATGAAAATTCATGGATCCATCCCTGCTCCCAAAAAAAACCCCTCAGAACTCCCACTGCACAGGGAGGGTCTCTAGTTATAGTGTTGTTGTCATAAATCATTTTCAGATCTCCTGTAAGTCATAAAGTACTGTATATATGTACAGTATAGGAGGATGGGTATGAAACAAGGAGTACACACATATTTGAACTTATTATAATGATCTCAAACACCAGCACGAATAACAGGAGCTATACCAGTAGTTATTTGATAACAGGCTTACCTCTGTGAATACATGAATGTCCTTATCCTCCATCACAATATGGGAATAGGATATACACCCATCAATAGATGCAGACAGCTGGCGGACATTGTTGTTGCATACGAGGGATCCACTCACATCAAAGCTTGCTGTGCCCACAGTCATGTGGTACTTTCCTGACCCTAGGTAATAAACCTGGACACTTGTATCTGCAAAATAAATAAAATGTTGGCAACAAAAACAACTCAGAGATAAGTTTAAGGTAATCTGGAGGACTAATTTTCTCCTGGAGACATCCTTCATCCCACTGATGCATCACTCTTCCTGCCAAATATCACACTGTAAAACTCCTTCATGATCCTTCATAACATCCTTAACCCCTACGCCCCGGTTGACGTTCCGGAACACGCACCTTTTTGCGGCATTGTTTGAACGCCCAGTGCGGCTTATCAGGTTCCAGCATGACTATATGCCTGTCATGCCACAAGCTCAGCCACAGGGAAGCTTCCTGAATGTAAGTACAGTACCTACTTTTGTTTGTTTCATTTTTATTGATTGTCCATTTTATCATGTTGTATCAAAGTAATAATGCTAAAAGTAGTGTACAGTGATCCCTCGGTTAACGAAATTTCGGTTAACAAATTACCTTCCATAAGAATATTCAATTCGGTTAACGAATTCCTTACGAATTTTTCCCAACATGTTTTCACCTGCTTTTGCCTGCTCACCAGCTGTAGTATTAGTCCACCAATACAGTAATCGGTTTTAGGGCTTAAATTCGTTACCATTTGAGTAAATATCAAGAAGGTTGTACTATTCAATAATTTTCCAAGTCTTATATTAAAATTTTTAGTCATTTTAACAATTATTTAACATAACTGAAGTACAGGGAACTAGTTTTTAGTGCGCCAAACAGCCACTTGACTCACCCAAAATGGCGTCAGTTTGTGTCTCTGCTCAGTGGAGGAAGCATCTTGCTTGAGACTCTTGAACATAAACTATTTTTACGTTTTTACAGTACAATTATTAGTCATTGTGAAATTTATTTTACATTTTGACAATATATAGTGCAGTGCAGTGTTGATTTAAAGAAAATAATCTTGAATTACACCTAGTGAACTTAAAATTTTATGGGTGAAATGACGGCATGAAGCATGGGGTGACTTCTCTTCTACCCCCACTTCCTTCTCTTCTCCCTTCTCCTCCACCCCCACTTCTAATTCCCATCATCATCATCATCATCAACCAGGAGCCTTCTACATGCACACCTCAAAGTAAGTGTACTTTACTGCATTTATTTTTAGTTTGTATGTAATTTTCAGTGAGCTGGAACCAATTACCCAAAATCCCATTGAAACAATGGTTTCGGTTAACGAACGACCTTCTGGAACGAATGTGTTCGTTACCCGAGGGACCACTGTAGTTGTATTGTAGTGTAGTATTACTGGAAAATAATGCTGTGATTATGTTATAAATGTATTTATTTGTGGAATTGCAGTGATGCTGTAGTGACGATGCCGTTCTGCCATTTTAAAATGGCAATGACGCTTAATGGGTTAACAGAAGACCTACCTCAAAAGGGAGAAGAAGGGTACTGGAAATGGTATGGAAAAACAAAACAAAGAGAAAGAAAGTACATGTTGACATTAGGGCCAGTGGGAACAAACTGTGGCCGAGGTTTATGAACTGCCTACCAACCTGAAGTTAAAAGATTCCATAGAAAATGGGAAGGGTGACTTGAGTATTTTGTTCCTAGTTTTTACTATTTTGCAAGAAGTATTAATGTAGCCCAGGGTTGCTTTGCATCTGGATGTCAATGTGTTTCCAGATTCGCTCCTGTTGTATATATGATAGGAGGGCTAAGGTATGACCCTATAGCAACGTACACTAGCTGAAACCCATGCCACTAAAATAGGAAACATTTCCAAACAGTAATAATACAATATAAAACACACAGTACACTATCACCTTGCAGTTAAAGTTTAACAAATTACATTAACCACTGATTGGCATATGCATTACAGAAGGAAATTAAAAAAATCAGTTAAACAGGTTACCTGTTCCTTCACATTTGAGATTTATGATACGTGAAAGTTGATGGTTGATCCTTGGAGTTGCTCCAGGCCTAAAAGGTGAAGTGGGATCCTGTGTAGCAGCTACAGCACGCACTCCTTCCTGTTCCTCCTCCAGTATTAAAGCCAAGGCACACTGTAATTGTTAAAGCATCATTCATTCTTACTTTCTAAAGATCTGCAGAAGGAGTTTTCTAATAATAAAAATCTCTTCATAATAGTCTGTGAAGGTAACATGACAGCATAAAGGAACAGAATTAAATTTTTTACAGGTTGTATACGAAGATGATGCTGTCACATTCAATGACTCCAATATAGAGCTTGGTATTACAGTAAATTGTTGTGGATAAATTATGGACGAGGAGAATACATTGAGTGAATGCAAGTAGGACCTACACTTTAGTGTTCAATGGTCATGATCAAAGTCTTTTTAACTCCTGTAAGCCTCCTCCCACCTGGTGCAGGGCAGCAAGACTAAATAACAATGCGAATACTAGAGGTTCGGGGTCAGGAATGGGGAGTAATTATATATTTACGAAATCACAATTATGTGAAGTTCGCGAAGCCAGAAAAAGTGAATATCAAGGGTCTACTGTTTATGCAACACACTGTAATGAGAGTTCTTTTATTTCATTGTTAGATTCCTCAAAACCACGACTTTAAGTGAAATGAATTTAAGTGAAAACAATTTTACCAATACAGTAATATACAGTAAATAAGGGTTATGTCCTTGGGTACATTTCTGTTCAAAAATTTCTTACAACTAGCCACAGATGTTTCACTTTCACCTTGTTTTAAAGTTTCAAATAAACTTAAGAGCTTTCACCTGTATGAAGAGCAACAAGAATGGAAAGTTTTGTTGATGTTGATCCTCGATTCACATGTTCAGCATTCTTTCCATATTTTCCATAATGCCACTTCTGTTACGAGTTAACTTTGTAGCAGATAATGGAGTAACACTTTTAGCACATGATTTGATATTTTCTGCATTTCCACAAGTTGCTCTTACCTACAGTTGTAGACTACAAACCGACAGCTCTTGCTTTCTGTCCACAGCTCACTGTCCTTCTAATCTATTTACCACATCTAATTTATCTTCTTATGTAACACTTTTCCTCTTCTTTCTATGAGCCACATCCAGTAGTGGTGCATAATGCACGTTTAGCATTCATGATTCCAGGGCTCAAATAAATTAATAATTGGTTTTTAAGTGAATGTTGGAAGAGCATCTACCAACCACCGAACAATAAGAAATAAATATGGCATCCACACTAGTCGCTTACACAGCCAGCTGTTATCACAGTCAGGCGCTGATTGCCTTCGTACCAAATTTTTTAAATTGTACATTTATCATGAAAAAATTTTCATACATATATTTTTTCAACGATGTTATAATAAAA
This sequence comes from Homarus americanus, assembly GCF_018991925.1. Classification (NCBI taxonomy): domain Eukaryota; kingdom Metazoa; phylum Arthropoda; class Malacostraca; order Decapoda; family Nephropidae; genus Homarus; species Homarus americanus. The sequence goes on from NW_024722227.1 coordinate 3,942,808, forward strand.
TGACGTTGACTGAAATGACGTTAATAGGGGAATTGGTGAAAAGCAAGGCAAGGAGGTGGGAGAATGGAGGGGAAAGCGAGGTGTGGGTGAGGGGAGGATTGCGTGAGATGTAGGAAAGAAGGAAGGGGAGAGCATTGGTGTGAGGAGATATGCTGCAGAAAGACCACAGACCCTGTATATTTCCTGGTGTCATGTGCAATTTTTTTTCCAGGGTTTGCTTGACTCACTAACTGAGAAAAATTTTGTCATTTGACTAGGAGACAATTTCTTACCATCTTGTGATGAGAATACACAGGGGCCTCGATTAGGGAATCTGGTTAACCATTCTTGAAGAATCTTAACTAGGCACAATATGAGGAACCCTTGTCTCATCCATTAGCAGTTTTATCCTGATAGGTTGAGCTTGAAAATCCTCCCTTTCATTTTTCTTAGAATCTCCATAGGAAAAAGGGTGACATCTTCCTCAGAAAATACCAATAATGATGGATTATTGGAAATTGAAATCAGCTAACTGATTCTCATACCTGTTGCTATTGCTAGAAGGAAGGCTACCTTCTGTAGCAATCTATCCCGGTTCAGATTTATATTGTAATTATTCCCCATAAGAAATTTAGTACTGTAACTTCATCTAGAGACCAAGGTGGGATTCTCTTAGGCCGAGGGGGTCTCTGAATGAAAAAGGACGATCTGAGCATTTGATAAATTCTTGGGTTCAAAGTAATATTAAAACCCCACACCAGAGGGTCAACCAATGTTGATTTATAAGATGTAATTGTAGATCCTTGAAGGCCATTAACTCTGAACAGAAAATCTAAAAATTCTAACACTACTGTTTCCGACAATGTGATTGGAGTCGTTAACCTGATAAATTATTGAAAAAGTTTCCAAGATTTCTCATATTGCATAGAAGTTTGGGGTCTATGACCTGCTATCACTTGGTTGACTACGTATATTGGAATTACCCAACAATCTATTTAAACATCTTTTGAGAAACTCCAAGCGTGAAGTGCCAAGGATATCTCGAACTGAGGGTGCAGTACCTGGTCCAGACATCCTTGTTGCAATTGTAGTGGATGCGGGCACCATTCCAAGAGATCCATACACCACGGATGTAGGATCCAATATGGTGCAAGTAAGAGGACCTTTCCTTGGAAGGATCTGAGTTTTTGAACCACTTTGGGCAACATTTTCACAGGTGGGAACAGATAGATTGAATTCCAACGGTTTGAATCTATGAGCAGAGCATTTCCTAAAAGATTCGATCGCTCCAAAGATGCATAAGTTGGCACCTTGTGATTGTTTTGCGGAGTCCCAAACCTCCTCACTAGACTCTTGAACTTAGATATTTTTAGGGACCATTCTGTTTCCGTCGATAATGGCCTGAGACAGGATAACGCATCTGCCCAATTGTTTTGTACTCCAGTTATGTTTATGTATTTGTCTCAAAGGGAGTTGCTTCACTTCCCTTGATGGAACTCTCCTTTTGAGGAATGGTATCCTCATCCTATCTCAAACGCTTCTGTACAAACTACCAAGTCTGTTTGAGGGGGAACCCAGGGAGATGAACCGATTAGATTGTCCAAATTTGTCCACCATGACAGATGAATCTTATCTGAATAGGGAGAGAAGAAGCAATATTTTTGTTTCTGTGAAGCAACTTCAACTCCAGATGAGTTAGTTGCTTGTTCCTTAACGTGCCCAAAGGAACTACTATGGTGGCAAAATTCAACAGACCCAGTAGTTTTTACCAATCGTGCCAAGAAACTTCTTGCTTTACACAAAAGGCTTCTATTGGTTTATCACATGTTACCTTTGCTTCTGGTAGTCTGACTGACTGCTTATTGGTGTCCCAATAGAGACCTAACCAAATCCAATTTCTGACATGGTAGGAGATTTGATTTGACCCAGTTTATCTTTAATCCTATGTTTTGAAATAGTACATCGGGTTGCCTTTTGACAGTCTGCGAAAAAGTTTCCCACTGTCAGCCAATCGTCTAGATAAGCAAAAGTTCTTATGCCCTCCTCCGCAAAGATCTCCCTGGGGATGTTTGCCAGTTTTGTAAACACTTCTGGTGCAATTGACAGGCCGAATGGCATCACTGTGAATTGATAACTTACATCCCCCACTGCGAACACTAGAAACTTTCTGTACCTGGGAGCAACAGGTACGTGATAATAGGCATCTTCGAGATCCACTTTTGAGATCCAAGCATTGGGCAAAAGTAGATGCCTCAGATGATCCTAAGTGAGCATCTTGAAACTTTTTTTTTGGTAATGAACTTGCTCAGAACGGAAAGATCTAAAATCCACCTCAATTTGTTGCTGCCTTTCTTGGGGACTGGGAACAGGTGAGACAATGAAACACTTCTCTTACTGCACCAGTTCTATCACACCTCTGTTTACAGCTGAATTACAAATTCTGTGAGTAAGGGGGTTGGTTTTTTTACCCCTTTTTGGTAACACTAGGGGAGGGCGCCTCAACCAAGTCCATGTAAAGCCCCCTTTGATTGTCTTGTAAGCCCATATGGAAGAAGTCCACCTGTTTTCCCAACCCCTTAGACGACCCAGCTGTCTGGCTTCATTGGGAGGGAGTGGTCGCTGATGTGGTGGAATAAGGTCTCCTTCCACTTCTGAACAAACGGCCACCCCTACTACGTCTTGAATTGTTTCCTCCTCTAAGGGTTCCTCTAGGTTGATAACTGAACCTAGCAGTTGATCCTGTTCCCTTGTTAGACCTTCCTCTTTTAAATTTCTGAAAGTTCTTAGAACTGTTGGGAACAGTAATATGAATAGCTTGCTGAACAGCTGATCTATACTTAACTAATGTTTATTCCTCAAAAAAGTAGGAGAAAGAGGGGAAGAACGTAGCAATAAATAAGCACTACCACTTAAAGCATTATTAGTGACTTGCTTCCTTAGCTGGACTTTTAGTTTTAGGGCTTTCAACATTTCCATAAATGAATTGTACAGGGAATATAGAATCTATTGTATAGCAGCAGCAAAACATGTCTACTTCTGAACTGTCCTAATTGTCCAGCACCAACTTACCGTATTCAATAACTGACACATCATGATTGCAGACCAAATATCCGCTGCCAACTTCCTAAATTTGAACTCTTCCTGCAACAGTGCAGAAGCAATTGGTTTCAAATTTATTTCATAGCTTATGTCAGCATATTTTGGAGCTGACAAATACTGGGAAAGTTCATATAAGGAACTCTTTTTTTTGTCATTGCATTGGAGCTTCAAAAAACTAAACTTGTGAGCATTCCTATCTGAGGGAATGAATGGTAAGTCTTTCAATATATTAGTCCAGACTTAATCTATTTCAGAGATCATTTTTGGGCAAATATCAGGCCAAGAAATTGTAGTATCACATTCTAAAAACAATGAATGATGACCCACAGTTGCTTGGCCTTCCTGGCTCTTTTTAAGTGCTGAGAGATCAGGTAGTTTAGAAACCTTTTCATAAAATATCTTGAATAAGGAATCCAAAGACTCGGATGAGGTTGAAAACAAAGAAGACTTAGATCTTACCACTGTTACCCAAGGCCTGTTTGGATCATCCTTACACTCAATGTTCTCCATTAGCTGCGTGGCAGTTGACAGCAGCCTGTTTCCACTCATAGTAACCAACACTTTTGCCCCAGGTGGAAGTGGTTACCAAAATGGGGACAGGATGAAGTCAGTCTCAACAGGTTCTCCCTGCTCTAGTGACTGAACACTATTAGTACCAACTTCCTCATCCTGATTCTGGAATCCACTAAAATTGGGCTGACTAGATAGAGATTCTTGCCTTAAATATCCAATAACCTACTTTTCTTAGCAGAAGCAGGTTGGTCTAACTGGGGATTAAGTCTCTTACCTATCTCCCATAATTCTAAACTTTCTGCCAACTTGGGATCTTTCCAGTGTTTTACATTTAGAATTTTACTCTTTAAGGCCTTATTCCATCTATTTTTAATTTGGATCTTTGATAATTCCTTCTTATCTCCTGCAGCTTGATTAATTTATAAAATTTGATTATAAGAAACTTGCACAATCCAATGGTGAAAACAGGTTGTGTCTCAGAAAACAGGTTGTCTGAGACACAGCTGCTATGAATTAAACAAGCCAAATGAGGATCTAACTTGGTAATCCTAGTTGCCCTACATCCTTGATAATTACATGTCGTATGTTTCCCTTGGGTCATGGGTGAAACTACTCCTTCTGAATTCACATCTTTGTATGTAGTGTATGAGCTGAGCTCTCCATTCCTTGCAGCTCCTCAGTCAACACTAGTTCCCCAGGGACCGTTCCATGGTCTCCTCCTTCATTTAGCAGTCCAGACAACTATCCTTCATCCTCCAGTTGCACATCACTCATCTAAACTAGGAGGAACACTATGAGTCACATTGTATCATCATAAGGGAGATAACATTTTCTCCCAAACATAATCAATATGACTCGTAACTGTGATATTTTAGCAAGTTATTTAATTTAATATCTCTTATTTATATAAGTCACCAGTGTGACAATCATAAACAACTAACTCACTATATCATACACTCACTATATCATATCACTAAGACTAACAGCCTTGCTAAAGTTCGCCTGGAAAGGCTGAACCCGCTCCTGAGGACATTAATAAAATAGAGCTATGAAGAGAAAAACTTAACTCTGACCTAAATGCCATGAGTACAACATAACTCTAGATTGCTACTAAGACCGGAAGGTCAGTGTCCGGAAGGATCACTAAGTCTTAGTGATCCTTCCGGACACTGACCTTCGGTAAAGCAGCCTCGGTAAAGTTTGCCTGGATAGGCTAAGCCCGCTACTGAGGACATTAATAAAATAGAGCTATGAAGACTTAACTCTGGCCTGCATGCTGAGATTAATCGGAAAACCCAGGGCAGAAGCCCGAAAAGTTTCGTGAACGAAAATGAGAAGAGGGCCACATAGTATATCATGGTATTCATTACTTGCACGTGAATAATAGGGACAAAGAATTTTTTTTCTTATACAGTATACAAATCTATATATACCTGTATATTCTATCAGTGAAAACGAGCCCAGAAGGGCATAAAACAATGTCATCGGCTAAGTGACTTGAAAGCAGAGGAAATTAGTCACAAAAGATCGACTGTCTTTTTAGAGATAGAAGACGAGCCGTGGCCGTCATACTTGACCAGGCTGAATAAGAAATTGCCTCAAACACAATATCTGAGAGACATAATCAAAATAAATGTCACTCGATTTCCTCACCGTGCTAAGATGTATAAATACCAAAAACAAAATCCTCGTGGCACATAATATTTCAGCTGTTACAACACAAATTAGCGGAGCTTTCCTTGCGCATATTTACAGCTGATTCACCAGGCAAGAAGATGACAGTAGCAATGCGTGTGATGGAGGGTGAGGGAGGGGGTTTTGAGAATTGCAATTAAATGTCAGGTAGCAACGTGTCCTCCTAATATTACATATTTAAGTAATTATTAGATGTTTTAATTGCCTGTATGTTGGCCTGGCGAATTAATGCTAGGCATTTACATACCTAGGAATAAAACTAGACGTCTCATTCTGGATTAAACAAAAATAAGTGTATCTAACCTAAATTACGGGTAGGACAATAACGTAGCTCACAACTTAGCCTCACTCGCTCTGAGTGCTACTGGGTGGTGAGTGGGCTACACAATTACATGCCATCTCCATGGATATTATTCCTCGTTATTCTTTGTTTAGTAATAATTTCGCTTAACATTAGGTTTCTCAGAGACACATCCCCATCGTCGAACGAGGGATACCTGTACAGTATTTGAATTTTGTCAGCCAACAACTTTCTGGATTATTTGCCACCCCTGATGTTTCGCCACTCATCACCTCGATAAAATAAAAAACAGTAAATACATGTACCCGTGCAAGAACACATTGTGAACCAAAGTACTGTACTAAGTGAGATGTTATATCATAATATATAGGGTTATAAGGTTAGCTATTCTGGCATATATGCAAATCTGAACTTGGGTAGTCAATAAACAATGTCAACAAATTGATGAGATGATATTCACTAGAAGTAATATTTACTTAAATGATGACACCAAGAATTGCAGTATTTCCTGTCAATAATCCCCGAGTTTTCTTAACCTCTCAATATGGGGATGCCACTTTCAATATATTATTTGGCTAATGCCAGACAATTTTATTCAGCATAAAGATACCCCATACACAAGGGAATAATAAGCTATCTCCACTACCCCCTTCAATATGGAGACGCCACTTTCAGTATTTTATTTTGCGAGTGCTAGATGATTTTATTCGGCACAAAAAGACCCCCATACACAAGGGGTTAAAGTGGTTGGGCGCTTCACTTTTTCTTAGTAAATAAGCAAGCCATGGGAAAGCAAATCTGCAATATCTACTCTCAATGGCAATCAGCTAAGAATTAAAAATGGTGGATTAACCAAGAAAAAATGAAGTACAGTATCCAAACCTTCATTTGGTGAGAAATGTATTAATTAGTTACACACAGCTTACAAAAAGACCTGCTCTAGAAGAAAACTGCTACCTCTCCCATAGGTGTAGTGGGTTTTTTGTTTACCTAAAAGATTTAATAAACTCTGGCTGAGGTGACTGGAAGGTTACCTGAGGCCACAGAAATACCAAATAAGCAGTCTGTATAATGAAAAGCTGCCTGGTGAAGTGTGTAACCCAGAAATGTAATAAAGTATTCAGTGAGACTGCATTAATAAGTACAGACATTTTCAGAGATTTTTACTTGGCATTCATTTTTTATTTATTTATTTATTTTTTTTAGAAAGCTATTTCATAGAGAAAATTCTTCTTGGACTTAAGAACAACTGTTATCATTACTAGTACAAAAAATTATTAAACTACAGTAATTTTGCAGTATAACATCCACAGAATACCATTACAGCATACCCTTCAAATTTGCGGGGGTTAGGTTCTCAAACTGTATATTTCCTTTATGTGTTTGCCCTTAGGACAATTATTTCTTTTACCTGTATTGTATATACTGTATGTGTATGTGTGTGTGTAGACACACACACACACATACACACAAAACACATACAAATAAATAATAATGGGAAAATACTCTGACATATAATCAAACTCTAGTACTGTATTAAAAATGTTAAGTCTACCCCGTGCTTTATTAATAACAAAACATGGAGTAGACTTGAGGGCAGACTTAACATTTTTAATACTACATTTGTTTCTGATTATTTGTGAGAGGATTTTCCCATTATTATTTATTTGTATGTGTTCTGTGTGTGTGTAGACATATATACAATACAGGTAAACGAAATTACTGTCTCTAGAACGAATGGCTCCCTGTCCTGGCCGCGAAAATGCCAGTAACTTTAAAACTACCCGCAGACATTCTTGGGTACATCCAGGGTGTCATCCGTGAATAATAGAGGACCGCAAAATAAAAATCCATGAATTATTCGGGTGTGCTGTACAATAATTTTTGGCATCAAAAGTCTGAACATCAACAGACAGCAGATATTATAGATACAGATGAGTTTTTCAATATTTAACAAAACTTACCTGGCAAAACAACTCATGTGAGGGTTTCCTGTCAGGAAACAATGTGTTATAGTGCTCTTGGATGAAATCAGTGGTTACATCTCCTGCTACAAAGCTTGGATGTGAAGCAAGACTAATGAGGAAATCAACATTGGTATTCAAACCCACAATCTGTTGAGGAGAAAATGTTATTATTGATTACTATTAAAAAAATTTGCAAACACTATTTCAGTGAAGTGGAATAGGCACAACAAATATGTATAAGTTAAAAATTATTGATAAATTCTAAGACAATTATCTGCAGCACCGGTATCTTCCTGGCATTTTTCATAGTTTGATATAGCATTTAACTATTTCACAGTTTCACTGCTATTTTGCTTCTCTGGTGATAGGAAGACACCAAACTGTTGAGAACTTACAGATACTATAGTACTGGTAAGAAATTTCTCATGCAAGGATATTGTTGTACAGCATTAATCAACTATTTGACAACCATCAGGAAGATTCCAGTGTAACTTGATGAAGTACAATAATCCCATACCTGCATCCAACATTCTACTCTCACTTAAACTTGCCCTTGCCATGCAACCTTTACTTTACAGTACTGTACTGTATAGTACTACAATCAAGAATCTTATGGGAGACTTAATGAATGACCTATGAGTGCCTGATTGGAAAACCTTGTCAAATTCCCAGAGCCGCTGTTCAAACACTGTACAGAAATTAGCAGATGGTTCTTTTTGTTTTGGTTTTGTATTACAGCAGCCTCAGTTTATTTTGAAACTTTTCCATTTCTTTTTTTTTTTTGTGGGTACCTCAATTATTACCTGGCTTAGCATTTGGCTATCACAATGAAAAAAGATTGATTAAGTTACTACCATTTCTTAATACAGTAATTAGAATGTACAATACTTTATTATCTACACTAAATACTGTGGGTTGTAAAGTGACTATATGGTGCCATTCTGAACATATTCATGGCCAAGAGTTACAACACAATAACTCTAATGTTTACATCTGGGACTGATTTAGTTTCATCCATGGAAACAAATTATTAGAAAAAAAATTTCCTTCCCATTTTTGGAACTTTTTTGTGGGTCACTAGGTCAGTCGGATTGAACATGGCCATGGTGTATTGCTCTTTTCTTCTTTTGTGTGTGTGTGTGTGTGTGTGTGTGTGTGTGTGTGTGTGTGTGTGTGTGTAATTTTCTTAATTTTTAAACCTGTTCAGTGAATGAGGACATATTTCAACCCCCTTACATATATGAACATTTACTCAGATATACTATTCATTTTATCTGAATTCAATTATTATCCTAAATCAATACAATACAGTACTTACATTGTAGTCAGCTAGACAAGTAGTAAGAGAATTGAGAGCATGAATGCGGTCATGGCCCCACACCACAAGCTTGGCTATCATTGGGTCATAATGTACTGACACTTCATCCCCTTGTCTCACACCTGAAATTTAACAACACTCTTAAGCATCTTGATGAGTGAAACAAATTATAAAAAAACTTATCTCATTACTGACAATGACCACTGTATGAAGGGGATAGGGACCTCAAAAAGCCATCGATAAGTGCTTGATTGTACATATCAATATTAATAACTTATGGGAAAAATAGGTTCTGTTCCCGAGCCTCTAAAGAGCCTAAATAAGTTTTATATCCTGCTGCTATTATGATTAAATAATGTCTAAATAACTCAAATAATTTCTAAACATAAAATCAACAAATTTATACAAAATAGAGACAAAAACAATAAATTTATACAAAATTAAGATTTATTTTCATTTACCTTATATGTTATGTATGTGACAGTAGCAAGCTGTAATCCCCCAGCTGTCACTACAAGTAATTTCGGGTTGACATACATAATTTTCTTCAATTTTTTAACTTTGTTACATGCACACACAATCTTTCATACAAACATCACAGGTTTCCCGGTCTCCGGTTTCCTCTTGTAATAACAGTGGACAGAGCGCCCAAATGGCTAGTAAGGTGATAAGTGGTGAAAAAAATAAAAATTAAATAAAAAATAAATAAACAAACTGCAGCTGGTTTGAAAACAGATTCCTTACATGCATTTTTATAAACATTTCATAGTCATGCTGGTTTAATGAATTTGCTGTTGCAACAGGCAGAATGAAAGACAAAGCTCATGTCTTCATCCTTCCCCAACAAGAAAATGGATTTCACATGTGAATAAATTCTTTGTACAGTACTGTACTACTATAGTATGGACAGTACCAAGATAAAATATTCTGATCATAGCCTAAAGAACTCAGTTTAATATTCTAGACTATCAATTCTTAATTTTCTCCAGGACTGTGTAATGGCTATACTGTACAAGCTAATCCCTCTTCCACACAAAAGAAATTACCATATTATATCAACAGGTTTTGGTACAAACTGTATAATTAACATTTTGTCTACTAGCAATACACAGAATTATACAGAAGGAAACTAGTTTTATAATAGGAGTAAATAACTTGGTATTCTTTTACCTGTATCAATCCTCACATGCTGATTAGGGTGTGGGGTAGAGAGGTGGATAAGGGGGCCTGCTCCAGGAAGGAAATCACCCTTAGGATCCTCAGCATATATCCTTGCTTCAAAGCTGTGTCCTGAGAGCTTAATTTCATCTTGTGTTAGAGGCAGAGGTTCCCCTGATGCAACCTGTCCATAATACATATTAACTATGACATATATATACAGTTTATGTGAGGGTTTGAAAATTTTCACCATTTCACTATAGCTCACCAGTACAGCACACTACTGATTCAACAAGAGAATGTGATTGAGAAATGGAAATGTCATGCAATATTGAAAAGTTGCTGCATTCAACAGGTTCATTTATTGATTCAATATTATTATATGATCAACCTCTTATGGTTTATGAGTTATCATAATTAATATATCATCTTCAATCATAAAATAAAATATATTATAGTACAATATATAATTTGTAATTTCAGTTGAAAATAAAATAAACTGTATCGGAAGGTACTCACTCAGAATGCATTCCTAGAAATAGAGCAAATCAGCTTACAACAGCTCATTGTAAAATACCAGATAGTATTTGAGATAGAGATATACATTCTTAACATCATTATTTATTACCATTCATTGATACATTTATGACTTAATTTGTCTACTTGTGCACTTACATAAATAATGAATGAATATCCAGGGAAAATGCAGACATATAATACTACACTACAATACAGGTTGACAACCCTTTATCCGAAATTCCGAAAACAGAAAAGCTCTAAAAACCGAAATTTTTTGTGGGGCTTTTTTTTTTTACAGGGATTAGCCCACCCGGGCATAAATCACTGACTCACATCGAGGCCTGGTGAGCGAAAATGTAACAGTAATAATAATTATAATACAGAGTAATAATAATTATTCATAGTAAATAAGATTTTTAATTAAAATAAGTACAGTACTGTACACCAAAATAAAATAATAATGATAACAATAATAATAATAATAGTAATAATAAAACATAATAAAATAAATGATTATAATAATAACAATAATACTGTAATAAAATAATAATAATAATAAAGAAATAGAAGAATGAAAAAAAAATCAAAAGTGAGAAATGCGACCTAGACCTATGAATTATTATTACAGTATTATTATTACAGTTATTATTATTATAATATTTTCGCCCCCCCCCCAAGGCCCCGATGTGGGTCAGTGATCTATGCCCGGCTGGGCTTATAGAGAGAGAGAGAAAAAAAAAAAAACTAACCATTCTGAAAACCGAAAAATTCCAAATTCCGAAATGCCTCTGGCCCCAAGGATTTCGGATAAGGGATTGTCAACATGTATTATATATTAAGTGCTATTTACTAAGTGGTGAAAACATGTTGTGGTAAGCATGAAAGATGGAGTGTTGTTAACATGGACAGGGAGGGCTAGGACCATCAGTTGTTTGTGCTTTGTATACAAAATTACAGGAATTAAAACGATACAATGACTCATCTGGGGTTTGAGTGTGAGATTTTTTCAGGAAACTTGATTATTTTATGATTATATTATATTTATTTGGCACATATTCGAAATCACCATGCTCAGGAGTACCTATAATGTGATTTTCAAAAAAATCTAATTTTGGGCCCAAACTGTCAAAAATGCAAGTCTTACACCTTAGTAATTTTTCGACCAAAATATACTTTTCTCTCAGAATTAAAATTTAAGGGGTTTAACTAATTAAGTACATACATAATAACACATTAACACCAAAATTGCACTTACAAAACCCATAATTGGAGATAAATTAGCATTGAAATGTGCCATTAAATTTTCCAAGCGTAATTACAATTAATAATTACCCCGCAGTCGAATCATGAACCTCATATTCGAAATCACCAAAAACAGGAGTACCTATAATGTGATTTTCAAAAAAATCTAATTTTGGGCCCAAACTGTCGAAAATGCAAGTCTTACACCTTAGTAATTTTTCGACCAAAATATACTTTTCTCTCAGAATTAAAAGTTAAGGGGTTTAACTAATTAAGTACATACAGAATTACACATTAACACAAAAATTGCACTTAAGAAACCCATAATTGGCAATAAATTAGCATTGAAATATGTCATTAAATTTTCCAAGCATCATTACAACCACTAATTACCCCGCAGTCGAATCGTGGACCTCATATTCGAAGTCACCATGCTCATGATTACCTATAAAGTGATTTTCAAAAAAATCTAATTTTGGGTCCAAACTCTCGAAAATGCAAGTCTTACACCTTGGTAATTTTTCGACCAAAATAAACTTTTCTCTCAGAATTAAAATTTAAGGGATTTAAATAATTAAGTACTTACAGAATAACGCATTAACATCAAAATCGCACTTACGAAACCCATAATTGGAGATAAATTAGCACTGAAAAATTTCATTAAATTTTCCAAGCGTAATTACAACCACTAATTACCCCACAGTCGAATCGTGGACCTCATATTCGAAATCAACATGCTCAGGAGTACCTATAGAGTAGGCTCTCGCCAATAATGTGAAAAACGCCGTTATTAGCGAAACCGTTATTTGTGTGACATTAAAATACATGTAAAAAGGGTTTATTGGCAGGTGGTGCAGCAGAACGAGAACAACAGAAGTTAACTCATGGTGATGTAAAGGAAACCATCGAGTATGCCGAGAGACTCAAGCTCATCCTGTCCAAAGACCCAGTAAATCACCGATATGAAGTCTCCAATAACTGTCTGTTGCAAACTATGGAGCCGTATATCCAGATGTATCACGACCACATCAACGCTAGCCATCAGTGTAACATCACCGAGTTCTTCACCCGCAACCCACCACAGCCAGCCCAAGTCAGTGACAGTGATGGTGACTTTGAGGGGTTTGTCAGGGAGGCCCTGATATCTGTGGTGGATAGTGATAGTGATTCACCTGAGGGCCACTAATCTCCCCTCTGCTTCGGAACCAGTCCCTATCCCCGTGTGCCCAACCATCTCTTCAACTAACATAAGTGATAAACCTTGATTTTTCTTTTACCTGGTACAGTATATTATTCTCTTATTGATATTTCTCTTCTATATTATGAGTGTGTGCATACCATCATAAAATTAAGATACTATTTTTACTACAACGTACGTATTGTGTAGGAAAAAGGGTAGTCTGGGGGTCGGCCCAGTCTCTATTTCAATTAATCCCATATGTTCTGTTATTTCGTTTACGCGTTTCTCGTTTTACACGGACCTCCACGGGTTCAATTGAGCGCGTAAATCAAGACTATACTGTACACTGTACATGTACTCGAATACTGTACTTGTACAGTACTGTACTTCCATTACCCTACCACAGGTTATTTTATCACTTCTCCATATTTTTACACTGCATTTTAACAATTCTCTACATCTGCCATTTTATAAGTTCTTCTCGTCTTTCATTTACTTTTTTCTGGTATTCTGATACACTGTGAATATAATGAAACATGAGGGAAACTGTTAATAAATTCAGGTTCAAGATGTTTTAAGATAATGATTAGCAAGCTGAAAGGAAAATTCCTTCTAAATAAAAGTCTTACTTTCAAGTAATATCTTGTGACTTCATACATAAAATACAACTTACCCTGAGCTGCCATTCTACCAGATCCGTGTTGGTAATCATCTCGGAGATTGGGTGTTCCACTTGCAGGCGGGTGTTCATCTCCATGAAGTAGAAATTATGAGAAGAATCCAGTATAAATTCCACAGTTCCTGCACCAACATAACCTACAGCACGTGCAGCACGTACGGCAGCTTCTCCCAATGAACGGCGAACTTCCCATGTCAGGCCAGGCTAAAATATGACAAAACCATCGTTTCTCATATTCTAATAGCATTAAACAATTAAGTAAACCCCCAAAAAGTTACAAATGTATTGGCAAAAATATAATACAGTAATAATAATAATAATAATAATAATAATAATAATAATAATAATAGAAATTCTTAAAAATTAATAAAAAAAGTAAAAATATATCTATTTGAATAATATATATATATATATATATATATATATATATATATATATATATATATATATATATATATATATATATATATATATATATATATATATATATATATATATATATATATATATATATATACACACACACACACACACACACACACAGTTGTACCCCGCTTAACGCGGTTTCACTTAATGCGATTTCTCATATACGCGGTGACTCGCCAGAACCGAACTTTCACTTAACGCGGTTCATCTACTCATATACGCGGGAAGCGGCGCGGGCACGATGCACACAAGGTCGCCCAGCCATCAAAACATTACCGAGTTCCTCACCCGCCACCCACCACAGCCGGCCCAAGTCAGTGATAGTGATAATTATAGTGAGGATATGGACTTATATGGACTTTGAGGGGTTTGACAAAGAGGCCCTGCAAACCTCTGTGGTGGATAGTGATACAATTGATACAAGTGATACAGGTGAGGGCCAATAATCTGCCCTCTGCCTCGGAACCAACCCCTCATCCCCGTGTGCCCAGCCATCTTTTCTACTAATGTAAGTGTTAAAAAACCTAATATTATTGATATTTCTCTTAATTATTAATTGTGTGTGCATACCATCATAAAGTTAAGATAATATTTTTACTACAACATAGTTGTGTGTCGTCAAAAAGTGGAGTTTGGGGGTCGGGCCAGTCTTTATTGGAATTAATCCCATATGTTCTCTTGTTCACTTAACGCGGTACCCTGTGGGTTCAATTGACCGCGTTAAGCGGGGTATATGTATGTATGTATGTATGTGTGTATATATATATATATATATATATATATATATATATATATATATATATATATATATATATATATATATATATATATATATATATATATATATATATATATATATATATATATATATATATATATATATATATATATATATATATATATAGTGAGAAACAGCATATGTATGTTGTGTTGTCAAAGTAAGAGAAACAATTGAGACCTTGCAATTGTGTGTAAATGAGGCAGGAGTACCTCCCTGTTTGATAGCTGCTTACTACATGCTTGGTACCTGTATACAGTAATTTCCCCGTTAGCCAGAGTAATTGATGCAGAGCGGTTCTGAGTTTGAGAGATTTCTGGATATGTAGATGATTTTCCCATCTCTGGAATAAATCACATCCCTTACACTTTTTCCAGTACCGGTGAAAGATTTCCGGAAGTCTAAACTACGCATCTCATAAGAAGCGATTTAATTGCAGTTGGACAGATACAGAGCTGTAATTAATTATACAAACAACACTGTATACGTACAATATATCGTAAATACAGTAAACAAAATACAGTATACTATTGTACTCACCAGCAGATGCTGCTGTCCTGAGCTTATGATCCAGTGAGGCCAATTGGTGATATGATACAGGACGACCTGCCTTTGTCCGGTACCATCTACTGTAGCAGGTGTTGCAAACTGTCACTCTCCTCTCCCTCCATAAAAGAAGGCTTGCACACACACAGTATATTGTACATACACCCTCCACACACTAGCCAATAGTAAGCATACACTGCCCACTCAGTACTGTACATACAGTATGGTACTTTCACAATTACTGAATGTACAGTACAGTAAACATAACTGCAATAACTTTTTGTCTTAACACCACTTTAACAGTACAGTATTCTTCATTGATTATAAGCTAGTATAGTACTGCACAACAAAGATCGCATGTGATTGTATGTTAAGATTTTCCAGAATTGTTCTTGTAATTTTCAGAAAATGCACCTGATTTTCAACCTCGGAATTTGTTCCAAAACCCATAATTCAGAGAATTTTCCGGAAAAATTCTGAGTAAATTTCAATTCTGGCTATTAGAGAGTTCCGGGTTTAAGGGGGTTCAAGCTAATGGAGATATAGCTCAAGGGCGAATCCAGGGGGTGGGGGGGGGGGTCTGGATCCCCCTTTTCATCAGAAAATTCCAATACTTTTCTTTAACACAGTTTTGTTCTCAGGAATTTTTGTTTAGTAAAAAGTATTTATTATTGACTTCAGAATATCTCCTAATATAAAGTGTGCATGGCTTCAAAATGGCCTCAAAATGCCCATGATATTGGTCAGAATTCAAAAAAAAATTTGGGGTGGGGGGCGTGCGTACAGCGCCCCCCAAACACCCCAGTTGGGTGGACTTGCTGCGCTCGCCATGTTCCCCACCCACAACTTCTTGAACCCCCTTTTTTATATTCCTGGATCTGCCCCTGTTACTAACTACAGTACAGTATACTGTATATACCTGTATATTTTTTCTCAGAAATCAGAATCCCTTTTAACTGGAAGTTTCTGATAGCCAGAATTGAATGTTCTGAGAAAAATTTTTCGTTACCTGGAAAATTCCGGGGATGAGGGAATTTTTTCGGGGTTTGAGAGATGATGTAATGGGCAATTTCTGGAACTTCCGAGAACATTTTTCCGTTACCAGGTTTAAAACCTTTATTTTCGTAACAAGGCTAATGGTCTTATGTTACTTCTTCACAACACTAGCATCAGTAGCACTTGATGGCCACTTGGAAGCCATTTCGAATAATTAAAGTACAGAATTAAGAGCAAAAACACTTAAACATGCACGAACGCTGTGGAAGCCTAAAAAATACTGGCGTCGCTTGGGGACACTATGTGACGTTCCACGAGTGAGAACGTAGCGCGTCAAGATGAGAGGGGGGTGATGGGCTGCACAAAGTAGTCCAAAACGACGTTATAATGAAACGGCGGGACGTTATCCGAATCACAGGTATCTAAAGAATAGCGACGTTATAACGAGGACTTATTGTATATAAACAGCAAGAGCCCTGTAATAACATGAGCCATAAATTCTGTTTTCTATAGGAAGGAAAAAGGGAGAAAAAGGGTCATTACTCATTAGGTCTTTGTGGCCTTGAATGGCAACATTCACATCAATTGGAGACCCATTTCCTTTTCCCCTTTTTTAGGAATTGAAATACCAGGTATGACTGTATAAATACAGTACTGTATAACTATGAAAGCACTGCCACTATGCTCAAGAGAATTACACGGTAGCTCTGTTATGTGTTGACAGTGCATTATTTCAAGGGCTGCATGTAAGTCTGTAGATCACAAAAGACTACATATTACTACATATTATTTTATATTGTATGTGAATCTATTATAAATTTAGTAATTAATATTGAGCAATAACCACTTCAATGCAGGGAGGCAACTTTTAATATTTTATCTGACTAATGACAGACAGTTTATTCAGCTAAGAGGGGGAGCCCTTACACGAGGGATTAAGAGAAAAGTAATGATAAATTCATTGACGCACACATGAAGAACTTACAGCTGGTGCTTCTTCAATAATTTTCTGGTGGCGGCGCTGAACGGAACAATCCCTCTCAAACAAGTAGACATAATTACCATGATGGTCTCCAAAAACCTGTAAAGAAACAGGTACAGGTAGAGTATATATAATTACAACAATGATCCCCAAAACTGTTAAAGAAGCAAATTAAAGGTCCCAAAAGCCTGTTGCGAAATAAGTAATATTATTATGAATAGCATGATGTCCCATTTTAAGATAGAGAGGAAAACACAAATAACCTGCAAGTTATGTACCAGTAAAATATCCCCCGATAAAGCCTGTCTTGGCCAATGAATCAGTTATACCTACTGGCAGGAAACATCATCCAGGTACTCTTTAGAAAACTCTTTCATATTCGACAACTTTTGGACCATAGTGGTGCCAGTTAATAAAAAAAATCCATTTAAGTGAGATATATCTACTTAGGCAATTTATAACACAGAATAATATCAGATGTGAAATGTTTCCGAATGCCTTGAACAATAGAAATTAAGGAGGCCCTGTGCAGAGCTAACAGGGCAGTTGGGTATTGAGGACAATGTCAAAGTTCTGCATAGAGGTAGACTGAGATGGTTCAGGTATGTGCAGAAAATGGATGAGAGCTTCCATAAGGTAATCGAGGCTAATCCATGCAAGCATGGAAAATTACAGTAAGACATTGATATTGATGATGATGATGATGATGATGATGATAATGATGATTGTTCTTCTTGGGATTCAGGACTGCAAATCTAAAGGATGTAAAGGAATACCTCGCAATTTGCAACCCTGCTTATCTGCAATTGATATTTTAACCTCCGTATTCAATATTAGCAAAGCATACCCCACTTATTTGCTAATTAAAAATTACGAGCATGCAGAGGAGACGCTCACCCTACGTCTGTACCTGTACTTCCACACCACAGCATGAACAAACATGCTGAGCATTCTAGAATTCTTCATATGGCAATGGAGTAGAGTACATATAGTACTTCAGACAAGCTAGTTTAAACCCACCCGCCCACCCACCCCCACACACAGTGTTCTTTTGTATTGTTTTTATATTATTGTAGTTATTTTAATGCATTATATTACGGAGTGTACCTGGATATAAAAAAAGAATATTGCTATAAAATAAGAAATATGAAGAGTATGGGTGCGTATGTGTAAAGTGAACAAATGTGTGGATTTGGCATGTTGCCCAATTAGACTGTCCTTGCAGCTAGCTACAGCCTGTATACTAATTTGTCACTGCCTTAATCATTTCTGAGGCTATTGTACCCTGCCACCTCCCATCCTACCTAAACCCGACCCAGCTAACTGAGCCATTCATGCCTCACACGTGCCTCAATATATTTGTCTCTGATACACAGCTTTTAACAATGGATTCTCTTGCATACTCAGGGAAATTCTCAGCAAAATCTTTAATTTTGAGCATAGAATGCTGTTACAGTAAGAGTTGTGAACTGTTGTGTAGTAATGACCTACCAGAGAATGGTGTGATAGTAAGAGCTGTGAACTGTTGTAATAACCAAATTGTATACAGTAGTCCCTCGGTTAACGAACGCCTCGGTTAACGAAATTTCGGTTAACAAACTGCCTCCCATAAGATTCTTAAATTCGGTTAACGAACAAAAATTCGGTTAACGAATTTCTTACGAACCGACCTCAACATGTTTTCGCTTGCACTGGCCGGTCAACTAGCTTTAGTATAAGTCCGCCAATACATTAATCGGTTCTAGGGCTTAAATTCCTTACTATTTTAGTAAATATCAAGAAGTTTATACTATTCAATAATTTTAAAAGTTTAATATTCAATTTTTTAGTCATTTTAACAATTATTGAACATAATTGAAGGTAAAGTGACTAGTTTAATGCGCGGCATCCAGCCTCTTAACACAGCAAACAGGCGTTAGTCTCTCTCTGTTTTCACTGAAGGTAACATCTTGCTTGAGACTCTCTTCAACTAAACGCTTTTTTTCTGTGTTTCCAAGCTGTGGGTTCCTGCAGCGTTAGAGCAGCCCAACACAGTGACACGATCTTTCGATGCCTGTTGGTGATTCTGCATCCTCAGTAGTCAGTGTTCGCCTGGGAGTACAATGCCAATACAGTATAAGGCGGTTTCATCTGCAATGAGACCTGTTCGGGACTTAAATTTTCATCTGAAACTAACCTATCGAACTCATCCACAAACGCAGCAGCTGCTTCCTTGTCTGCCGACCATTTTTCACCACACACTGCACGAAACTTTATCCCATGTCGCTGCTTGAACTGCTGAAGCCACCCTTCAGTATAATCAAACGCATAATCTATTCCTGATTCTGCATGAAATAATTTTGCTTGCTGCCTCACCATCTCCCCGGACAGTTCCACACCTTCACTGACGCAGAGTTTAAACCACTTTATCAGAACTTTATCTAGCTGTGAACATCTTCCATCTTTCAATGTTTTCCTTACGGACATCTGTTTCTTTGATTCACTATCAGCAAAGAACTGGAGCAGCTTTCCTTTCTGTTTTTTTATGTCATACACTGTGGAAGCGCCAATGTTATACAAGTCGCATATGCTGTGAAACAGACACACCACTGTCGCGTTTTTTGAGAAGTTCAACCTTATCTTGTATAGACAACGTATGGTGTTTGCGCTTTACACCATGAGAAGCACTTCCTTTATTCAATGAAGACATGACTGGGGCTAAATAAGAGCAGTTTATAATAATAAATGAAGAAAACCACAGAGAATAACTTGCCGCTCCTCAAACACCTTGCCAACAGCTAAGTCTGCTAGTGGCGCAACCAAAACAGTAGCGGCGGATTGGCGGGGAGACCAGCACGAAATTTGAAATTACGGTGGCCAAATTATGTCCGAACCAGCAGACATAATTTGGAACCGGATTACTGATTGCCGGATATGAGGTGGTCTACCTGTATACAGTTAAATAACTAACAGGCCACGTTACCAACTTTCTCACTTTATATTCCTACAACTATAAATATTATACCTATACTGTATCTTCTATAGGAGTTTTGACTTGTTATGCCTAACACTTGCTTAAACACTGCTCCACAGCTGAACAAATTTAAAATAATTATTTTTATCTTTATTTTTTATTCTGCATACATATGTTCACTTGCATAAGAATACTGTATAACATGTTTTTAAGTTTCTATATTATTGTGTTTATTGCACATGCAGCGATAAGCCAGTTTACCAAAAGTTGCAATCTAAGGGTTAAAAAGGGCAGCAAAAGATACTTCAACTGTTGAATTTTATAGCTCCAGTAAAGATGAAACTGAGTGAATCAAAGATGATAGCCCATGAGGCACTATAAGGTGGTAAGAAAAATTCAACAAATAGAAAACCTGCTGTAGCATGTAAAATTGTATAAGCCCAACACTCCCTCTTTGAACAGTTTGGAAAAAAAAAAATCCTTGAATCTCTTGAGTCTGATGTAACTAAAAAAAATTAAATGGTTATGTGGTCAACTATATGAAATGATTTAGCCAGTATTTATTCCTAACATGAAAACTGGCAATGCACAACTCCTACAGGGGTTACAAAGCAAAGTCCTACAGGGCATAAAAGGACTACTGGTATACTGCATATCTTAAAATATATCACGGGAAAGTCTTTTTGTTACTATTAATCTCAAGTTGGCACCAAAGTCGCATACCTGGACTTCCACATGTCTTGGTCGTTCCACAAATTTTTCTATTAACATTACATCATCACCAAAGGATTTTGTAGCTTCACGTCTAGCAGATTCAAGTTGTGCATCAAATTCTTCTGGTTTCATGGCAATGCGCATTCCCTGAAAAGAAATTAGTGAATATCGTCTGATTTCTAAATAGCTACAAAGGTAAATATGTTGAGAAATTTTTCAAAAAAATTTCTTACTACTGTACTGTATTTTAAACATGTGTCATCAAATGTGGGAGACTTACAATTTCCCACATGATCAGCAAAAGTGAGAATAACAATATTTCATTCTGAAAATAGAAGTACAGGTACAGTTGAACCTTGCTATTCACAGGTGTTAGGTTTTATTAACCAATGCAAATTGTCAAAATCCCTGAATATATACAGTATTGTATTTCAGTACAGGTGTTCCTCAACTTATGAGCAAGTTATGTTCCTGAGGTGTGTTTGTAAGTCCAACTTTACTCTTGTAGATACTGAACAAATTGTAAAAAAACAAAATAAATAAAACAAAATAAATAATAATAATAATAATAAATAAAGGATGTACTTTGTACAGTACAGTTATACCCTACAGTTCAGCCTTAAAACCTGGCATACTCTTCTCTCTTAGGCAATTTATGTTCTATCTGGCATTTTCTTCCAATATAAAGGTCTCATCCACATTAAACACCCACTCGGTCATGTAACCACCTCTCTTTGATGATGTTCATATCTCTGAAAGTTTGTAAATTGAATGTTCGTAAGTAAAGGAGCACTTGCATGTTTTTCTTTAAAATATGCGCATACAATGGTGAAAACCATTAATACTGTAAACAATACTGGGTACTGTACTATGCTATACAGTTGTACTGAACCAATTTGTACATTATGTTAAAGATACTTAAGTCGATACTTATGTCACCCAAAAACACATCCATATACAGTACAGTATGGTGTTTTCAGTATGCTTTTCTGCATGAGTCACGCATAAACACAACTGTATATGGTACTTTCAGCATGTTTTCTGTCAATACGGTACAGTACACTGGACTATCATATTATGGAATGAATATGTTATTGAAAAGGTGGCCGTATCGCAAATATCCATAATGCAGACCATTTTCTTCCATATACTGCTACGGTAGTGATATTCCTGTTAGCCAGAACAATTGGTGCAAAGCTCTTCCGGGTATGAGAGATTTACGGATAATAAGACAACTCTCTCAAACCTGAAAAAATCCAACATTCCCAGAATTTTTCCGGGTAATATTATTACGTATTTTTTTTTTTTTGTATCTTCAAAAATTTTTCTTTATTCATTTTTTCTTTTAACCCCTACGTCCTGGTTGACGTTCCGGAATGATCATCTAGGGCGCCCCGGTTGACGTTCCGGAATGATCATCTAGGGCGCCCCGGTTGACGTTCCGGAATGATCATCTAGGGCGCCCCGGTTGAAGTTCCGGAATGATCATCTCGGGCACCCCGGTTGACGTTCCGGAATGATCATCTAGGGCGCCCCGGTTGACGTTCCGGAACGTACACCTTTTCGCGGCATTGTTTGAATGCCCAGCACGGGTTATCAGGTTCCAGCGTGACTACATGCCTGTCACGCCACAAGCTCGGCCACAGGGAAGCTTCCTGAATGTAAGTACAGTACAGTACCTACTTTTGTTAGTTTAATTTCCATTGTTTGTCCATTTTATCATGTTGTATCAAAGTAATATTGCTAAATGTAGTTTACTTGTATTGTAGTGTAGTATTACTGGAAAATAATGCTGTAATTATGTTATAAATGAATGTATTTGTGGAATTATTATTATTTATATGCATTACTTGCTCTACCAAACACAAAGACAGCCTGGCGACAGACTGTGTGTGTGTGTGTGTCGCCGAGCACTTTTTATGAAATATAATGCAAATAAAATCAATTATTAATGAATTATTTATAGGAAATAAGTATTATGATCAGTAAATATATGCATTACTGACCATCCCAGACACAAAGACAAGCAGAAAATGGCTGCTAAGTGTGTAATGACCACGAGCGTCAGCTGTCAAAACAACACTGTCCCCTTATCTCCCTCACCACTACTGCCACAGGGAAGTTTCTAGAGGGTCAATATATAGTTTTTCTTACTTATTTTTAACTGTTTTATCATTTAAAAAGGTTAAAAATTATTTTTGGAAAAGTAGATATTTCTCGATTTACCCCACATGAGGGTACAGCCAGCGGCACCCTAGCCCAGGGCATAGGAGTTAAGGGAATGAACCTCTAACCATAAAATCTTGAACAGCAAGGGTCTACTGTTGAGACACTCCTTGTGTTACGGATGACTCAGATCGCAGATTTTTTACTTTACGGATACTCTCCCATAAGTCCTATTTAAAATGAGCGGCAAGTAATTCCTGGGCCGAGTTGGGATATTTCAAACCATACCACACTTATGTTATGCTATGTTATGTTATGTTATGATTATTTTCTAACTCATAATTTTGGATAGATTTATGTACTTTTCTTTTTGTTACTGTACATACACACTGAATCTTGCATACAGAAAGTGTAAAATAATAAAAGAAATACTGGAAACCATCATAAGTATACAGTCGGCCCTTAACATATGCGGGTTTATAATACACTGATTTGCAAATACGCGTATTGCCCCGCCAGAGGAATATTCTGTACATTGAAGTAATTGAAGTACATTCAAATCGCGCGCCATTCAACTTGCGTGCGGCACCGAACACGGGACACCGCCCGCTCCCGCAACCTCACACACACACGCATAGCTCTCCCTCACTCAGTCAGTCTGGCTGTAACCACGCTTGTGTTGACATCAGCATTGTAGTTGCAAAAATATTACATTTCCGAGAATGTATTATATCAAGCACAGTATGAATAGAATATCACTAATATAAGAGTATTTTAACCGAAAACTACTAAAAAAAACGAGTAACATATCTTGAACATTGGAAGGTTAGGTAAAGTCTTTTGTTTTCATGTAGTTTATCCTAATTTACATTGAAATGCATTACGTTTCAGCATAACTACTATTTATTTCTGAGAATATGGAAATGTAATATTTTGCTGAAATGACGTACGTATTACAGTGGAAAGTGACGAAAGCAATGACTCGCTTTCTTTCGTTCAAAAGATGTTACCGTAATCGCTTTTCGAATGGTTTTCAGTTAAAAAACTGTTGTATTACAATAATATTCTATCCTAATTCACTTGTGATGCAACAGTTTTTTTAACTGAAAACCATTCGAAAAGCGATTACGGTAACATCTTTTGAACGAAAGAAAGCGAAAGTCATTGTTTTCGTCACGATTTTATCCCACTTTCCACTAATACGTACGTCATTTCAGCAAAAATATTACATTTCCGTGAATGTAGTATATCAAGCACAGTATGAATATAATATCATTGTAATATAACAGTATTTTAACCGAAAACTATTAAAAAACGAGTAACATCTCTTGAACATTGGAAGGTCAGGTAAAGTCTTTTGTTTTCGTCATGTATTTTATCATATTTTACATTGAAATACATCACGTTTCAGCAAAACTACTATTTATTTCTGAGAATATATTCATTCAGGCACAGTTTAGGTAAAATATACATGTGCTGTAACATTTTTTTAATTGAAAACGATTCGAAAAACACGTACCCTCTAGCCCTGTTCAAGGAGAAGACTGGGAGGAGCTGTTTGGTGCTTAAGACGATGACAAGGAAAATTATTTTGATGGATTTTAATGAAAATATTCAGAAAGACCCTGGCATTGTCAAGGAAAGTGGCTGCTGAAGGCTTCCAGGACATGGCAGTGGACGAAATTAGGGAGCTAATTGAAGAGCACGACACTGAGCTGACCGAGGAGATCTACAGGAGTTAGTAGACTCAGGCAAGGAAGAGGAAGCGAAAGGGAAAGAGGATGAGGAAGAGCACCAAGAAATAATGTTGGAGAAGTTGGGGGAGATGACCAGGAATATTGAGGCACTGAAAAACCTGGCCTATAGTATGGACCCCTCCATGGTGCGTGCCCTGAAATTCATGCGAGGGATGGATGACGTTTTCGCTCCATACAAAAACATCATGGAAGAAATGAAAGATGGAGACGACAACTCCCCATCACCATGTTCTTTGATCACCGAAGGAGAGATTTAACACCATCAATCACTGGCGGCAGTGAGGAAGCAGCTGAATCCACCGTTGTCCCCACTTCACCACCCGTTATGGAATTGAGTGACGATGAGCCCGATGACCCCCGTCCTGTCGCCGAGGATAGGTACTGTACAGTAAAGTGAAATTTTTATCTCTTTTTTTTTAATAGCTTTTCTTGCCATGTTTATTGTTTGTAAAAATGCACAGCACAGTACAGTTCAGTACTGTACATAGGAAGTGGAGGTGCAGTTATTCATAAAACATTTGTGTTCGTTGTCGGCAGTAGTGATGGTGAGGAGGTGGAGGAGGCAGAGGGGGTGGAGGAGGCCGAGGAGGTGGAGGAGGTAGAGGAAGGAGCGGAGGGAGCGAGTTGGGAGGAGTGGTGACCTTGGACGCGGGAGCAGGGACGAGTGGAGATACCAGCCAGTACATTACGGGTGTATTAATTGTTTTTATAGCTATTTTTGCATTTTAATGTTAAATATTGTACATTACATTTCAACAAAACTACCATTTATTTCTGAGAACATGGAAATGTAATATTTTTGCTGAAATGATGTATGTATTACAGTGGAAAGTGGGATAAAATTGTGACGAAAGCAATGACTTTCTCTTTCTTTCGTTCAAAAGATGTTACTGTAATCGCTTTTCGAATGGTTTTCAGTTGTGGGATTATAAGGCTACTGATAGGATAGAATATTATTGTAATACAGTCCGAGTACAACAGTTTTTTAACTGAAAACCATTTGAAAAGAGATTACGGTAAAATTTTTTGAATAACGAAAGAAAGCGAAAGTCATTGTTTTCATGATTTTATCCCACTTTCCACTGTAATATGTACGTCATTCCAGCAAAAATATTATATTTCCATATTTATTTCTGAGAATACCTATATTCATTCAGTCACAGTTAAGGTAAAATATACTTGTGATGTAATATTTTAATGAAAATACGGTATCGTAGTTTTCTTTTGTTTCAAATTTAATTAACAAAGATTGATGTTTCAAATGTAATGAACAAAAATTTATGTACAGTATCTATAAATAAACTTTAATAAATGAATACTTTGTTTTACATCGTTCTCTGCTACCATACCATGGATTTGGCTACTTTGGGCTTGCTATGATGACGCAAGAGATCTGCCCTGGCAACTGTACCGACACTCACAGCTGGTGGTGCGTTGGTGCATCGTTTCCATTGTCTACTGGTAGTTACTGGTAAATATTTTTCAACCTAACGAAACTATTACCCGTTTAGAGGTCGACCCCCAATTTTTTGCCAAATAATTTGGTCTTAAAAACTTGAACAACACACAGGTATATACGGTAAATAAGGACATGGGAGGACCAGGTTTTTTTTGGGGGAGCAGCACATATACGCGGATTTTTAACATCCACGGGTATCTCTGTTACATAACCCCCGCGTATGTCAAGGGCCGACTGTAAAGTATTTTCCACTCGCAATTTTAAGTAGATGCTTTATACAAAATTTTCTTTTATTTTTTCCCTCGATTACATACACACAAAATTCTACATAAAAAGAGTGTAAAAACAAATAAAATAAATAATTCTTACAACTAAGGGCTTCCAGCGTGAAACTGTGTGGCAAGTGAAGAGTCCGTGGTGCTACTGCATTGCTAAATGAGCACCGGGGGCAACTGTGACACAGTTTGTACACTAACTTGTATCAGTTTAGCTCTCTTTATGTTTTCATAAATGCTATTTATATGCTTTTGTTAAGATGTTTATATGCCTACAATTTTAAGTTTTAATGTTACAGTGTACAGTTAAAACTACTTTTAGGGGTGAATATAGTGATCTGAAAAGAGTTTTCACAGCCATACAGGGTTTACTGTACATTTTGTACATTTTAGGCCTGGCACTCCAAATTCATGAAAAATAAACCCTATCTGGCATCCCATAGGTACCAAGCATGCCTAAAAAATGGTCTCATACCTGTATACCAGTAATTGTACATACTCGTACATTATGGGTACTGTGTGAGTTCAACGATTATCTATGGAAGGGTCACTTCAGACTTATGGATAGCGGCCAGAATGGAACCCAGTTGTAATCAATTGAACGTCTGTACAAAATATGAAAAAACTGAAGTGGAAAGGGTATTGTGTGTAAGAGAGTTGGGTGGCTGGCTGGCTGAACTCGACAGAAATTCCCCTACCCCTTTATACCTACAGTATGCATTTCACAATACTGTACAGTAAAGCCTCCGATAATGGCGGTTCAACCAACGAAGATTCATATCTAAGACCCTGGTTAATTTAGGACCCAATTCAATTTACGCCATTATTTTCTTTGTATTTACGACAAAATTAAAAAAATATATATTACATTTTCGCATAAATAATAACTAAATCCTGATATTAAAAAGAAAAAAAAACGCCTCGCGCACAGAGGCTGCCGGACTTGTTAGTGGTAACGCCAGCATCACTATGGTAGTATAAATGATCGCAGCTGGCGGACCCTTTGTTTTCGCACATCTGAACAGGAAAAGGAGAAAAACTTTCTCAGGTTTCTTGCAGCATTTTTACATCCCTATTCAACATGAGCAAGAGAACAAGTGATGGTAGTGTAGTTTCAAAAGCTAATAAAAAGTGTATAAGCTTAGCCAAGAACTAGATGTGTTAAAACGATGTGAAAAAGGTGAGAGGTCTGTGGATATTATATGGAGCAAGCAATGAACATATTTTCTGAAGTGGATCCATTAACAGAACAAAGCATTAAAATTTAAATAAACACAAATGACCTCTACAGAAAGATACACAGTGGTCTCTTGGTTAACGAACGGTTCAATTAACGAATTACCTCCCATAAGGATCTTCAAATCGGTTAACAAACAAAACTTCGATTAACGAAATCCATACGACAAACACGTTTTGTTGTGAGCATCAGCTGATCAGCTGATGGGCTAGTCTGCCAATTCAGTAATTTGTTCTATGTTTACATTCGTTTCCAGTGGAGTAAATATCAAGAAAGTTGTGCTCTTTAATATTTTTGCATTTTTTATATTAAAATTATTGGTCATTTTAAATTTAGTGAACATATTGATAAAATATGCAGTACAGGGAACTAGTTTTTTGTGTGCCCATCAGCCGCTTGACTCACCCACCAGGCGTCAGTTTGGCTTTGTTTACAGTGGAGTGAACATCGATTTTGTTGGTGTCTTGAATATTTTTGCATTTTTACATTAAAATTATTGGTCATTCTGAAATTTAGTTAACATATAGAGCAGTGCAGTGTTGATTTAAATAAAATAATCTTGAATTACACCTAGTGAACTTAAAATTTTATTGGTGAAATTACTGCATCAAGCATGGGTCCCCTGAAAGGTGATTTCTCCTCCAACCCCACTTCCTTCTCTTCTCCCTTCTCCTCCACCCCACTTCTAATTCCCATCATCATCATCATCAACCAGGAACCTTCTACATACACACCTGAAAGTAAGTGTACTTTACTGCAATTTTTTTTTACTTTGTATGTACCTGTACTTTTCAGTGAGCTGGAACCAATTACCCAATATCCCATTGAAACAATGGATTCGGTTAACGAACGACTCTGTAGAACGAATTGTGTTCGTTAACTGAAGGACCACTTTATAATGAGAAAAGAAAGCAGCTGTGCAGGGTTCTTTCGACAGCTTGATTATTCGAAGGCCTAAACCATCAACTTCAGCTACACCATCAAATTCAGCATCATAAGAAGCTTCAACAACAACTTCAGGTTCAGTAGGTTTCAGCAACAGCTTTATGTAAAGCTACAGCTTCAGCCAGAGTTGAACCTACAGCTTCAGCCAGAGTTGAACCTACAGCTTCAGCCAGAGTTGAACCTACAGCTTCAGCCAGAGTTGAACCTGATGACTTCATTCTGAGTAAAAAATTCGCACAATATTCATTGGCTGTTCTTATGTTTTAGACTTTACCACCATTAGTGAGTAGAATTTTTTGTTTAAATTTGTAAATTTTATTTAAAACATATATGAACAGTAAACAAGTGTTGCTTTCATATTCATATGTAGAGAAATGACGATATGTTTTCACATGTACGCACTTACTGTACATACGTTGGCGTTACCAATCGTCTCGCTTTATTTCTTTACCATTAGTGGTTAGCTACTTCTAGTGTTCCATTTATTAACATTAAATAACATAACTTAAAACATACATACAGGTATTCAATTTTTTTACATTAAGTTCACTGCAGCTACAACCAGGGTCTTATTTTCTTCAGTTTCTTATGTAGAACCATCATCACTCATGAAAACAATGCCGTCTTGTCTCCTCTTGTGTGTGTTAATATTCTACGTATTATAAATGAATTGGATTGTTCATTTCACATATATAAACATTAATTCAATGAAATACATATTCAGTAATAAACAATAATGAATCTTTTGTACATATTCTTAAGATAAATGACTATGTTTCCTTGAGTGCCCATGTATACATTGGCGTTCCACTATCAGTCTCACTTTTTCTTTAATATCAGTGGTTACTTCTACTGTACATTAAATAACATTAATTAAACAATTTTTTACATTAATTTTACTACAATAACAACCAGGGTCTTATTTTCTCCAGTTTCAGGTGGATAACTGGCATTATGGGTGTAAACACTGACAACAATGCAGTCTCTTATCCTCTTGTGCATTTTAATATTCTACGTATTATGAATGAATTGTATTGTTCATTTCGCGATATAAAGATTAATTCAATAAAATACATATTCAGTAATAAACAATAATGAATCTTTTGTACATATTCTTAAAAAGATAAATGACGCGGTATCCTTAAATGCTCACGTATACGTTGGCGTTCCCAATCCATCTAACTTTTTTCTTTACCATTAGTGGTTAGCTACTTCTATTGTTTCATTTACAGTATTAACAATAAATTGCATTCCTTAAAACATACACTGTATATTCATTTTTTACATTAATTTTACTACAGCTACAGCCAGGGTCTTATTTTCTTTATTTTCTCATGTAGAACTATCGTCCCAGACTCCCAGCTGTAAACATAAACGAAAACAATGGCGTCCCATCTCCTCGTGTGACCATATTAGTATTCATTTATATTGTATAAGGTGCATTCAGAAATATTATTAAAGAATATTGTTTGCATTTTTCATTAATTGTATTGTTTTAGTGGGAAAAGAGGGTAAAAAGCCACACAAAAGATATGAAAAGATAATTATTATCGCTTATTTTAATGGTAATTAATGATTTGCAATACTATGATTCACCTTACACTGCAATATTGGAGGACACATTACAGTCGTTATTCGAGGCTTTACTGTAATCCCCATATTGTTTTGGTTCATTTGGTGCCAGGTTTATAAAACATTACCATAAAGCAGGGGTGTCAAACTCATGGCTCATGAGCCAAATGTGGCCCTTGGGATGGTCAGGTGTGGCCCGTGGGATGACGGTAAAATTTATCAGCCCGTGAAATTATGATAGAACTAGATATGAAGGAAAAAATGCAGATATGAAAGAGTCAGTAAATTCCTAAATCATCTTTACATCATTGTGGTAATACAGTAATTGAATTTATATTGTTCATGCTAGTAATAACACTCCTGAAAAGGGGAAAATTATTATAAATAGTGCAGTAATGCATATATATGCCTTTTGCTATCCTATTATTAGCGTTAATCATGTTTATTAAGTAAAGTGAATTTTACATACTTAAGATCAGACAAACCCAATTGAGATATTCCTGGTAAGCCAGGTAAGGCAATGTGTGAAGCTGTAAACCCCAATGCTTGTGTTGGCCCTGAAGAGGGCAACTAAAATAAGAATTGGCCCTCGAAAGGTTTTGAGTTTGACACCATTGCCATAAAGTAATAAATTTCTCTGGAAAAAAAAAAAAAAAAATAACCTAAATTGTTCAGTTTGTTTACATAGGCATCTCTGATCTTGGTGAAACCCTACAAAGTAACCTCTGCCTTCTTTAACATACCTTGCCACCACCACCTCGCACTGCCTTTATCATTACTGGAAAACCAATTTTTTCAGCTTCTTGACGTAACCGCACATCATTCTGATCTTCACCATGGTAACCAACAATCACTGGAACTGATGCCTCTGACATAATCTTCTTAGATGTACTGCAAAACACATATACCTGTACTTAAAAATATTTAACATTAAGTTTCATATTATGTACATACAGCATTATTTAATCTTCATAGATTATTGAATACATGTTCTGTATTGTATCATCTTGAGTCTTACCTCTTGATTCCCATGTCCCTGATTGCAGCAGCAGGTGGGCCAACAAAAACTACACCTTCCCTTGCACACTGTTCTGCAAATTCCACATTCTCTGACAAGAAGCCATAGCCAGGGTGAACTGCTTGAGCTCCACTTCGTTTTACAACATCAAGGATTTTGTCTCCACGAAGATAAGATTCTTGGGATGCTGCAGCACCAATGTGGTAAGCTTCATCTGCCTGTATACAATACGGTATCAGTAAATAATAATGCAATAGTAACCACCCCAACTCAATGCAGCTCAGGTTGAACCTCCCTGGACCGGCATGAATTTTTCTTCTTATGTGTCTTTTTTTTTTTCAATGCTTCCATTCCATATTTCCTAGTACCAATTACATAAAATTGTCGAAGAAAACTGATATACTACGATAGCATATTTACAGTAAATACTCAAGTATAGTTAGAATTATTCTGATAAAATTTTTATGCTAAAAGTAGGGGTCAAACAATAAATGCATAATATTTTTGAGAGGTTAAAACTAAGGCAATTCCCTGAGTCATTTAATGTGAACGATAGCCACCCATAAAGTTCTTTTATCTTGGGCTTGCTTACTGTTGTGTCAACACATCTGTCCCCAAACTCTTAATCACGGTTTTAATTTTAACTTTGCATAGCATTAACGCCTTTGGGTTTGACCTGACCTCGCTTGCAATCTGCCGCTGGAACTCTTTTTCAGCCCGTCTACACTCTGACTTTACTTGGTTCCTGGATCTGGCATACATCCTCCAGTACTGCTCATCAGTTGTCTTAACACACACCTTGAATTTCTGCGTTTTCTTCTTAACTTTGTCAGCCTTTGCATGGTTCATGTGTAGAGGTCTCCTTGTATTGCTGGAGGCACTGGGTTTGGTCTTGGGTATATATTTATCGATCAAACAGTTCACTTTACTGGCTATGATATTCAGCATAGTGTCTGCGTTCTTATATCTAAGTAAGTCAGGCCAGTGTATACTCCCCATCTCCTCCCTCATCCTCTCGTAATTTTCTTTATGATATTTGAACCTTGGTCTGGTTTATCATGAACTAAGTAACAGTAAATCTGAAGGAAAACATTACATGGTGGCTGGTGCCAACTGGGGCAAGGTGTTCCAGTTTGGCCACCATACCCTCCTAGTTTGTTATGATGTGGTCCAGTGGCTTGGGTGTTTGCTCCCCTCTGTAATGTGTCGGGTCTTGAACATGTTGGAACAGAAAATTATCTCTCAGAGTTTCTACAAAAATAGTAGCGGGTTATTAAGTCATTTGGTGTGAACTCATTTCTCCAGTCGATGTTGCCACAGTTAAAATCCCCTGTGACAAGGGGGTGACTGGGGTTGAGCATCACTGTGTTCGTAAGTTCCTTTGGTTTGGTAAGCTACAGTTTGGGGATCTGTAGATACACCTGACAATAAGTAAGTCTCTCCCCTTTAATTGAATTTTACACCACTATGGTTCTTCAAAAACATCCTCCCCCGGTACCCTCACCTGGCTGGCTCTAAGGTCTTGCCTCGCATAGATAACCACACCCTTCTTGCATGTTTCTTGAGAAAGGTTCGTAAATGAGTCAAATTTGTCTGTACAGAACTCACATTCCTCCGGGTCGATTCTCCTGTTCTTGTATAACAGTTCTACAACACCCACTATATCTGGTTGGTGGACCTTCAGTAATGTTTCAAACTCCTCTCTCTTATCAAGGAATGTGTCAGTATTACTGTTCTACATGACTTTCAAATCAGAATTTGTTCTTGGTGTCTCTGATCTTGGGCGTAACTCCGGCCTCCTTCCATTCTCAGTAGCTGCAGCATTTGCTAAATACAGTACATTGTATTTTGTGGGGTGTAGTCAGAGATGACATTGTTTACATGGCGCTCGCCTCCTCCTGGGTGGTGGTGGGGGGGGGGGTGTCCTGCTGTCCCCTGGCTCTGTGCTGGCACTCTTACTTCCACTACCCTCCTTCTGGATATAAACCATGCACGCCCATCCCTGTTCCTTATCGACTCCTCCCTCCACTGCTTCAAGCCCTGGAGAAGTTTTTTGTGCTGTTCCATCTGCATTACCGAGCAATCTGGGTGTATGAATATACAGTATTCCGAAATGCATCGCTCCTTGCAAAGCTTTTTGCCTGCCAAATAACTTCCCATTTCTTATTCTCACTCACTAGTGTGATCCCGAGGGGGAAAGTCTTGTCCTCCTGCTTTTGTTCTCGCCTCTTCACATCCTGAGGGAAGGCTGACATATTCAGAGCCCCTGTACAAATATTCTCAAAGTACAACTTATACAGTAGTGTGTTTTCATACTCTCAGCTTCCTCCAACTGGCTCTCAGAGACTCCAAACACTATTATGTTGTTCCTCCTCTCCCCTATCAGTAGGTCTGCTAGATGCCATCTCTTCAGCACACTTCTTCAGAGTCCCTAGCTGCTGTAGAACCTGTTTAGATCCTGTATTACTCTCCACCACCTCCTGTGGCCTTGCTAAAGACTGACCATAACTCTTCTTCACTACTCCCTCCATTCTATCAGCAACTTCCTCAGTCTTAGCGAGGATTTCTTTCCCAAATTGCTCTAGTTTGGCAACCAGCAAGGATCCAGTTTCATTTATTTTTGTCCCTAAGTTTCTTATTCCCTTTTGGTTTGCAGTCACCTTATTTACATTTATTATGTAGTCAGGGCAATACCAGCAACAGGAGGGGTGGCATGAGTCAGCCCCATTGCTATGGGGTAGGCAGAAACAGCATCCTAACAGGGCTGTGTTGCTATGGCAAGCATTGGCCAGGGTTCCTGAGGCTGTGTAAATAGTAAACTTCTTATACTGTATCATAAATTAAGGAATGATCCTGGAAATTCCATTATATATCCAAGTCAGAGCAAGAAGACTCATATTTTTTACCTATCAAGTCTAGAGATGCCCTCAATATTGACATACAGTACAGTATAGCACTACACTGTATAGCATCTCAAATCAGAAATTCAGAAAAATTCTAAATATGATATTGAAAATAAAATTTATTAAATAATACTTACCATAGCAACATGCATGGCTTCTTTGTCAGGATCAGAATACACGGCAACTGTGCGCACACCCATTCTACGAGCAGTACGCACCACACGGCAGGCAATCTCACCACGATTGGCTATCAGCAACTTGTTGATGGGGCGACATGATGCAGAGGAATGCTGAAGGCAGGCACCCTTTGATCTTATTATCAGCCATCCCCTAAGAATATACAGTCCTGTATTAACATTGTCTTAAAATTACTTCTATAACACAAGCACACATTGCTGCTCTTCATCAATATCATTAAGTAAAGTGCATAGTGTATGTATACAGTACTGTAAAGGGTAAATGGGCACATATGACCCAGCCACACAGCTCAGCTCACATGAATCTAGCCAACCAAGATGTTAACACTACCACTCCACACCCGACAGACAGACATTTATTGAGTTATATGCCTGAAAGGTATTATAGTTAGCCACTAAACAAGCTGGAATAGAATGATAGTGGTGGTGATACATAACCTCGCATATACTGTAGTTGTGTTAGAAACTCGTTATATAAATTTTTTCTCGAGGGGGGGAATCATGCTTAGGGCTTAACCATTCAAGTGAACCACCACTGAAGCACGGTAAAATGATCATAGTCACTTCAGACTACAGCTACTCCTCGACTTACAACATACTCGACCTATGACCACTCGCACATACGACCTGCCTCAGTCGGTACGACCACCCGCACATACGACTGCCGCAGTCGGTACCAAAAATTTTTCAAATGACGCGGGTAATTCTAGACTGAAACGTTTCTGTCCCATATGAGAGCGCTGTGGGCTGGGTCATGCCACCTCGTGGCTAAAGCACCCACGCCGTAGAGCGCTTAGTTGGTGTTTAGTTGTCGTTGTTGTCGATAGTGATAGCGCTGTGTACTGACATTATTTTCGTATCTAATTCACTTCAGAATGACTGGCAAGCGTATAAGTGAGAGCGCTGGTGGTGCTCTGAAGAAAAGGAGACAGTCAATTACTTTTGAGACGAAAATGAAGATAATAATGCAGTATGAAAATGGAATAACAGTAGCAACCATTTCACGAGACCTAGGCTTCTCACACTCGGCCATATCTACTATTTTGAAGGACAAGGTATGTATTCGTGAGGTAGTGAAAGGATCAGCACCTATAAAGGGAACTATAACAACGAAGAAAAGACAAGGTCCCATTCATGAGATGAAAAAATTACTTGTGATATGGATGGAAGACCAGATACAAAGCGTGTACCCTTAAGCCTTCTAACCCTACAAGCTAAGGCAAGAAGCCTTTTCGAAAGCCTGAAGGAGCAGGCAGGAGATGAGAGCAACCAAACCTTCACAGCACATGGGTGGTTCCAAAGGTTTAAGAACCGCGACAGTTTGCACAGTGTAAAGGTGAGTGGAGAGGCAGCAAGTGCTGATGTAGGTGCTGCCGAAGCATTTAAGGAGGAGCTAGATCGTGTCATCGTGGAGGGAAATTTTTTGCCTGAGCAAATATTTAATATGGATGAAACCGGCTTGTTATGGAAGCGCATGCCTTAACAGACATACAGCCACAAAGAGGCAGAAACAATGCTGGGATTCAAGGCATTCAAGGACCGAATTACATTTCTGTTGAGGGGGAATGTAGCTGGTTTCAAGATAAAGCTCTTCATGATACATCATTCAGAGAACCCCAGGGCTTTTAAACATGTCAGCAAGCACACACTGCCAGTGTTTTATCGCAGTAACAAGAAAGCATGGATGACCCTAGTACTGTTGGAGGATTGGTTCATCACTTGTTTCATTCTACGAGCCAAGGAGTATTGTCTGCAACAGGGGATTGCATTCAAGATTTTGTTAATTTTGGATAATGCTCCGGGACACCCACCACACCTGGACAACATGCACCCTGATGTTAAGGTATGGTAGTCTACATTCCACCTAACACTACCTATATTATCCAACCATGGTGATTTTGGATGTGTTTGGAACACTTTTAACCTTGATTTTTATCGCAAATCTCTAGATTCTGAGATAGGGCTGGGGGCGCTTATCCCAAAAACTATGGATGATTTTGGTAAAGGTATAGAAGAGGGTGACCACCAGAAGGAATTGTCCGGATTGGTTGATTTTTTTTTACACACTAATATCATGATATCAAACGCTGAATCCTTCAAGACGTTTCCTAAATAATGGTGAACGCTTCCACGTATTCCTCCTGACGTATATTACCCTCAATATTAAGGCAAGTTGTTTAACTCATAAATTAACACGATAGTGCATAGAACCTAATAGTTAGGTCAGGTTCTATTAGGTTATATGCATTGTCATTTCCATTTTTTATCATGATATTACTGTGTAGAAAAAATATCTACCAATTCGGACAATTCCTTCTGGTGGCCACCCTCTTCATGGTAAAGGTCCTTTACCTTGATTTGACAGAAATGAAGGTCAAATTCATTCATAACACACAAAAACAAAACAAAAAAGTTTCAACTTGAATTTCGTATAATGGCAACAAGTGAAAATTGACCAACTCTGGTAATAACCGTCTCCTCCACCTTCACCCAGGATGACAATAGTTAACAGTTCCTCCACTCGACTATGGACAGCCAAAAAAACATCGTATGGATATTTTCTGAAGGAAATGTAAAGTCCCAAGTCCAAGGAAGGTTGATAGTTGAATTGAAAGTGATCACCAAGTAAAAATTATAAAGCTACTCTATGAAACATAAAACATTTTGTCCTCTACAGGTTACTTCAAATTAAACGAACAATAGGGCTTACTGGTTTAGTAATCGTAGGCCCTGCACGTTCATCATGCCACCGGCCGTAATCAGCGAGCTGAGTCGGCCGCACATTAGCTAAATACTGTATTTTACTGTATAAACTTGTTTTTATCGATAAATAAGTAATTTTAATTATATTCATACACAGCAGTGATGAGTTGAGGAATTTTAAAGATTATTTAAACGCTAAAACACTAAATCATAAAGTTAACCATCATTTGTTACACCGTGGTAGACTTAATCATTTGTTATTTCCCGGCCTCGAGGACCAATAAAAATAGCGGGCGTTTTAAACCCGGGGACCACCTGAAGAGTAGGCACCCCAGACTATTTCACTGGGATGCATCGTGTAAGGGCCGGGACTCTTATGAACCTTTAGCGTTGTTAGTTCATTTCTAATAACTTCTGTGAACACAATGTGGGTCAGTGCTGTGTCGAACCGTCTGTCCTCAAACGCAGGAAAATTAATCGGATTCTCTCTCTGTTCAATGCCTCAGCTTTGTCCTGGTCAGAATCTGCATAACTACCATTTTCAAACCTCAGTACACTACACACAAAATTATTGAGACAAATTATGTGTTGGGTGTGGAAACATTGTTATTGTCATTAACTCATATAATCACTGATAATAAATTTATTTGTTATAATTATGAATTTTGCAAAGCTTAATGCTATAATTTGTGTATGATATTACGTAAATCAGTGTACTACAGTTGTGGATTTAAGGGGATTTGGTAGTGTAGTGTCTAATGGATACTCTCCCCTACAACTGCCGATTTGTCACTTGCCAGCCAATCAGCGGTGAGTTCTACAAAACAGTTGTTGGCGGCACGTTTGGTGGTTCCGGTTGGAGCACTTGGAGCAGCCAGACCGGATTTGGGATGGAGGTTGTCCTACTTGCAGATGTGAAAGGATAATACAGGTTTGCAAGTGTGAGCGGACCCTCGGTCAGTGAAGGCTTACCACCAACCTCCACTGTTGGACGTGGTCAGTTTCGGAGTGGCGCGCCCCCCGAACTGGGGTCCGCACTTGCTGGGGCAGGATACTTCTGTGGGGTATGAATTATTTGTGTTCTCACTCAGGATGGGATGGAGAAAGGAAACTTGTAGGGGTATCGAGATATTAATGTTGTCTAGCACTCAGGATGGAAGGAAACTCTAATGTGGTTTTCTTGTATAATATATAAGTTATATGATAGACAGTCTGGTGCTGGAGGTGCCGTGTGGTGAGGAGCTGGTCAGTAGAGACGTTCGGTGAGTAGCTTGTTGAAGGAGGTAGATGTGCAGGAGCTTCGTTAGAGAAGATGTTGCCTGTTGCTGGCCTCCTGGTTGAATGAATGCTGGACAGCTAGGAGCTTGCTGGGAGGAGGTGTTGCGTGTTCAGGAAGATGGGCCAGAATGAGAGTTGGTTGGTGAGGAAGCTCAGAGAAGGACAGCTGGTGGGTCGCCATGCTCGCTGGCGGGAGCGAGGACCACCAGGCAGGCGAGGAGAACCGAAGGCCGCCAGGCAGCGGCAGAGGAGGAGGTGTTGCTTGTTCAAGAAGAATGGTCAGAATGAATCTCAATGGAGAGACAGAGCTTATATACCCAGCAGCAGCCGCTATGAGTCATGTTGGGAAAACCCAGAAAGTCGCCGGTGACTGGTTCCGTTGCTAAGATACGGTAACATCTGGTTGGTTGCTAGGGAAGGCCGCACATTGGAATGCGATACGCAGTTTGTAGGGGAGACGTCCACTACAAACTCACAATGTGCTCTCTGTATACATGTTGTATTGGATGTACAATGCAGCTTGGTGCTGAGAAGGCAGCATGGTTACAAGCGTGATGTAGAGAGAGCTGGTTGGTGAGGGTGCTCAGAGGAGGACCAGCTTGTGGGTCGCCATGCTCGCCGGCGGGAGCGAGGACCGCCAGGCAGGCGGAGGAGGAGGTGTTGCTGGCTGGTTGGTGTAGGTAGAAAGAGGCAGGTCACCACGAGGTCAGGTCTTAAATAGCGGGGGGTAGGCGTGGCTTAGAAGTTGACCCCCGCTCCGTGATGTATGGCGGCGCTGGTTGACCTAGACCACGAGGCATACACTGGGGAATTGGTGGGGTCGGCTTCTCAGCGACAAACAGCGTTTGTAGGGGAAAAATCCACTACAATACTCCCCCTTCCCTCCAGGCGGTGTAGGAGACTTGTTGTCTGCAGGGTTGCATAGCACATATGAGGCAGAACGGGCGGTGCATGCCTCATGTGAGACAACGGCGATGGCATGGATGAGCCGGTCGCTGGACACAACTGTCTAGATACACAGTATCTGTGAGAGTAAAGAGGGAGAAAAAGGGTGTGTGGAGGCGATGAATTTTGTTCTTCCCTCACGGCAGGTACAGAGTCGTCAGATGTGCCTGCTGGGGTGTGTGGGCCTGGGTCAGGAGCAGGGGCTGTGTCAGCAGAAGCGGATGAGGGCTCGTGACAGCAGCTGGATCCACGACAGCAGCAGGGTGCAGGACATTAGCAGGGAGTACCTGAGGGAGAAAAGAGGGGTGTGTGGGTCCGCACTCAGGAACAGGGGCAGCGTCAGGAGAAGCGGCAGGGGGTACTGCTGGGCCAGGGTCGGCGTCTGAGGCAGGACGGGTGTGTTGGTCCGCGTCAGGAGCAGGGGCTGCATCAGGGGCGGCAGGGGTTACTGCTGGGCCGGGGTTGGCGTCTGAGGCAGGATGGGTGTGCTGGGGTCGGAAGAAGAGCGGCTGTCTGCTTAGAGAAGCAGTGCTGCTCTAGGGTGTCTAACCTGCGGTGTAGAGACAGTAGCTGTAGAGCCGATGAGAGCTGCTTCTGTGTGGATAAGCCAGTCTTCCATGTTGCTTGAAGACTGGGAGCGTGATCAGTTTCTCCTCCATCCTGTGTGAGTGCGAATCTCCGGGGGTCACCAGTTGTGGTGTATGGGATGTTTGGTTCACACTCAGGATGGAATGGAGAAAGGAAACTCACAATGTGCTCTCTATATACATGTTGTATTGGATGTACAATGTAGCTTGGTGCTGGGAAGGCAGCATGGTTACAAGCGTGATGTAGAGAGAGCTGGTTGACCTAGACCACGAGGCATACACTGGGGAATTGGTGGGGTCGGCTACTCAGCGACAAACAGCGTTTGTAGGGGAGAAATCCACTACAGGCTATTCCCCGTAAAAAAAAGGACTGATATCAAATCAGGTCAAGAGTCAACTCGTGACCAACTCGACCCCTACCTTTGTGTCCCCTTATTCCTGCTTGGTGGTAAAACACATAAACAGGCAGCTTGTCATCAGTGACCTATGTCAGGTGAAGGCATCAAGTTGTCAACATTTCAAAGGAAAGGAACCATCAAGCTGAGAGGCTGTATTTGTAAGGTGATAGACATGACAAAGGTTACTGCCATTGACACCTGATTATGGAAGGGGGGAGGATGGAAGTTGGAGTAGGTGATTACAAGCGCTGGCTCTGAAGCAGATTCACCACATAAAGGACTTAAGCATCAACAAAATTGTGGACGGATGGATCATTTATTTAGGATTTTATGCAATACGTATTTTTATTTTGCTTTTTTGTCAGACCCATGGCATTTTTCTTAAATGCACCACCGAAGTCAAATCCTTTTATAAGCTTATTATTTCAGTCAATCTCAATGAAGGAATGTACAGAATTGATTGATTCATGCTTTAAAATAGCAAAATAAAGAGAAAACATTCAATCTATATATAAATTGGCAATAGTATCAAGCTGGAATGATTCGAGGTAACTCAGATAACTCATTGGGATGACAGTTTGTGTAATCCTATAAAATTTCTTAACTCAAGTGGGCGGATTTTGGGGCTGGTTTTTGAGTGAAGAGTGATATCTAATAAATGCATAGATAGATAAGATAATGGTTGACCCACGTGTAATGAGGATGGTCGGACCAAGGGCCACCTAGGCGTGAATTTGTTTACTTTTACTTTTATCCTCTTCACCAGTGATCGGCTCGTTAGCCGCTTGGGCGATTGGCCACGTCTCTGACGTAGATGAATTGTGCAGTTACCGTAGCTAACTAGCCAAATGTCATACTAGTTCTCAAGAAATACAATTAAACAACCTGCAATTTCTAAAATTACACTACAAAAAGCAAATTGTGTGAAAATTTCTTATTTAGGTAACTGCAAAATATTGTATTTTGATCTTATTAAAAAAGGTATATGAAATTACAGGCCAGCATGTCAGTGACCAGTGCCAACACGAGAACATATTGTCAAAAGTCATTTAGGTCAGCATCTCCACCCCAGGTTGTGCCAGAGACGGTAAACTTTAGGATAGGTCAGGTCAAATGCGAGTTGTTCATGTGATCTTGATCTTACCTTACTTGAACTGAGATCCACACGATCATCACAAGTTATGCATACTGATCTATTCTCACAAGGACCTGACCTAAATGTCGGAAGAGATCAAATATACCAAATGGTTGTGACCTGACATTAGCTCACTTTATACCTTTGAAAATCTTATAATGATTTGTTTCAATGCTTCTCTGTAATTTATGACTAAATTACTATGTTTATGTATTGTGGATAAAATAAATTTAAGATAAATTGTTACTATAAGTAACCATTTTCAGCCTATAGAGTCAAAACTTAACCCAAAAACAGTCCGCTTAACCCCTACGCCCCGGTTTATGTTCCAGAACGTACGCCTTTTCACGGCATTGTTTGAATACCCAGCACGGGTTATCAGGCTCCAGCGTGACTACATGCCTGTCACGCCACAAGCTCGGCCACAGGGGAGCTTCCTGAATGTAAGTACAGTACAGTACCTACTTTTGTTAGTTTCATTTCCATTGTTTGTCCATTTTATCATGTTGTATCAAAGTAATATGCTAAAAGTAGTTTACTGTAGTTGTATTGTAGTGTAGTATTACTGGAATATAATGTTATGATTATGTTTTAAATGTATTTATTTATTTGTGGAATTATTTTTCCAATCATTATTTATATGCATTACTTGCTCTTCCAAACACAAGGTCAGCCAGACAGCAGACTGTGTGTGTGTGTCGCCGAGCACTTTTTATGAAAAATAATGCAAATAAAATAAATTATAAATGAATTATTTATAGGAAATAAGTATCATGATCAGTAAATATATGCATTACTGGCCATCCCAGACACAAAGGCAAGCAGAAAATGACCGCTAAGTGCGTAGTGACCGCGAACGCTATCCGTCAAAACAACACTGTCCCCTTATCTTCCTCTCCACTGCAGCCCCAGGGAAGTTTCTAGAGGGTCAATATATAGTTTTTCTTACTTATTTTATTATTGTTTTCTCATTTAAAAAGGTTAAACATTATTTTTGTTAAAAGTTGATTTTTCTCGATTTACCCCACGTGGGGGATACGGCCAGCGGCAGAGCCTCTCCCAAAGGAATGGCAACCGGTGCAACCTCCCCGGGCCCCACTCTAGTGGGGGCCCGGCGGCCCTTACCTCACCCAACACCAGAATTAGTGACTGCGTTAAGGTGACCTCACCTTACCACCCAGATTCAGGAGACCACCTGAAGGATAAGTGACTAGCACAGTTAGGCAGTGTATCTGCTGACATGAGGTCAAAGGTAAGATTAAGCCTTCCCATCTTACCACCCAGACTGAGAACAATGTCATTCTTTAATATGCTCTCTGTCAAAGAGGAGTGAGGACGTTGACAGTGGTCACCAGTCGGTGTTGTTGAAACTCTGAATCTCCAGTTGTCCTTGATTTGTGTTTGGTGAAATTGTTGATATATATTATTTTACTATCGTACACAGCCCTCATATTTTATTATACCATGGCCAGCAGGGAGAGAGACAAATACTGTTCAGAAAATACATCTTGGGTGCAGAGAAAAGGCAGAAAAAAAGGAAAAGAGAAGAAATCAAAATGTCAATGAAAGGTTCCCTAGAAAAATATGTTTTCAGAAACACCAGAAACTAGTGCAAAAAAGGACCTGAGCAACTGTGATGGTGATAGTGTGGGTCATATTCAAGCTGAGGAAGAGGAGAGTACTGAAAAAATGCGAAGGCTTTTAAAATGGACAGTTCTACCTATGCTAACAGACATGCTGAAGAAGATCAAGGTGATTCAGCCAACTGGCCACATTTACTGGACACTACAACAATTGATATTTTGGTAGAAAAGGGACCTGTTAAGG
Source organism: Homarus americanus (assembly GCF_018991925.1). Classification (NCBI taxonomy): domain Eukaryota; kingdom Metazoa; phylum Arthropoda; class Malacostraca; order Decapoda; family Nephropidae; genus Homarus; species Homarus americanus. Next base: position 3,986,255 of record NW_024722227.1, read on the forward strand.
TATGTGTTTCCAAAAAATGTTGAAATCCTATACTTTTCAGAAGACTTTTACATGCGAAGATTGCCAAATTGGGAAATATATGAGAGATGTTATAACATAGTAAATTAGATAATACGGTACTTGCCATAGTAATACGTAGTATGATTGGGGAATTAACAATATGTATATTACAGTATGTACTGTATGTATATACAGTGGTCCCTCGGTTAACGAACGCCTCGGTTAACGAATTACCTTCCATAAGAATCTTCATTTCTGTTAGCAAAAAAAAAAAAAATCGGTTAACGAAATTCTTACGAAAACGTGTAAACATGTTTTGGCTTGCTCGCCAGCTGGAAGATTAGTCCGCCAATACAGTTATCGATTCTACGGCTTATATTCATTTCCATTGGAGTAAATATCAAGGTTGTGTTATTCAATATTTTTCCAAGTTCTATATTAAAATTATTAGTCATTTTAACACTTATTTAACATAATTGCAGTACAGTATAGTCTGGATTTATGCGGATTTTGTTTACGCGTTTGGTCATTTACGCGGTGCCTTGCCAGAATGAAATGTTTTAATTACGCAGTAAATTTCTTCATTTACGCGGGAAGCGGCGCGGGCAGGGTGCGCACAAGGTCACCCAGTCATCAAAACATTACCGAGTTCTTCACCCGCCACCCACTACAGCCAGCCCAAGTCAGTGATAGTGAGGATATGGACTTTGAGGGGTTTGACAAAGAGGCCCTACAAGCCTCTGTGGTGGATAGTGATACAATTGATACAAGTGCTACAGGTGAGGGCCAATAATCTGCCCTCTGCCTCGGAACCAATCCCCCATCCCCGTGTGCCCAGCCATCTTTTCTACTAACGTAAGTGTTAAAAAACCTAATATTATTGGTATTTCTCTTAAATATTAATTGTGTGTGCATACCATCATAAAATTACGATATTATTTTTACTACAACATACGTATTGTGTCGGAAAAAGTGTAGTTTGGGGGTCGGCCCAGTCTCTCTTTCAATTAATCCCATATGTTCTGTTATTTCGTTCAAGCGTTTCTCGTTCTACACGGACCTCCACGGGTTCAAATGACCGCGTAAATGCAGACTATACTGTACAGGGAACTAGTTTTTGGTGCGCCCATCAGCCACTTCACTCACCCACCATGGCGTCAGTTTGTGTTCTGTTCAGTGAAGGAAACATCTTGCTTGTGGCTCTCTTGAACACAGAGTATTTTACGTTTTTACAGTACAATTATTGGTCATTCTGAAATTTATTTAACATATTGACAATATATAGCACAGTGCAGTGTTGATTTAAAGAAAATAATCTTGAATTAGACCTAGTGAACTTAAAATTTTATTGGTGAAATGACTGCATCAAGCATGGGTCCCCTAGAATGTGATGTTTCCTCCATCCTCACTTCCTTCTCTTCTCCCTTCTCCTCCACCCCCACTTCTAATTACCACCATCATCATCAACCAGGAGCCTTCTACATACACACCTCAAAGTAAGTGTACTTTACTGCATTTTTTTTTTTACTTTGTACGTATTTTTCGGTGAGCTGGAACCAATTACCCATTGAAACAATGGATTCAGTTAACGAAATTTTCGGTTAACGAACGACCTTCTGGAACAAATTGTGTTCGTTAACCAAGGGACCACTGTAACTATAAAAATAAAAACAAATTTCAACCTCTTTTATAATAATAGTAATAATTAATTAATTACATACATACATACACACATACATATATATATATATATATATATATATATATATATATATATATATATATATATATATATATATATATATATATATATATATATATATATATATATATATATATATATATATATATATATATAAAGGGGCCGTGCATCACCATAGGGACAGCTCTGGCGAGCAGTACCCTAGCCCAGGGAGTAGGGGTTATATAGTCAGCTTATCTCAAAGCCTTGCTGCAACTTAGAATACCATAAATATTCCCTTCAACATAAGGTAATACAGTACAGTATATTATATAAATAATGGTGTTAAGGTTTCTTGAAGCCTTAAAAAAACCTTGGCTTCAGCTTCGAAACTTTTTTAATGTCTGGCTTTGGCTTCTTGGCACTCCAATGGCTTCAACTTTGGCGCCAAAGGCTTGGCTTTGTCCCCATGCTTTATCACGCATAGTGGTGTATCTACCCTATGCCTTTCCTATTGACTGTAATGGCATAACTTGGTAAGCATGTCCTTCATTCCTTGATTTTGATATTTACCCCAGTCCCCCAGCCCTCTGGAAAAAAATTCTGCAGACACCCATGCCCACACCACCTAACTTAAAATCACCACCCATCCAAAACATTTTGTACCTGTCATTCTTACCAGTAGTCAACTTGATTGGTCCTCCTTTCCACCAAGTTTTTTGTGCACAACATACAACCACCTTCCTCTGGCTCAGTCAATAACCTCACCCAGTCTTCCCCACATAGTACCAACATTCAAGCTTCCAACTCGGAGCTCAACTATGTAATGTTGCTCCACTTTACTTTCAAGCAGTTCTCTTTTGTAGGTACAGTGTACAGTGTGGGGTAATTTTTGTGTAACAGGTTTACTTAAGAAGTTGGGCTGTACAATAATATTTATGTAATGTTTAGATATGTGAAATCAGAGTATACCAGATAGATAATTAATTTAATGCTATTTAAAGAAAGGTATGACAACAACACTGAAAGAGTAACTTTTCATGCAAATGGATACACAAAAAAAATAAGAAAAATTAAAACTTTTACTACAACTAGATTGGCACAAATTAATCAACATTATAAGGTACTTCAATGACATTAAACAATTATCTGCAAAACAAAGCACTTTTCTTTCTTTTTAACATCTTTGGTAATATCTACAGAGTAACTTGTGGCCACAGTCTAATAACTGAGATAACTGTTTGTAAAAGACTGGGCAGAAAACAGCATACCTATGAAACAAATTTGTACGATAACTTGACATACTATAGCAATGCTTATGCCATCACACTTGTCTGTTGAATGGAGGAGGTAAAGAGGGATCTTTAAAAAAATGCATTACTCTACTTTCATTAAAATAAAATTAAAGTACCAATTCATAATTCAATGCTCCTATTCATATCAAATATTATATAAATTACAAGTAAACAATACAGTACATCAAGACTTTTGTTACATATAGATAGATTAAACACTAAAAAAATATATTAATGTACCTAACCTGTCATGTTTACATAACTATTATTACAATACACTAATCTAAATTTACTTTTGACACAATCATCATTCACATAAAATATAGCAGCACCTAAAGAGAACATGTGATTTTACACCTTATATCATACTACTGAATAATGATTATATCAAAATACTGAAGTACTAGTCAGCTATTTTCTGGAAACCATTTTACAATGTCTATAAATTGAAGGTTATGAATTAAATCAACTGAAGGTAGAACATAAGAACCCTCCACTGCCCAGCTTAAAGAAATCAAGAAATGGTGGATAAAACGAGTGAAAAGAGCACTTGGCAGTCATGCTACACTAGTTACTGAAAAATCAATTAGTATCAAAACCATACAAATATTGTTATTAAGATCTACTGGTAAAAATAGTCACACTTTTTTTTTTCATGCAATGATTTGAATTCTTATACCTGTACTGTACTATATTCCTGTCAAACTACTGAATTTAAGCTTCTAGTTTAGTTTGACTGTAACAACCTTCAGGAAGGGAAATCTTAATCTCTTCTATATTAATAACCTCTATTTGGAGTTGCCTAATCTCCTTTTCATACAGTGTGATTTGACGTTTTTGCCAACTACGAGCTTCTGTGAGCTCTGTAACTGTAGTCTCTACACCACTTTGGTAGTACGTCTGCCAGGCCTCCTCCAAGCGTTGTTCTAGAAGGTCCAACTCTGAAGGATCAAGATCTGGCGAACGTTCCAGTATATCTAAAATCTCTTGCACCACCTCATAGGCCTCACGCACCCTAGCACTAGCATCATCTGCTCGATCTTTAGCTTGGTTAGCTTTCTCCTGGGCCTCCATGACCTGCTGATAATCTTCTTCTGCTTGTTCCTCATATGTGCTGACCTGAGAGTCGGTCCCTGCTACTCTACTGGCCAGTTGGTCTGCTTCATCCTTGAGAGAGCTAGCTTCAACTTTGGTAGCATCTGCTTTAAGACGCACATCACCAGCTTGTTCACTGGCATCATTTGCAGTCTTTTGTGCTTCCTTAGCAATATCACGTGCATTTTTTGCATCTGATTCAGCTCCCATAAGTGCATCTTCAGCATCACGAGTACGTGCCTCTGCCTCAACAATGAGTTTTTCAATTTCTGCAACACGGATCAGAGCATCCTCTGCCTCACCACGACTCTCCTGGACTTGCTTATCAAACCCTGAAAGAATAATGCATAAAACTGTATTGTAACAAAATAGGATTGAACTAATTAGACAAGCAATTTATTTGTAGGTATTTTAGGGGTTATAAAGACAGTTACTTGCCCAGTTATATCCATGGTTAGCTGTTTAATACGAAAAGGCATTCCTACACCTCTCATAAACCTCTAAGACATATTGATGTTTATATGTGCTGTAGTAAGAGGTTTTTGTTTTTGGCTGTTCTAGAATCTATCCCTTTAATACCTTCACTCCAAAATGCCACTTCCAGTATTTTATTTAGCTCATGCCAGACAATTTCCTTCAGCAAAGAGAGACCCTTGTACCCAAGGGGCTAAAGAAGGGAAGATATCTACCATGTTTCCCAGCCCATAAGACACACATTTTTTCCCCTTAAAAAAGTCCTTATAATTGGCTGAAGGTCAAGTTTAAGATACAAATTTCCATTCCAAAGACATGTAATGAAACTAAAAAAGTTGTGGAAAAATCATTTCAATATTCTAATGTGGCTCAGACAAAGAGAATATAAAACTACAGGGTATAAAATAAGAAAAATGAAGAGCATGGGTGTGTCTGTGTGGTAATTGATCATATATGTGGAGGCAGTGGGTAACTGTGTTACTGACACGCCAGCCCACCACACACAGTGGCAGCTTATCCATGCTGCAGAGCTGTAGTCCCCTCTGTCACTCACTGCCAGACATATGATTCCTCTTCACATGAAGACGAATAATGCACCGACAAACAAATTTCGTAAAGAATTAATTGAATGTTTTTTTCATCATTTACTAACTACATTTTCATTACAAAACCGTAAAAAAATCAAGTGACATTCATAGTAACTGCATGTTTCATTTCCATTTGACACTGGCATCGTATGGTTAACTTGGGGCTGCACGTACGCCCCAGTGTTTGACATGCTTGGTGTGGAGTTGCAGAACACCATGGTGAATAACAGACTGTCTGCAATGACATCCATTGAAAATAAAATAACAGAAATGAAGGACTTTAATGAAAAGTAATGAACCACTTTGCTCCATCAAAGAGCCATCACATTGATTTTATTTTCAAGTAATACCCTGAGAATCCATAGGCAACATCAACACATACATATTGTACACAGAACACCCGAAGTAAGCCAAATTTATGTAATTTTCTGCCATTGTTATGTGAAATTTGCAGTCCCTCTAATACATTTTACCACAAGCTGCCACTGCACATACCCACACAAATCTCGGAGTCAGCTGATGATTGCTACTGTTTTTTTTTATATATTATGCATAAATTTTATTATTTATCATAGCAAAATCTGTTCATCTTTGAATTATGCAATTTGATATTTGTTTGAATTAGGCTCAATTTTTGTTCACTAAATTGTTTAACTCTGATCCACATTGTTTATATAGAATTTTGGTGTTACTAAATTAATCGTTTAACTGCGAAACCATTTATAACAAACTCATTTATTATTATTAGGGAGTGCAGTACAGGGTACTGTACTAGGTATTTACCACCCTGGTGTTTGAACCTGCTTTTCAACCTGTTGTTTGCTCTCCATGCTTTGTTGATGTGTTTGTTCAGCTATTTTATGGTTTCTATTATTCTATGTAATGATAATAAAATTATTTTTTTCACTGTGATCCTGTTAATGTGGGTGTGGTAGAGTTCTTATGACATGGCAAAAGTAGCTATCTGTGGCGACTTAACGGCCCACATGTACAGTATATTTTTGTAGTACAGTACACTATTCACGTTATTTCCTTTTTTAACCTAAGCCTCGGAATTTTCCACAGTCTGGCACTGGTGTGGTCCCAAGCTTGCCAGACTAGTGAGGTTCAACCTTTATATAAAATAATAAAAAAAAAAAAAATGCACATGCCATTTCCAGAAAACAACTGAGAATAGTTCTAATGTAGCTGAAATTTATACAGTAGAACAAAACAGGAGATTTTTTTTCTTCACAGTTTAGAAAATTTGTAAATTGAGAATTTGTAAATTGGGTTCTGCCTGTACACATGTAATGGTTCCTTAAAATCTCACAAATAGAACTCATGTTAGTGCATATATGTAAATTGGATAAATACAGTCGTCAATATGATAACAGTACGCCCAGATAATTCGCAGATTTTTATTTCGCGGTCCTCTATTATTCATGGATGACACCTTGGATGTACCCAAGAATGTCTGTGGGTAGTTTTAATATTGCCGTCATTTTCATGGCCAGGACAGGGAGCCATTCGTTCTAGAGAGTAATTTCCTTTACCTGTACAGTAAGCTCTCATATTTGGACACCTATTTAGACTGTAAAACCTCATGAAATTCAAATCGTCCAAGTAAAAAATTCAACTTCCTATGGAGAAAAAATAATTTGAGTCTGGTACTTTCGATGTTTGACTAAATTTTGCATTATTTACCCTACTTTTTTGGCGAATTACTATCTGTAATAAAGCATCATCCTAATAAACCAACGAAAATAACACATAAAGTTAAATAAAAAATAAAAACAACACAGAAAACGTTCTTGTGTTCTACAGCTTCAGCTAGAGTTGAACCTGATGACTTGGCAACTTCGTCATCCGAGTAAAAACACACACAACAACATTGGCTGTCCTTATGTTTTCAACTTTACCACCACTGGTGAGTAGAAATTTTGTTTTAAATTCAGAAACATTAATTAAAACATGTATGAACAGTAAATAAGTGTTGCTTCTATATTCTTATGTAGAGTAATGATGAAATGCTTTCACATGTAATAATAATAATTAACGGTTTACGTGCACTCACTTTTTTCTTTACCATTAAAGGTTAGCTACTTCTATTGCTCCATTTATTAACATTAAATAACATTACTGTACTACTTAAAACAACCATATTAATTTTTTTACATTCATTTACTACAGCTACAACCAGGGTTTTATTTCCTTTAGTTTTATATGTAGAACCAGTCAGTCACTGGTTTTGTAAACATTAACGAAAACAATGCCGTCTCGTCTCCTCGTGTGTTATAATATTCTCCGTATTATTAATGAATTGTATTGTTCATTTTGCACACTTAAACCAGTAAAACTTTTAAATTGTGGAGTTTTTTTTTTTTTGTCCAAATAAAAAAACGTTGAATTTAAAACTTCGAAATTTGAGAACTTACCGGGTACTGTAGTGTGTGTGTGTGTGTGTGTGTATAGCATAAACACACACACACACAAACACGTATAAATAAATAATACAGGTGTAATGGGAAAATCCCCTCACAAATAATCAGAAAAAATATTAAAAATGTTGAGTCTACCCTCAACTCCATTCCGTGCTTTGTTATTAATAGAGCATGGAGTAGACTTGAGGGTTGGCTCAACATTTTTAAAAAAAAATTTCTGATTATTTGTGAAAATTTCCCAGTATTATTTACTTATGTGTTTCGTTTGTGTCTACACACTTGCACAAGTAAGTCCTTGTTTAACGTTGCCCACGATAACGTTGTTTCGTTATAACGTCGCTATTCTTTAGATACCCATGATTTGGACAACGTCCGTAGATTCAGTATAATGTGGCTCGCCACCCTCCTCCTCCTCTCCACTACCCTCCACACATTCGCTCCACCTCCGCCCATCAGTGAATACAATACAAAATAATTTAGTTTATTTATCTTTTCGGATGTATAATATATACTATTTCCTATAAAAATTCAATTGAATTTCTGTATATGTAATGTATTTTATGGGGCAAAGGGAGGCTGGGGAACGTAACTCACGTATTTTATCTACTGTATTTTTTATGGGGAAAATTGATTCCGTTAATGCTGCGGTTTTCAGGAACGGGACCACGGCGTTAAGGGAGGACCTCCTGTATATACAATATAGGTAAAACAAATCATTGTCCTAAAGGCAAACACATAAGGGAATATACATTTCTTTGTACACAGGTAAAGATGTAACCCCCCCTTCCCCAGGTCAGCAAATGTAATTCGCGGATTTGGCGATTCATAAAAGAAAATTACCTTCAAGTACTGTAAGTGTCTCTTTAGCTTCTTTGAGAGTCTTTTCTGCTTTCTTGATAGCATCCTTGGCTTGGCCTTCTGCTGTAAATGTGTCTGCCAAGAGCTCGGATGTAATCTGTTGTTGTGTGTCAGCCCCGCTGCACCAACTCTGAAGTTTCTGTAAGCTGAGCCTCAACATCCACAAGCAAATTACTACGACTTTCCATCAGCTCCTGTGTCTCAGCCTTAAGACGCTCAGCTTCACGGGTGATGGCAGCAGCTTAAAGGACAAAAGATCATGTAAGTAAGATGGTTATTGTTACTATAGTTTATTTCACTCACTATTAGCAAGCCAAAATAAAAGTATAAACTGTACTGTAAAAAAGTTATGATTATGCCCCCCAAAAAATCATTAAATAAAATAGAGAATTTGAAGTATGAAAAACCATTTCATTGCCATCAGCTGATGTTAGTGAACAATAAGATCCATTCCATTGAATGCTCCAGAGCAAACTGCTCAATTGCCTTGAAACCTATCATTTCACCAGCAGGTACGTACTACTCAAACAATGCCTGTACTGCAGAAGAAGATTCCTACTCAGCACATCTAGAACCTTTAAAGATATTCCCATGGGAGGTTCCTTTAAGGCCAACATATATAATAAGTCGAAAGTCAAACTCTAAACAATCTATGCAACTTGAAAATCCCTAAAGCCATAATTGTGGGTCTTCATGCTCAAACCTTCAGTCCTTAACACTGTTAATAATAGCCCTTTGGGGCTTAAAATAAAAATATAATACCTGTACTTCAATCCTACATTAATGGCCAACAAACTAGTATGGGTACCTGATGAGATCAAGAACCAACTGAGAATACACCCAAACAAGGAAGGCTAATCCTTCCAAGAGCCACAGAGTATGGGATGGTGAAGCATCAGTAAGTTGTCATGAGATGAAATTCCGTCTGATGGTCAGAAACCTCTTCTTACAATGGAGTTGGTTGGCAAAACCCCTCAGAGAACTGGAAGATATGGGACTTCTTATAAATGTTTGCTGAGCAGTTTTATAAAGTGAATAATTAACTGGTAATAAACGAGATAACATGACTTAATGCTCACAACATAAATAAAACTAAGGATTGGGATATGTCTGAGTATAGTAGGATTTACATTATTTGATACCATGAACTGTCATATTATCATGGGAAACTACGTCAAATTCCTTTAAAATAATACCAAGTGGTGCACAGTACACCCTTCTAATACCGGACTAATTCATGCTAACCCTGTCCATTATTGGGAAGGTTCCCCATATACAGTACAATAAAAAAAATTAAATTTCACATCTCTCTCAACCATCAAAAGCACATATTATATAATGTAGTAGTGCATAAAAATTCAACTTACCACTACCACCATTACCATTAACCCTACCTCTCCAACTACTACCACCACTACTGTTGTTGCCATTCTTACAGTATCAGGACAATTGCCAGTGATTAACTGGCACAAAACATGGAACTAACTAAATAGAGAGGAGAAAATAGCTCAGAATTAATACTTTATTTTCATGTTTTATTTATTGTAATAATTATGTACTTTGAATTTGGAGTCATGAGGTGAAAGAAGATTATTAAGGAAACTGAAAGACAGTAGGAGTAGAAAGAACCTGGGCTCAACCAGATCGCTTCATCCTATCTATTGTTTTATTATCTTTGTTTTGCTCCCTTGGGTCTTCAGACCTTTGTATTAGTATTGGTTTATTTTTAGTGCTGCTTATTATACTTTTTACTTATTTATTAATTTTTATTTTTATTTTTTTTACTGTGAGTTAGTGAGCCCCAGGTCCTTGTCTACACAAAATGCACAACTCATACAATTTTTTTTAACACTACAAATCTGTAATTAGAAAAACATTGATAAAAAATTGTTAAGTGAAAAAAAATGTGGATCAGTCAGGGGACAGTTTTCCTAGAACCAATTGGGTTTGGTTACCTAGGTTAGGTTAGCTGTACATAAGATTCACTTGAGCAATGGGGGGCAATTGTCCTAGAACCCTTTCTTACTACTACAACCACTACTGCTACCACTTCCATTACCACATATGCTACCTTTCCCATTACCCTGGTTGTTGCTTTAACCTCTTCCACTTCAACAATCACTGCTTCTGCTATCTCCCCCACTACCACCAACACTACTCTTGCAACCTCTCCCACTACCACCAACACTACTGCTGCAACATCTCCCACTACCTTTAACACTACTACTGCAACCTCTCCCACTACGACTACTACTTTGTTGTCACTCGGAATCGAGTATGACGATCATCCAGCTCTGATACAATGATACAAGTTGCTAAGGATGTCACCTATGTTGGTGAGGTTTAAGGGGACTAAAGAGGTCGTCCGGGACCGGCAGAGTCCTCCATCTAGTGCGGGAGGGGCGGTGGCAGCATCTTTCCGGCGTTGGCGCCTGTCTGCCTCGGTATGCAGTTGGGCTAATTCGAAAGTATTTACACCTTGTGTAGTGCTCCTCCAAGTGTTGCGGTGTGGAGTAATCGTGTCCCAGGTGAGGGGTGGCTTTGGCACTTTTTCAGGTTTGTCTTAAGACTATCCTTCTTTTTAATTGCCCGCCAGTACAGTCATGTATACTATTGTAGTGTACAATATTGTGTATCTGCATATACCCTGGTTTATTCATTAATATATTGTCTAAGTGTACAAGTAGCCAAATTGAGTCATCATATAACACTCAAAGGGAGTAAATAACATTTTAGAAAGGTATCTTCATATCAAAGAATATACAGTGTGTTATAGTGACCCCCGTTGTATGCAGGTCTACTGAAAGCTCTCACACAAATGCATCTAAGTAAATAACCTTCTGATACAGCTTATCCTTTGATTTTCAAGTCATATTACAAATTACATAGTGTTCCATTTTTTTCTATATTACTGAAGATGTTATATTAATCATGATGAACCATAAACAATAAGAGGCCAATCATATGAGAATATAATACTGAACCAATTAGTAAATAAACCTGACAAATGCTGCAACACCTGATCAGCTCCAACCTGCTTACATACTCGAGTGTCTTAGTTTTCAGTAGGCCTATAACAAATCTGATTAGACCACTGTACAGTATTCAGAGTGTTGTTCATTTCATAAGATTTTTTTTATAATCTTCCTCATTATTATTGTTTTGTTTTTAGTATTTCTGGTGACCAGAGCATCTCAAGAGTCCTAAAAAAGTGAATTCCGATATATTGAAGTCAGATTTATCGAGGTTTTACTGTACTACAGTGTCTGCAGGTTCACATCCAAACCCAAAATAGATATCTTACTTACCTTGAGCCTTTAGTTCAGCTGCATCTATTGGTGGGATGGCAATGCTAGAGGCCTCCGTGGATATGGCAAGTGCTTCATGGTAAGTGGCTTTAGCAAGTGTTCTTGATTCATTGGCCACTTGTGTTGTTTTTTCATGAAGAGATAATAGGTCAATTGCTTCACCATTCAAACTCTGAAGATTGATAAATCAGCATCTTAAATTCATTTTCACTCTACTAATACAGGATATCCACATTGAAATGAAACAATTTTGAAGCCTTGTAATTTTTTTTTTGAATAATGCAGAGGAATATTCACAGAGCTCATAATCAGTAAATTTGAGTTTCATTTAGTGTATAGGTACATATCATTACATTTACATTGAATTACACTAGGATATACATTCAACATGTGCACCATTCATAGCACGGACTACAATTTTATAGCACTTAAGCCACACCTTTTGTCTGAAAAATAGCAAAAAATAAAATAAAATCAGCCTGCATTCTTTATGTGAAGTTATTGTCTCCCATAGACTAATGAATCCCCCAGTTACTGCCTCCAGTAGGCTAAATTCTACTTAACCCAACTGAACTGGAGAGATTGTGGAAAACCAATTTGGTAGAAAGATGCCAAGTTTGAATGTGGAAGGAAAAAGGATGGGGGAAGCTAGGTGGTAAAAATTATATTGAAGAGAGGTCGTGAAAAAAGTCCTAATACAGTATACTCTTGATTTACCAGAAGGAATTTTGTCCATTATTTTTCGCTCGATTTAGTGAACTAGTTTGCTAAATTCAGATCAATTCCATGAATATGCTCACACTTATGGAGACACCCCACACACATGATATGTACAGTTGCCAGCAAAAGTCCTCCCACAACTTGCAACACAGGGCTGTGGGAGAATTTTTGCTGGCAACTGTACATTGAATCATTAGAAACATTATTCATGGCTTACCTTAAACTAGGGGGTTCAGTGTTTATTTAAAAAAAAATTCTTTTATTCCAAACTTTTTCCAACTGATAGCCACTCTCTTTTTACTTTCTCCCCCACACCACTTCCTTTCTGAGACTTCTGAGAGACTTTCAGCATGATGTTTAAACACAGTAGTTAGTTGACCGAGGGGTAGCAGTGAGCAACACACACGGTGGTGGCAGGACACAGACTGAGCAGATGTAAACAAAACCCATGCCAAGTGGCGCATTTTGTGCAAAATTTAACAGAATCATGCTCGATTGAGCGGAAATTTTGATTTAACTGAAAGGGGTGGCTCGAATTAGTTCGTTAAATCAAGAAAATACTGTATTTTGTATAAGATTGTACAGTCGACCCTGGTTAAAACGGACTAATAGGGGGGGGGAAGGGTGTCCGTATTAGCCGATTGTCCGAATTAACCGATTAAGGGGTTAATATTGCATAATATTGCATTATATTTCAAAGAAAATGCAGTGAGTTTGTCCTTAGCCTTGCGTATGTCTGAAACTGTCTGCTTTTTAACACCATACTCGTCACAAACTCTAGCCACCGAAGCACCAGCCTCTAACTTCCTTATAAGTTCCAGTTTCTGGTTCACAGAAATGGTCACATACTTCCTCTTCAGCGTATTACTCCCCCTTGAAGACATGATGTAAAATACAAGGCTGAAAGATCCCTAATCACTGAAATATCAACGAAAATTGCAGGGCAACACAACACTGATACTCGAATATGGCGCTAAGTCAACAATGACTGGCGGTCTGGCATGCGGGCCATCTATATGACAATCCCAGAACCAGAAATTTGATACGGAGAAGTCCCTCGCTTAGTTCAGATTTCGTCGAGATTATCCGAAATCCGGATTAAAGGGGTCCGAATTAACGAGGGTCGATTGTACAGCGGAATTTAAAATCAGGTAATCACAGCTAACCCATTTACGAGTAGAAATTTTACATATAAAAAAAGTGATGATGATTATTACTGTCATTATTGGATTTTAGCTTAAAAGTTCTTACTCAATTAAAAAAAAAAAAATTCTTACCTTGATAATGTCCGTTATATCTCGCTGATCATCAATTGCTTTTCGTGCTAACAAGAAAGCCTCATTGGATGTGTTACGTGCATCATAAGCCACCTGCTCAATACTCTTGGCACTATCTTCTTGCCTGTTAAAGAGAAAATGAACTTCAACTTTTGTACATACTAAACATATCAAGAATATTGGGATAATAATTGGAAGGTATTGCCAATGGAACAAACACATGCCACCTCTTCACTCCTCTTTGATGTTTAGCCTTGCATATACGTACAGTTTAGGTGAGTGAATCTTGGTGACCCATTTCAAATGCAAATGAAGTGTATGATTTGTGATTTAGAGAGTGTGGCAATTCTTCCTAACAAAGACCACATTGGTTCTTAAAAGGAAAAGATACCCTCTGCACTATGGTTGTATCCATATTAATGAAGAAGAGTCACTTGAACCATGGTTAAACTCATTGTCTCTATGTCATTCAATCTTTATTTAAACAGAAACTGGTGTTTCCAGAATGCAAACTCCCAATCAAGTCTTATTTGAGCCATGTATCTGTGAGGAGGGAGGGGAATCAAGTCATTCAATTCATCCTAAACCATAAAATGTAATCTCATGATTTAATCCCACAAAATTCTGCTAGAGAAAGGGAGGAAGTGGAAATAAAAGACTGAAACCTACACAGAATGTGCCCCACCCTGTACATTTGGCTAGTTAGAGAAGTAGGTGTGTTGGCAAGGAGATTCATTTTTATAAGATCCATTTAGATACTCCAACATGTGAATCATGGTAGCACAGGGGCAGATCCAGGATTTTATGAGGGGATGGATCATCACAGAGACCAATGCAGCACATTGACCTCGCCTAACAGTGCGATTAGAATCAATGTATCTTTGGTAATGTACACATGGAAGTGTCAGAGTCATCAGTGCTGAAACAAATACATAGCGTCTTCGGTCCTGTCATGGTAAGGCACACGGTCCCACCAGGAGAGTTTTACCCAAGGCTTCATAAGTAGGTATTAAAAAGGCCTTGAGTAATAAAACACTAAATCACAAATTCAACAGTGTAATAATCAGTGAGCAAAAATATAAAACATATATGGAGTCAGATACTTGGGTTGGCCTTGGTCACCTTGCCTAAGAATATTTACTATGACCCAGGAAATCCCTTCCCTTATTATAGTAATCTCTTCCCAAACTCAGCAACTCAGGTACAGTAGTGGATTAGCAGTAACTTTAACGGAGCCAAAACTTGACCACTCCCTCCCAATACACAAGTGCCTATAGTTGATATTCAAGGACCAAGTGGCCACCCAGTTATACAGGGAGTAAAAAATCATGAACTGAGTGCACACATGCACTGCCAGTCCTTGTTTGAAACTATACTGAGAATGGTGACAGTTGTCACCGAAACAATTTGAAATAAACATTTCGTCTGTCATTGTGGGTTTCCTTTCTTACAGTCATTAAATTATTTAATGAAATGTATGGCGCAAAGACAAGTTAGTAAGAGATATGAAGCATAATTTAACAGTTATATACTGTATTTTGGCCTTTGGTACAGGTGCTCCTCTACTTATGAACATTCGACTTACGAACTTTTATTGATGGGAACAAACCTGTCTATATGTACTGTCTGTGAATCATTTACAGTGAATGGTAACTGCCCAGTACATGCTCGCAGTAGGCTGACCTTACCAGTTAGCTACTTTATCCTGGGTTTGCTCACTGTACCCCTAGATTCTTTATGGTGCTACATCAAAAGCAGAACTTCATTCACTATACAATACTACATATGCTGTTTTAAATCTAAAATACCTGATGTAAATGAAAATTTAAAGATAATTTTCTTTTCTTTTTGCATCTATTAACATCGCTGGTGGCATTGTTGCCAAGTTAGACTCCTCACTGTAGCCACATCCTCCTAGGCCTCTTCTTACCAGGCCAAGCTAAGTTATGGTTATTTTTCAACTCTTTAATCTCACATTGATATACTGTACTTAACTTTCTTAATTATTTTTTTCACTTAGTTACAAACACAATCAGGGGCAGATCCAGGAATATCAAAGGGGGTTCCCAAAAAGTTGTGGGTGGGGGAAAATGGCAAGCCCACTCAGCTGGGGGTCTTTGGGGGTGCTGTAAGAACCCCCAAAAAAAATTTAATTCAGACCAATATCATTGGCTTGTTAAGGCCATTTTGAAGCCATGCACACTTGATATCAGGAGATAATCTGAAGTCAATAATAATTACTTTTTACTATACAAAAATGCCCGAGTACAAAACTGCTTTAAAGAAAAGGTATTGGAATTTTCTGATGAAAAGGGGGCTCCAAACCCCCAGGACACCCCCTCTGGATCTGCCCCTGACAATCCCTCATATGTAATGTGGAAAAAAAAATAAAAGAAATACTGTACAGTACAGCACAGTACTGTAACTATCATAAGGTAAAAAACATAAAGGAAATAAATATTTCTTTGTGTGTGAAAATTAACACACTGAGTGAGGGAGTGGGAAGCAGGGTGTGGCAGTCCCATTGCTAAAGGGTTGGCAGAGTCGGCATCCTAGTTGGGCTCCGTTGCTATGGCGAACTTTGAGGCCATGCAGCCATTATCTATGCAAATGGCAGGTGTGTTAAACTTTCATTCAGCTTTTCCTTAACCCTTAAAGCCCGGGTGACATTCACTAAGGCGACCCCGGGTGACTTTTCTTAGCTTTCTTAATTTTCACAGCATATTTTGAATGTCGTGGCGGGATGAAATACAGAAGTACGGGATATTTATTTACTTAGCAACTCAACTCGCACGTAATATTTGTCTCAAGTCTAGTGGTCCAGTTACCCACCAACTATCATGATGGATGCATGTCCTCTGACGACTTGTGACCAGCCTCACCCCTCCACTCCCTAGACAGTAATGTTATTCATCAAGAGTTGCTTGATTTGAGCGGCACTGATATATTGTAGTACAGTACTGTATTGGGGGACAAAGACAGTAATGAGGAGGAAAAGGACCCAGATGGTGAATTTGTTGATGTGGCCAGCGGTGAGGACACTGATACAGAAAATGGTGCTCACTTTCCCTCCCCACCCTGCCAGCCACCCCCTCAGAGAGGTCATGGTCGTAAGTGCCGTGGTGACCGTGAACATAGGGGACCATGTGCATGCCAGCCACAACAGTACATCTGGAGTGACTGCACTAATTTTACACCTGAAGTATCAGTTTTTATACTGGATTTTTTGTATTTATTTTATTTTTTCGAAATATACCGGGGAGTCGGCGGGTCTTACGATGCTCCGAGCATAAGGGCTAATGGTTATAGCAGCATTTTTTTGTCTAGGTAATAAACAAATGTTGCTGGAAGTGCACAATTTTTAATTAACATATGGTTTATGAATGCTGAGAAAGGAGGTATAGGGAGTTGTTTGTTTGCTTTTAGTTTTTGGCTTACCATGTAGGTTGTTACTCTACATCTTTGATAAAATTCCTCATTTTATTTATTTTTTTTTATTATGTTTGGTATCTACAGGATTAGGTTGAACTTACAAATAAACCTCAGCAATGTAACTTGTTCATAAGTAGAGGAGTATCTGTACCTATAATGTCTTATCAGGCTATAGGCACCTACTGTATGTTGTCATGAGGATTTTAACATGCTGGTAAATCATGGGTTGCTTATTAATGACCCATAAAGCTGTAAACCACGATTACATGCATCAGGTCTTTCTTAAACATAAAAAGTTTTTACTTACGAATCGGCCAAAGAGCGAGCTTCTCGAGCAATATCAGACATGAGTGCAGATTGCTGCCCAAACTGATTGGAACGATCAAAGGCCTTGTTCAGAGCATCATTTCCTTGCACATCCAAGTATATTTGAGCATTCTGTGTGGAAGAATAATACCAAAGACTTTTTGAATTATCATATGATTTCACAAAGTCTTTATATATCTTACAGAAAATCCCATTTTCATGAAGTATCTTAGGACCAAATGAATTTTCCTCAACAACAGAATAAGGTAACAGAATAAGGTACAGTAGTGTACCCTTGGAATTACAACTACGATACTGTATAGTGAAATACACAAACATTAATAATCTTGGCTAGTAAACTCTGCAACACATAGAGAAACACTTTGACCTTGCTTTCTTCTGGTCTCCAAGCATTTCTTCTATGCTGATGACTAGTTGGTCAGTGTCACTAATGCTTTAGCTTATACAAAAGTTATTTCTGAATTTACTAAGCTAATGTATCAGTTCTTCAATCTCCCCTTTACTTTCTGATTCCCACAATATTTTACTTAAGTCTTCTAGGCTATCAAGGCATTACTATTGTGTCTTTCAATAAGGTACATTACTGGGATTGCTAGATACTTCCGCCATGATGACAAACAATACTGGTGGAGGGAGGGACCAATGAAGGAAAGAAAAGTTGCCACAAGTCACAATAGATAACTTGAGTTGAAATCAGGCACCAAACTTTGAAATCATGGAGTGGAAAAATTTTTATTATACAGTGACCCCTCGGTTAACGAACTCAATCCGTTCCAGAAGGTCGTTCGTTAACCGAAACCATTGTTTCAATGGGTTTTGGGTAATTGGTTCCAGCTCACCCAAAATTTCCTAAATTCAACAAAAATGGTAGAAAAGTTCACTTACTTTGAGGTGTGTATGTAGAAGGCTCCTGGATGATGATGATGATGGGAATTAGAATGGGGGTGGAGGAAGGAAGAAGAAGGCATTGGGGTGGAAGAGAAGTAGCCCCATGGCACCATTTCACCCATAAAATTTTAGTTCTCTTGGTGTATTTCAAGATTATTTTCTTTAAATCAACACTGCACTGCATTATATATTGTCAATATGTAAAATATATTTCAAAATGACCAATAATTTGCTTGGAAACACAGAAAAAAAGCGTTTAGTTGAAGAGTCTCAAGCAGATGTTACCTCCAGTGAAAACAGAGAGAGACTAACGCCTATTTGCTGTTAAGAGACTGGATGCAGCGCATTAAACTAGTCACTTTACCTTCAATTATGTTCAATAATTGTTAAAATGACTAAAATTGAATATTAAACTTTTAAAATTATTGAATAGTATAAACTTCTTGATATTTACTAAAATAGTAAGAATTTAAGCCCTAGAACCGATTAATGTATTGGCAGACTGATACTAAAGCTGGTTGCCGGTCAGTGCAACCGAAAACATGTTGAGGTCGGTTCGTAGAAAATTCATTAACCGAATTTTTGTTCGTTAACGGAATTGAAGATCCTTATGGAAGGCAGTTCGTTAACCGAAATTTCGTTAACCAAGGCGTTCGTTAAATTAGGGGTCACTGTATTTTGTCATTCTATTTTTTCTTTTATCTTAAATTAAGTGATTTTAGATGTATATAAGGACTTACGCTATGATATAGTGGGATTTTAAACATTGTTCTGTAAGTAGAGTATGCACATAGCATGTTTTCCGACTTACATTCAAATTCAACTTAAGCGTCCTCAAGCGGAACTCATTAAGTAACCCGGGGACTATCTGTATACACATATCAGAAAATATAAAATACTCCGGGCCTTTGCTTGTATCACAAGCATGCTGACAGGAACACTTCAGTGAGTTTGGTGTTTCGATGCACATGCTCAACATTTGTTCCATTCTCTCCATAATCAAACTTCTGGAATACAAGGTCTTAGAAGCACGGATTAAAGTTCCACTCCTGGCACTCCCCTTGAGCTTCTCTGCACTATCACGAATAGTCCGTTAAGTAGATTCACTAAGTTCAAGGGCATGTGTAATATCAGCTGTTCATTCACCTCACCTAACATTTAAACACATCCATCCTAATGTCAATAGTGATGGCCTTATGCTTTTTAGCATCACTGGTACCAGGAGAGCTTAATGGATGCTTTAGTGACATGATGCAAGAAGCAAAACACGTGCACTATACAGTATACTGCTGCACAAAATACTGTAGTACTCAGTCACTATACAGGTAGATTGTATCCATGTACTGTATACCCCCGCCATGCATATGTGTACTTTTCATATGGTGCTGGCAACATAACACCACTGCAATGGCAGCCCAATGATGATGTTTGTCAATGATCGCATTATTCCAAACATAAACCCACGTAAATTTAAAAAAAAAAAGGTGTAAATGGACCGCATGCATTATTCTAAAAATAGCATAAACCAAACACACGTAAATCAAGAAGTACCTGTACTGCACAACATAGATTGTATGTGAAAACAGCTGTGAGTGAACTAACAAGCTTGTGCAATGGACAGCAGACAATGAACTAAGAGTGCCATGATGCAAGTTTGTGGAGATAGGCTGCGAGATACATCAACCAATCACAGGCATCCCACACAGTAACAAGACCGTACTGTAGTAGCCTATCGTAGCTCACGAGCAATTTGAGCCTACCCACCTATGCTCCAGGCACGCATCTTTGCATTGAAAACATGATGCAATCTCTTGGAAATTCGTTCCCATGCCCAAAATGGAGAAATTTTATCCAGAATTTCTTGAAATAAAAAAATAAATAAAAAATAAAAAATTATATAAAAACCTGTCTATTGGAAACTTCCAAGGATTTTTTGACAAAAATTTAATTTTCAATAATACTCCTTCCATGAATAATCATGGTACATTAACTTACCATCTGAAATTTATTACATTTTGATTAGATGAAATACATGTACAGCATTATTACTTACTGTAAGAGCTTCTCGAGCTCTCTGAATGATGTCTTCAGCTTGTGTAATGTTAAACTCTCCCATCAATGCCAAACTTGCCCCACACTGCCTGTCGTATTCCCTTAAGTATTTCTTTTACGCCTTTGATACGTTCTTCTAGCTCCACAATGTGTTGTGCCACACTCTTGTCACCTGTTAAAAGACTACAATATTAGAATGTGGCATGCAGTTTTTTACATTTACCCATCAAAATAAATTAAAGACCCAACCTAGAAAATGAAAAGTAGAAGTTCTCTAGTTAGCCAATCTTTTCAAAATAATAATAGTGGAAATTATTTTGCATAATTCCACTTAATAATATTAAATTGTAAATAAAACCTCGAACCAACTTGCCTTGAAACCCTAAACCACATTCGGATACTCCTGTGGCGGGTTTCTGTGTGAATTCAATGTGAAAAAGGCTTGTTGTCAAGAGTAGATCTTAATTCTTACAATAATGGACAAGTTGATGGTTCTGGGTAAACACAAGAAATACACTCTGCCACATTCGTGAGTGATACGGTATATATAATTTGTAGTAAAAGTTTAAAATCCAGCTATAATAGTCGAGATGGGTTTATTTCTCTAGAAACAGGGCCGCCATTTGCAATGATGTCACTACCTTCAAACTCACCACTGCAGTCATAGGTAGTAGAAAGGATGGCCTCTTCAGACCCCAAATGCCACGTTCAGGTAAGTTTTAAGGGGTGTTTTTTATGGTCTAAGTCATGGACATTTCGTAAGTGAAGAAATGTGCCATGAAGAGCAGCTTCAAACATAAGTTGGATGGATATACTGTATGAGCGATAGGGATTGAGTGTAAATGGGACTGCCCAGTATGGGCCAATAGGCTCGCTGCAGCTTTCTCTATTCCTATGTTCTTTTGGACATAAAAACTCCCATGTTCAAATCAGCTCAGCTGTCATGTATTCTTACCCAGTAGACATTTTCTCTTTTTTTCAGTGCATTTGCTGAGTATATCAGTACTAGATGGAGATATGAGTAAATTTAGAAGTAAATAGTCTTGTTATTGTTTTGATGATTCACTAATGAACCACTGGGATATATCATCATTTATATTAATTAATGGGTAAAATTTTACTTTAACTACCATAAGTATTTGGATGTTTAGATTCGAGATAGGCTAAATTGGGTAAATTTTAAGTTTTGGTCATCCTGTACTTAGACATGCAGACTGTTTTTTTTCTGGTGGTTTGCGATGTGTTATGAACGATTTAGACTTCATTTCTATCGTGAATCACTAATTTTGAGTTACTTCCCCACTTACCGATGTATGTTAAGCTAACCTTATAACTCATCATACCCTGACCTAACATATACAGTATTACCCCGCTTTACACGGTTTCACTTTCCGCGATTTCTCATTCTCGCGGTACCTTGCCAGAACTGGTTTCACTTTCATGAGTGCATCTACTCATATCGGCGTGAAGTATAATTTTTTTATTTAGCTCATAAAATTCATACAAATTACCAGGCCAGAATATAATTTACATTGCTGGAATTCTTACAATATGATGATCATTTTGAATATAAACATCATGGATTTTGCATTAGACATAAAAATTTTAGATCTAATGTAATAATTTGGTTTACACAAAGCAAGTATTTTTATCTTTTGTGCAAAATATATGAAGTTTACATTCAAAATATTCCCTGACCTGCAGGAATCCAGAAATATCAATTATATTATCCTAACTTTAGTCTAAGGTATTATTTATTACTAAACGTTAAAATCTTGTGTTTCACCCAATCATTTCTCAGAGGTAGGGGCCAGTGAGCTGGGAAGAGGGGGATTTGAGTCCATTATTTGAATGGACATTAACCTGGCGACTGTATTTCTCTTAAATATTGTGTGAGCATACCATCATAAAATTTAGATGTTATTTTTACTACAACATAGGTATTGTGTCGGAAAAAGTGGAGTTTGGGGGTCGGGCCAGTCTCTGTGGAATTAATCCCATATGTTCTGTTATTCACTTTCTGCGGTTTTCACTTTCCGCGGTACCCTGTGGGTTCAATTGACTGCGTAAATCGGGGTATTACTGTAATCTGTACAGTATTTTCTTATGCGTCCGAAAAATATTTTGCGACAGAAATCCTGAAGAGAAAATGTGTCTTATTGTTTAAAGTACTAAATGCAATAGTTAGAATCTTAAGGTTCCCAAGATGACCAAAAACAAAATAATACCAATATTGTTTGGAATGTTTATACTATGAAATTTGTTGTATGGGCAGCTAATATCCATTGAATTAGTTAATGTGCTTAGTAATATTTATATATTCAAAATAGTATTACTGTGTTATACAGTAAAGCACAATTAATTATCTAATAATATTTATTTACAGAGCCGATCAGCTGCTGCCTCCTGCTGGGAAGCTCGCCTTGGCTCGCCCCAGCCAGTGATGTCACAATCAATCACAGAGCTTTTTGCATTCACGTGACTTTTTAGCAACTTTAACCCTTATTTTTGACATTTTGACCCAATTTATTTTTAAATATAATTACCATAGTGAATTTAAGCATTTTCTTTACCCATTGACCTGCCATCTTACGAAAATATTCCGACTGTCAACTCGTCCATTCCGAGAAGAAACAAAATGCAAGAGAAACATTTTACATGGAATTGAGAAGGCTGGAAACATCCAGTGATAGTGAGAGTAGTGTAGTGAGAAGCTGGGCCAAAATAAACAATGTAATGTTGAGCTCAGTTGACAAGTTGTGTGGCTGGACAAAGGGCTCAGCCAGGCATGCCATAACTTGGTGGTGGACTGATGATGTAGACAGCAATAAAGAAGAAAAGAATATTGTATAAGGCCTGGAAGAAGGTGTGGTAACAGGGTGTGGTAACAAGGTGTAGTACCTGGAGGCCAAATGTAGGGCCAGAAGAGATTTACAAGGCTAAGAAGCATGAACAAGATACATTAGTAAATATGGTAAGTTGAATAGTACAGATGCAAGAGGAGTGGTATTCAGAATAGCCAGGCAAATAGTGTGTAGAAACAAGGATGTTGTTGGTGAGTAGTGTGTGAGAAATGTAATGCGTGCTATATTTATAAAGAAAAAACTTTCACTTTTATTCTTGTAAATATACTATAACTGATTAGTAATACTGAATAAGTATATAATTTATTTCTGATTATGTAATGTGCAAATATACATATACCTCTACCCTAGTTGCTCAAATGGATGTTGTTTTTACACACAGCGGTGTCAAGATTTCAGCTTCTTTCCAACTGCTGATAACAGACAATCGTTGCCACATATCTAAGCCCTAACAACATCTCCGGTCTTTGTTACCTCACAATGGATTGGCGGTGTGGCGACTTACTCTAACGACTGGCAGCGGCTAAGGTAAATGGCCTCCCTTGACTCTGTACACCAAGTCTCCAGAGCATAGATATATTTTTCTACACAAGAGTGTTTGATTTCCCCTGAACACTTCCAAGGTACATGGAATAAAGAAAGTATAGACAAGAGAGAGAGAACAGTGTCTACCAAATCTACCAGATCGCTTGGGACTACCAGACAGTTATACAAACACTGAAGTACATATATGACAAATTATACTTCTACATTAATATGCCCAACAGTAATCAAGCCTCAACAAAGGACCCTATTAGAAATAAGCATGTGATAGTTTTGTAAACTAGCCTTAGTCAAAATGCCTTAATGCTTACAATTGTTGCATACTTGCACTGTCTGGGTACACTGGAAACTGTATACCGCCATTGTTTATGGACATGTATATATGCAATGTCTATACACATGCTGAATTGTATGCCTGCATAGTCTACATACTGGTATATGCCAAACCAATTGTAAACATGGTATGAAGATTTTATTGAATAAATATTACTATTATTATTATTATTATTATTATTATTATTATTATTATTATTAATATTCCTCTAGTGTTTTATTAACAAATTACAATCATTAAGTGAACGTAAGGATAAAGATTTAAGTAAATAGTATGTAGTTACCTGTTTTCCATAAAAAAATAGTTTTGCACAGGTACAATTATCCATTACAGTCTTTTATATGCAACTGAAAATAATCAACTTCATTTGTATTATTAATAGAATAAGTGCCACACATTGACTGTTGGGTTAAGCCAAATGCAGAACCTGCAAGCATTTACCAGGGTAAATTTAAAAGCAATTAATAGAAAACTTACCTCCAGAGTGCGCTGCTTCCCGAGCATCATCCCATAGCTGTTCCACTTGACTTATAACTGTTGCTAAAGTTTCTTCAAAATCTTCATCGTTAAGTACAGTCGGATTGCTCACAATGTCTGCTAGAAGACGCTCCAACTCGGCCAATCTCTCACGATGTATGCTCACACTATCCAAGACAAGACTGTAGCATGGAGGGCAGTCTGTGGAGTAATTACACCAGTAAATTATGATATGACAGCCAGTATTGTACATTCAAATACCAAAAATGAAGGATTGAAGTAGATAATTCCATTTTATGAATGAGAAAAGATCCAAGTGACCTGTGAGAGCCTTGCTACTACAGTCATTACATGAAAAATTGATCCTGATAATCTTACTTTCTTGTGGAGCCTTGCTGTTGCTTGGCTGTTCATGTAAAACAAGATAATTACTGGTGGCTTTTTCAGTCTTGGGGCCATTACTCCCCTTACCTTCATCCCAGGACTGATTTATTGACCCATTTTGAGTAAATTGATCATGTGTCCCTTCACACACCACTCCCTAAAATGGGAAGGGTTTTGTTTGACAGTTGCTTTCTAGAGAACAAAGGTCTTACAGTTCAAAATCTGTTCTATCAGCATGCTTCATACCAAGACAATGCCTGCCATCTTTAAGATTCAGAACAGATGTGTCACTTACAGTTCAGTTTTAGCAGACTAGTTCACTAACCTATTGGAGAAAAATTTGTACAGTTTTCAAGACACCTGGCTAAAAGCCTCAATAAAATATTAGAATTCAGGACCAATCCTTCATTTCCAGTATATGCCCTAAAGCCAGGTGGTTCTTATAAGCCTAATCCATCTACAGGTACATTACAAGAAGGGGGAAGTAATACAAAAGCTCCAGTTTAGAAACACCCCCCAATATCAATGGGCCACATGTTCCCATGGGGATGCATTCAGTGAAATTGTCTCCAAAGACAAGAACAAGGTACCGAAAATAACAGAATGAAAGAGTAAAATGAAGTAAGCAGTGTGTAAACGTTTGATCAGTTGACAGCAAATATAGATAAATGGCCCTTCTACTCTCGAGTTTTGAGTGGCATTTTCTTAACTCAATAGTCAACTATCCAAGTATGTACAGCATGCCCTTCAAATTCAATGGGGTTAGGTTCTCAAAATGGCCACAAATTGTCAAATAACATTTGCTGACCATATGGGAAAGGGGGGTACATTTTTACTTGTGTACAAAGAAATGTATATTCCCTTTATGTGTTTGCCCTTAGGACAATTATTTATTTTACCTGTCTTGTATATGTGTGTGTGTGTGTGTGTGTAGACACAGCACAAAAACACATATGAATACCCTGTTTATTATAATGGGAAAATCTTCTCACAAATAATTAATCGGAAACAAATGTAGTATTAAAATATAACTCCCTAGCAAACCTTGTGTAAAGTGGGGTATCAAAGTTGGGTCATTCTGTAATTCTGTTACAGGATATCTGTTTAAATTTATGGTATAGACAGACAGAAAAACCAAGAACTTCCAAGACCAAGAATTGGGTTATAGGGTAGTGTCATCATTACTAAATGGATACAAGGAAAAGAACCATATAACATATGTGGATAATTTTCTGATAATCTGAAGGCAAAGAAATTTGGTGCATATTGTACAGTGTATGCAAATAGAAAAGGATTACCCATAGAAAGGAAGACTCTGAAAATAAAGTGTGGGGAACTCCTAACAAATTGCTTTGGAAAAAGCGTAAACTTTCAGGGTCTTCTATTTCTTGGTCATGTTCTTTCCCCTTGCAGACCTTTTCTTTACTGTACCCACAATTTATGGTAATAATCCATGTACGTACAGTAGTGTATCATGTAACAACAAGAGTGAGGATGAAAGTTTTCACTTTGGTCTTATAAATAGGATTAAGTGGGGTTTGAAGAAAAGCAGAGCTTGGGCCCAGGTCCCTCAATGAGCCCCAGGCCTGGGGCCTGCAGCCCCTTCTGTCCCTTCCTCTCATTAGGCCTGAATGGAGGTATTTTCATGTAAAACATAAAAAAGTCTTATAAAAAAAGCTAATTTCTGGGAAAACTAATTTTTAACTAGACACCCAAACTATACTACTGAACCTTCTTACCAAGTGGATATCCTATGGAACCTTGGTTTCAAATTGAAGGATAATCTAATTTTTGAATCATATTGTTTTTGTGAACTCCTAGTCAGAAGTTGGGGCCCCAAGGGCCTGGGGTTACAACATCTAGATCTCTGAAGTGTACAGTTGCAAAATCTTGAACAAGGTTTTAAAAATAGAAAATTTCTGACACCAAATGTGTTAAGTTGAGTGAACCATAAACTGCTGTACAACATAAGATGTAAAATAATTTTTTTCAATAGTCCAGTCACTTGTGCATATAACATACTTGTACTTACCAATGCAACCAGCTTGTTTGTCAAAAGTATTCTCCCTACAGCGATCACATCTGCGACCATCAACATTTTCTCGGCACTGCAAGTAAACATAATTAATCTAATAATTATCAACCTTTATATAATCCAGTGTGAAGAGACTGATAGTTAGTTAGCCATGCATTTGTCACATCTGATTTAATGGTTAAACAAATAAACAATTGCAAATCAGAAGGTAAAATTCCACTCTTACCTTAAAAGAAATAAAGTATCTACAAAGGATACACCTAATAAATAAAACCCAAAGTTCATTAAATAACCAGCATTTAAAAATCAAAGTACCATCCTCATATCTAAGGGTTGGCGACTACAGTCTTCCTCTCTAAACTGTTCTCGGGCCATTTTTACCAACCCTCTAAGATTTTGTATCTCTCTGGGGTCCCAGTTTTTAATTTCATTCATCCATCCTAGTCTCTGCCTTCCTCTGGCCCTCCTACCCTAACCTTTGCCCATTAATATTTCTGCTATTATCCCCTTATCCCTAATTATATGACCAAAGTATCTAACTTTCCTTTTTCTGCACATTTCAAGAATTTCTCTTGAAGTTTTTGCTTGTACAGGTACTTCTTCATTTGCTTTCCTGTCAGTGTAGCTTATTCTTAGCATTCACCTACAACACCACATTTCAAAGACCCCAAATCTCTTTCTCGTGTCTGCTGAATCATGCATCTGACCCAGCCAGAATTAACCCTTTCTCCAAAAAACTGAGACCAGACATCTACTGACCGTGGTGGTGACCAGAAGTCTATTGACTGTGGTGGTGACCAGAAGTCTATTCACTGTGAGTTAGAGTTACTTGCATGGGATGGTTGCTCCAGCTACCATTAGGTCAGAGCCTCCCAGGGCCCTGTGCCTAAAGCCTACATGGGCATATTCATAAATCCTTCTAGACAGGACCAGGCTATAAATATCTGAATTTAAGTATATTCAAATTTATATACTGTATAATCAAATGTAAGAAATGAAATATCCAAAACTATGTACACCAATATATTCTGGAAAGAACATAACTTACTATAAAAAACTAATTTCGTGAGACATACCGGACATTGACCAGTAGCATCACACTGAAAGCGGATCCAATAGGGTCACAATCACAGGGTTGACAGCCATCACGAGAAAAGCCATAATGGTATGGCTCACACATGTCACACTTCTGTCCTACTACACCTACTTGACAGAAGCACTGGCCTGTTTGTACATCACAAGTTCCATTTAATGCACCTGTTAAATCACAGCCACATGGTTCACAACCCTGCAAAAAAAAAAATAAAAAAAAATAAATTAACCAATAACAAAAATCTAAAATGCAGGATATTACTTTAAAAATTTTGGGAAGCAGAGTAACGAATAAGATTAAAATTAATTTTCTATTTAATCCAAACCAGGGTTGGCAATTTTAAATCATTTTTTTTTTAAATATCACTCTGGTAATTTAAATCAGTATACTGAACAGTATGAAGAAAATTTAAAGAACAAATTTTAACTACTAATTAATCACTGCAGTATACTGTAGGTAACACAAAAAATTATAATAAACTTTGCTGTTAATTTCTAATTTAAAAAGTTTAAAGAATTTACATATAACTATTGATTAGACAGTGGATAAGTGTGCCATATAAGCTTCTTTATTGGAATGTTTGAAGTATTTTTTTCTGATTGGCATCAAGCTAAAAGAGCAACCACATCAGCTGTATGCTACGTCACTATTCTTCTCAAAGGGTGCAAAAAGGATGAGCTAATGATATAGACACTGTGCTTGAAGCAAGTGGTAGAGATTCAGTTTGCCTAACCGTGATACAGTCCAAAAGACATCCTGTAGTTATTTGATGAAACAAAGTAAACAAACATTTGTAGAAATACTGTATAATATCTATTATTTCTATAAAGCAACAATAATTAGTTTCAATTTTTATTCCAATAGAAAGAATTTAAGTTACTGATGGTTATTTTGAATTAGGAAGAGTTAGTAATCATGGTCGGGACTGGTTAGAATGATTAGAGGTGGTTCTAGAGCACACAAGAATTTATGGCAACATTTACAGATATTTTTGAAGTATTACTAAAATTCATATCTGATAGGAAGCTGCACCCATATTTGTATTTATTATAATTTTTTTGGGGGAACTGTGCGGCTTATATTCATCAAAATACGGTACATTATATACATGTAGTGATAATCCCTGTTAGTTGGAACAACTGGTGTAAGAACATTTCTGGGCATTGAGACTAATTTTCTTTTCTCTGGAAAAAATTGCATAGTTAAAGAATTTTTCTGTTCATTAGTGAAAGTTTCCACATCTAAACTATGCACCTAGTACAGAGCACCATTGCTACGTAGGTTTAACTACAGTCGGACACTCACAGAGCCATTTTTATTTAGGCAAGCACTACTATACACATACAGTACAGTCTTTTGGAAATACACAAGATATACAAAAATCCTGATAATATTCAGGTTAGGTACTAGAAGGCATCATAAATTATCAAATTTCTAATTGTAGTTTAATTTATTTAAATAGAAATAAGAAATATCTCCAACAGCCAGAATTGAAATTTTCTCGGAAAATCATTCCCAAAGCCAGATTTTCCAAGAGCCACATTTTCTGGAAAATTCTCCCAGCACCCAGAAAAAAAAATTCCGGGGATGGGGGGAGTTCTCCTCGGGGTTTGAGAGATGAAAAACAAGCGCATTTTCCGGAAATTCCAAGAAAATTTTTTCGGTACCTTGAAAATTCTCCCAGCACCCAGAAAAAAAAAATTCCGGGATGGGGAGTTCTCTCCGGGGTTTGAGAGATGAAAAACAAGTGCATTTTCCGGAAATTCCAAAGAAAATTTTTTTTGAGTACCTTGAAAATTCTGGAATATTCCGGGAATGGGGGACATTTATCTGGATGCGAGAGATGATGTAATGTACCATTTCTGGAATTTCCAAGAAAATTTTTCCATTACCCAGAAAATTCCGGGGAAGAGGGACTTTTTCCAGCTTTCAGAATGATCTGTACCAGAAATATCTCATTCCCAGAAGTACTCTGCACTAATTATTTACAGCTAATGGAGATATCAATGTAGTTTGGTTCCACAGGCCAAGAAACACCCATAAACTGTTCCAAAACAGGTTTAACAAACACTAAACATCATTATAAAATACAGAAAAAAAACACAGTAACACGTAGATATTGTACAAAAATTAATTCTATATTGCATTAATGAGGTCGGAGGTGGAGGGCCGAGCTCTGCCTAGGAATGGGAGGGAGGGAGGGGCTGCTCAGTCCACCACACACTGCTCTGCCTCCCACAAACAATTCACTTACTATTATCATTTTTCTTATTTTGTAGTTGTGTATTATATATTCTTTATTTCTAAGTCACAGTGGAGCATTGAAGTGATATTCATATTATATTTTCTTTATTTACAAGGCAAATTAAAGCAGTGAAATTATATTTTCCACAACTTTTAAGGTTTTTTATGTAAACACTCAACTGCGGCAATTGGTGCATACTCATCTGCAAATTAAGAATATTTGACCACAAAATTGAAAAAAAAGGGGAAGTAATAGAGGTATCCACGAATTTAAGAGCTTGATTTTATATTTTGTGATTTATCAAGACTCCACCACCATTTTATGATTGAAAAGTGAACAGGTGGTTTACAATGTACCATAGAGGTAGAACAGAGCCACCCCTTGTTATGCCTAAAGTACAGTATCCTAGCACACTGCATCGTATGGTAGTTCGATAGGCCATTTGTTAAGAGAAAGAATACTCTCGACCGGTATACATGTGATTTGTTAAAATTAAGTTAAAGCAGACTGTGACTGGAAACTTATGAGGGATGTAAAGGTGATAGCAGGGTAAGAATGTGCCTTGCAGGACAGATTACTTGTGTGTAACATGTTACTAAAAGGAGCAGAGAATGAATGAAGATATTTGTTCTAAGAAGGAGAGTTTTTATATTAAAAGAATACAATATAAAGGATGTATTTTATACTGTGTTGAGATGAATAAAAGTGGCCAGTGACAGTGGAAGGGTAGTATATTAAGTTGATGGGCCACAAAATTGACTTTGATTGTATTTCCGTCAACTTTATTTGCATACAGGAGGTCCCTGACTTGCAAATGCCCGCCGATCTGAACGAGGTTAAACTTTAAATTTACAGTATTTTATTTACCTGATGACTTATTTTTTTACTTTCATTTACTTTATTTTGTCAATATATTTCTTCTTTTGTCTTAAATTAAGTGATTTTACATGTATATAAGGATTTAGGCTATGATATAGTGGGATTTTAAACATTGTTCTGTACAGTATGCATATAGCATGTGTTCTGACTTACGTACAAATCCAACTAACAAAAGTCCTCACGAACGGAACCCGTTCATAACCCAGGGACAGTACAGTACTATAGACCTTTCATATAATTATAATGTGATTCAATACTGCACTTTTCAATAAAAGCAGAACCCTAAATTAGCCCTTTTTTTTATTACATGGTCAAACTTCTTTATTGTGATGTAAGCCCAGAAAAATTCAAGTACAGTAAATGGACCACAGCATTCATCACTTTGCAACAAGTGTTTACAGTGCACAACAGAGGGTATTTTGTATTATGACCAAAGAATCTGTACCCTACAGTAATAAGAGGGAAGAAAAAAAAAGGAAATAAAATAGATACTGCTGTAATTTATCTGGTGTTAATGGATGTGTATCTGGTTTTTTTTACCAGTAAATACATAAAAATACTGTCTCCAAGACCATGAGCACTGCAATGAAGCAGCTCTAAATGGGGCATTACTGTACTCAAATATATTTAGAACTACTGTACTGGTACAGTATTTTTATAAAAGGCTCAACTTAATCCTGGCTGCATGACTGGATTAACCTTCAGTATAGTACACAGTGGTCCCTTGGTTAACAAACACAATTCGTTCCAGAAGGTCGTTCATTAACCGAAACCATTGTTTCAATGGGATATTGGGTAATTGGTTCCAGCTCACCGAAAATTACATACAAAGTAAAAAAAAAAATGCAGTAAAGTACACTTACTTCGAGGTGTGTATGTAGAAGGCTCCTGGTTGATGATGATGGGAATTAGAAGTGGGGTTGAAGGAAGGAGAAGAGAAGGAAGTGGGGGTGGAAGAGAAATCACCCCATGCTTGATGCCGTCATTTCACCCATAAAATTTTAAGTTCACTAGGTGCAATTCAAGATTATTTTCTTTAAATCAACACTGCACTGCACTATATATTGTCAATATGTTAAATAAATTTCAGAATGACCAATAATTGTACAGTACACTGTAAAAATGTAAAAATACTCTGTGTTCAAGAGACCCACAAGCAAGATGTTTCCTCCACTGAACAGAGATACATACTGACGCCTTGGTGGATGAGTGAAGTGGCTGATGGGCACACCAAAAACTAGTTCCCAGTACTGCAATTATGTTAAATAAGTGTTAAAATTACTAAAAAATTTAATATAAAACTTGGAAAATTATTGAATAGTACAACCTCCTTGATATTTACTCCAATTTTAACGAATGCAAGCCCTAGAACCGATTTCTGTATTGGCGGACTAATCTTCCAGCTGGTGAGCAAGCCAAAACATGTCGAAACATTTTCGTAAGAATTTCGTTAACCGAATTTTTGTTCGTTAACCGAAATGAAGATTCTTATGGAAGGTAATAGGTTAACCGAAATTTTGTTAACGAAGTTCGTTAACCGAGGGACCACTGTAATACAAAGGCTCATACGGACATCAGACCACCACAGTTCTTAACCCATAGTATCAGTGTACAAAATATTGGGTAGTTTTAGGGGTATTTTAATATAAAAATTTAAGCCTTGTACTGTACACTGTAAATACAGAAAATGTTTGTATAATTTAATATTTAGCATACTTGATAAGAAAGAATACCTATAGATTATTTCATGGAAACAGGTTGTAAACAACTTACCACCCCACTTGTAAGATTCCAGAATCCTGCTTCACACTCATTGCACTTGAGACCTGTAACATGAGGCTTACACTGACATTGTCCCGTCACTTGGTCACATACTGGTGGTCCATAACGTTCTGCCAGAGTTCCATACGAGTTACAGCGACATGGACGACAATCACCCTTGGGTAATGCCAGGGCATCACCATAAAATCCTGAGGATGTAAAAGTGAACTTCAATAAATCAAAATTATTAAATTGTTTTATCAAATGAGACCTGCCGCATCGAAAGGGTAACTCAGACCACCCGGGCAAAACCGTTTTTTTTTTTTTTTTAGAAAGCATTATTTTCGGCCAAGCTCTATAAGATGGTAGTGGATAATATCACCTTACTAAACTGTATATAAGGTTGAAAGCCATTTGAAAATAGAGTGTAACATCGATTTGTGGCAGACAGGAAAGTATGGGCTTGGCTTTCGTGTCATCAGGTGCTCTCGTCCTGTCAATGAGTGAGTGAGGAGAGCAGGCGGCCAATCACAGCAGCGGCCGAAGCCTCCTCCCCCATCTCAGCCAATGACAGTGAGTGTCTGCTATCCATGTCACGGCCCCTCCAGCCAATGAGTGCGGAATCCCTCTTTCCCTCTCCCTCAGTTCTCCTTTGTTGTTGTGGGATCTACACTCTGATATCGATTAAAGTTAAAAAAAGCCATAAGCAGGTGGGAGTTTTGTTGCTTCAAGTCAACATTGCAACAATCCAGTACATTACTTCATGACGAGCTAACTACCAACTGCAAGTACAGTCCTTTAGCCTTTAGCTTCAAAATGCATCAAAAATGAATGCTGTATCTCAAAAAACAACAAAGTTATGCTTGTTAGAAGTTGGATAAAGTTTAAGGGCGGTTTTCTTGGTTTCAAATTTTGGCGTAAACCCCTTACGATGCGGGGGGCCTCAAATTTTGTATATATTATTCATCATGCCATTAATGGCATTAGGCAGCAAGACTACATGAACTCACAAAGTTGTAGATCTAAGATCCATGACACCTTGACATAAGTTAATGGGTCTACTCTATATAATCAGAAAACCTCCCCTATTGTAACCACAGTCCTAAAAATGGATACTTGGAAGCTAAGTTATGTCCCTCAATAACAACAGAGGGAGGTCAGGTGAGCACTTATATTACAGCAGTAACTGTACCTTGGCTGATCATATTGATCTTCTAGACTTTAAACTTCATTTAATCCTGGAAAATATTCCGGAACACGAGGTCCCATTGTTCTCTCCATATCCTCTATATAATACTCTTCTATCTGACTATGTGTTAATATTTCTATAAAAATTAATTTATCACTTACCTGATAAGCACTGATCACAGTAGAAACCACCAGTATGGTAGATGCACTTCAAACATTCTCCAGTTGTGCGATTGCAATTAGCTACAGCGTTAGGATCAATGTTGCCATTGCAATCACAGGTTTCACATGGACGAGGAGGACCATGTCGACCCTTTGGGTCTCCAAAGAAACTATCCGTACACAACTCACAACGAGGTCCTGCAAATATTTAGCACATGAAACTTCATTCTACTTCTGTCAAGTATTTTGTAATAGAACTGGAATAGTTTTAAATAGCTTTAAATAACATAAAACTTAAAATATAAGAGTTAAAAAATAAGCAAGTCTAAATGTACAAGAAGTACAGAGTTTTGTTACATTTACTCTTCTCTAATTCTATCCCCTTATAAATCTTTTTTTTCATCACGTATTTATAGCAAGAAAAACCTTATCTTACCTGAAAACCAATTTAATATTTATAAGTTTTTAGACAGTGAGTATTGCTACTGTTTATTAAATAAATGAATTTAAAGCATTGTCACACCAAAATTCTTGAGGAATATTTTACACGCACTATCATGTCATAAATCTATGAGAAAGAGGCATGAAATAGGTACTGAAGAGAGAAGACTGCCACATGAGTAAGCAATTAAGACATAAAAAAGTAAGGAAAAGTACTTTGGAAGTTATGTGATCCACCTACACAATCAGATTACATCAACAGGTTGCAAAGAAATAATAAACATATCATTAAACAAGAAAGGTTGAGACATAATCCTAATTTATGACTAAGGGAAGAAACAAGTGACTTGCACCCCTTACCATAGACTCCCATTAGTGTGGGAGCTTCTATTGTTTCATGGCATGACACATTATCCATGCAGACAATACAGTAATACTCATTTTTAACAACTTCACAAATATTAAAATGACATGTATGGCACACACTTCTAACCACCCAAATTTTGTTTATTCCGAGCTGAGGTTCACATGTGCATAGTTGCACGTAGCTCTACCCTTTTACAGTGGTCAAGTATGAGGGTGAGACAGACTCACAAGGACAGAGAAGCTTGTATAACAGTGGTAGCCCAGTGGTGAAGTATGAGAGTGAGGCAGATTCGGCCAAGTGAAGGAAAAGTAAGGCTTAAGGCCAGATCCAGGAATATCAAGGGAGGGTCCAAGAAGATATGGGTGGGGAAAATGGGCACGAGCCCACCCTAATTCCGTAGCAGCATTATATTTTTCTTCTCACATTTAACTGTACAATAGTATACAATATATTATTTTATGTACTGTACAAAAAATAGCTCCTCGGAGCGTGACGCAGTTCAGTCTCTCAGCCACCCAGCTGACTCACATTAATGAAGGGAAGGAGAGACACAGCTCACTGCCTCCACACACTTCCCTATCTTCATTTTTCTTATTTTATAGTTTTATGTTGTATTTTCTTTATTTTTAAGCCACCTTAGAGTATTGTTATGATTATATTTATA
Source organism: Homarus americanus (assembly GCF_018991925.1). NCBI lineage: Eukaryota > Metazoa > Arthropoda > Malacostraca > Decapoda > Nephropidae > Homarus > Homarus americanus. The sequence continues at coordinate 4,022,109 of NW_024722227.1, forward strand.
TAATTTTTCTCAAACGAGCACAGACAACTGATTAACACACTGACCTAGAGAGAGATGCTTGAGTAAGACAAAATAAGTTGAGGGACAAAGTGAATTCTATTACACACTCACCTGCATATCCTGTGGGGCATTCAAGGCAGACAACAGTGTCATCTGGCAGCTGGATACACGCACCACTGTTCGGGCATGGGCAAGGCTGACAATCACTTGGTGACCCATGTAAGCATTACCATAGTAGCCCTTACCACAACGTTCACACTGTTCACCAGCTGTGTTGTGCTGACAGATGCAACGACCTGTAAAAATTATTTCATTACGTTGCATTACTGTATACAGTATCATAATGGTATATATTGTATAATAAACCCTCAATATTTGGTTTCTGAATTCATCAACTTCACTTACTCACAATTTAGTAGAAGTATTTCTATTCACCATTCACAAGTCCTAATCTCTAGTATTTGCAATGTCTCTCAAAGGACCGACATCCATGCGCCTTAGGGGCAAAACATCATAATTCATATAATATAATTTATTACAACAGTTCATTGAGGGTAGACCCACATTTATATCCCAATAAAACACTTTCAAATTTACTTAAAATCAGATTAAATTAATGTTTTTTTATTCTTCATTACAGTATACAGGTACTATATTGCATAAAGGAAAACTTTTCTATTAATTAAACCCCCCATGCTGTGTTTATCGAAGTGAATTCTATACATGACCCCTCGTTTAACGAACACTCGGTTAACGTAATTTTGATTAAAGAACTGCCTTCCATAAGGATCTTCAATTCGGTTAACGAAAAAATTGGGTTAACGAAGTTCTTACGAACCGACCTCAACATGTTTTATGCACTGACCGGGCAACCAGCTTTAGTATCAGTCCGCCAATACATTAATCGGTTCTAGGGCTTAAATTCCTTACTATTTTAGTAAATATCAAAGTTTATACTATTCAATAATTTTAAAAGTTTAATATTCAATTTTTAGCCATTTTAACAATTATTGAACATAATTGAAGGTAAAGTGACTAGTTTAATGCTCGGCATCCAGCCTCTTAACACACCAGACAGGCTAGTCTCTCTGTTTTTCACTGGAGGTAACATCTTGCTTGAGACTCTCTTCAACTAAATGCTTTTCTGTGTTTCCAAGCAAATTATTGGTCATTTTGAAATATATTTTACATATTGACAATATAATGCAGTGCAGTGTTGATTTAAAAGAAATAATCTTGAATTACACCAAGAGAGCTAAAATTTTATGGGTGAAATGGAGCCATGGGGTGACTTCTCTTCCACCGCCTTCTCTTCTTCCTTCTCCTCCACCCCATTCTAAATCCCATCATCATCATCATCATCCAGAAGCCTTCTACATACACACCTCAAAGTAAGTGAACTTTTCTACCATTTTTGTTGAATTTAGGAAATTTTCGGTGAGCTGGAACCAATTACCCAAAAACCCATTGAAACAATGGTTTCGGTTAACGAACTTTTCGGTTAACGAACAACCTTCTGGAACGGATTGAGTTCGTTAGGAGGGGGTCACTGTATTTTATTCAGCTAAGGGAAACCTCCAAGAGATGAACAGTGAAATCATTAGAATTATAGACATCTTCATAGTAAATAATAAACAAGATTCTGGACATTGATGCCATATGCATTGATGAGATGATTACTGGTTGCTTGACCTCCAGACCTACAGTAAATCTAGGTTTCACTTCATTTTACAAATACTTACATCTGTTAAGATGTTTGACCTAGCTGTACCTGTGATATGTGAATAAAATCCTTTACCCATTTACTCTTTTATATATGTATACAGACATGTATTTGTTCATGCTGCTAATCTTAGTTTAGCACAACCCAAGGAGAAATAAGGTATTAACATTTTAAAGTAAATTTCAGTGATTTAGAGATACATAAAATAAAGTACTGCACAGGTATGAAAGCAATGAATATATTGATATAAAGTCCTAAGTTTGAAATTAAATGGTTCATTTTGGTTAATACCTGTAGCATAAAAAATATCCTATAACATAAATTTGATTTTTTTTTTTTTTACAGGTTGCCCATCTTGCACTAAAATAAAAATAGCATAGCAAGCACCATTTGAGAAAGTTGCTTAGTGTTGTGCAAGCTGTATGGAAAAATATAAATATACAGTACAGGGATCTGAAAATTAATAATTTAATGGAGAGATTACAGCAGGATAAAAGAAGAATAATGTCACTTCAATCTGGGTCAGTGTGAGCTGAGGATAGTGTGAGCTCGATACGGTCACTTTCCCGCTCAGTCTGTGTTACACACATTAAATTTTGTGGAGCTCCTGCAATTTTTTTCATAAATTTGCAATTTTTGCATTTATTAAGACTTTTTGAGAATGATTTGCAGCTTAGTGTGTCAGGCTAATCTTGTAAGAGACATAAACATGTGGAACTGTGGAAGAAGGTGAAAACATTAGTTTTGTATATCATAATGGATAGCTATTTCCATTTTTAAAACTTTGATGTGATAAAATGTAGCATGTGGCATTTGTTCCTCAAATCTTTGGTATAATTTGACCAATATTTGTTTCAAAAGCTATGTGAAAACAATAACTAAATGAAGATAATCAAGGTACCTTGTACTGGGTTATTTATGCAATCTGATAATTATTTTTATGAACTATATATCTGACAAATATAGTGACTCACTAAAAACTTCTGCAGCATCAACAGACCAATAGATCGTACTTTTTTAATACATTACAGTATGCAGCATAATTTTATTTTGTTAACAAAGAAATAAAAGGCCTTCAATTGAGTTTGTGTGGGTGTGGAAGCAAAACTTGTTGCCAGAGAAGTAATTTCAATCTAACCCAGGAAGAGAATCTATGGTTTTCCGAGATCCAATTTCAAGGTTGACCGATTGATAGATAAAATATTTGGTGTCGAAGTGTGTGGCAATCTGATGCCAAAAATGAAAATCTTAAGTTAAGGGAGATGCTGTACGCAGTATAATGAAGGCTATCGGTGACTGCCATCCAATTTCAAGGGCTGTACACTCGCAACAAAAAGTATCGGTGCATACTGTAGTGTGAACAATTTGAGACCAGTGACGATAGGTATTGGGAAAGACGAGTTGTTCCAGCCGTATGTTGGCAGCCCTGGCCAAGTGAAACAAACCGTTATAAGTAAGGACGGGAAGTGATAAATAGACAGTATGAAATATGAGGAGCTCCCTGTTAACAAAATTATTTGTGATACTTGTGAATATTACCACATTAATTTATGCTACCAAATAAGCCAATCAACCTGGTCGTCCTGAGGGGTGGTGCAGCATGGACAGCCGCTCGAGACCTGTCGTCTGTAGCACCAGTTTGAGGTATCACGAATCCATCGTGCAGCGGTGTTCCTGTGGACACCAACCCCCGGCTAATATCTGTGGCCGAACCCTTTGTTATGAAGGGCAATAATAGCTCCTCGTGTTCCTCTGAGATTTCCATATCATCTGGCAGTGTAGATCTCTACTGCTTCATATTGCCTCTGTTTTACACCCACATTCACGAAACAGACCCTAGCTCGTCATTCAGTCGACACAAAGCACCAATCCGAAAAGAGAAACAAACACACTGATTGTCAGCCATATGGCAACACCTAGTGGGTTATGAGGATACACTTACCAACCTTCCCGACATATCACAGTGTATACGTATCGTTTCGGAAGTCGTCGATCTCACCCTACACCGATACTTTTTTAGTGCGAGTGTACCTGTAGTATATATTTCAATACCACGTTGACACAAACAAAGAAATAAAAGGATATACTACACTTACCAGTCTCAGAGTCACAAATGTCAGCATGATTATTACAGTTGCAAGGAATACAGGCAGCAAATGGTCCACCGTTAGCAGGATTGTGGCGATAGCCTGGTGCACAAGACTCACAGTACTGGCCCACATAACCTTCTGGACATGTGCACATCTCTATCCAACTAGCGTGAACACCAAATACACCTCGCCTTGCAGTTTCAAGCCTCACATCATCTACAAAACCACGACCTGAAATAAAAATAAATAAATTACTGAACCTATCATTATAAAGAAAAGATATTTCAAGTACAATGCCCAGGTAATTCGTGGATTTTTACTTTTTCGGTCCTCTATTATTCGTGGATGACAACCTAGATGTACCAAAGAATGTCTGCGGGGAGTTTTAAAGTTGCCGGCACTTTTGCAGCCAGGACAGGGAGATATTCATTCTAGAGACAGTAATTTCCTTTACCTGCATTGTATACAGGTAAGGGACAATGGTCCCTCGATTAACGAATGGTTCAATTAAAAAAAATTTGGTTAACGAATTAGCTCCCGTAAGGATTTTCAGCTCCATTAACAAACAAAACTTTGATTAACGACAGCCTTATGAGAAACACGCTTTGTTGTGTGCATCAGCCGATTAGCTGATCGGCTAGTCCATAATACAGTAATTGGTTCTATGTTTACATTCGTTTCCAGTGGAGTAAATATCAAGAAAGTTGGGCTCTTGAATATTTTTGCATTTTTACATTAAAATTATTAGTCATTCTGAAATTTAGTTAACATATTGATAATATACAGTGCAGAAATTATTATGAAACATGAAGAAGGCATTAGAACCAATGCACTCTATAAAGAATATGGCATGTCATCATCGACTGCCTCTACAATCAGCTATTTGACATGCAAACAAAGCTGCTGGTAATACAACATACACACCTTAAAGTAAGTTAAAATACAGTACTTATTCTATTGTTTTATATTTATTATTGTACAGTATACTGTGCAGTATAGTACTGTATTTAGTTTATATTTAATGTTTTGTTAATTCTATTACCGGTATACTACTTTTTATGTATACTTTTTCTTTGAGTTGGAACCAATTACCCAATATTCCATTGAAATAATAGATATAGTTAACGAAATTTCCGGTTAAAAACCGACTCTGTGGAACCAATTGTGTTTGTTAATCAAGGACCACTGTACAGTACATGTGTGTGTGTGTGTGTGTGTGTGTGTGTGTGTGGAGACTCTACACACAAAACACATACAAATATATAATAATGGGAAAATCCTCTCACAAATAATCAGAAACAAATGTATATTAAAAATGTTGAGTCTACCCTCAAGTCTACTCCATGCTTTATTAATAACAAAGCACAGAGTGGACTTGAGGGTAGACTCAACATTTTTAATATACATTATTTCTGTATATACTGTAAAAGATATAATTGTCCTAAGGGTAAACACATAAAGGGAATATACATTTCTTTGTACATAAGTAAAAATGTACACCCCCTCCCCGGTAAGTAAATGTTATTCGTGGATTTGGCGATTCACGGCCATTTTGAGAACCTAACCCCACTAATTTCAAGGGCATAGTGTACGGAGTGCATAGGGTCATAATGTCGGCATGATTTTGGGGAATTTGATTTCAGCAGTTAGCCAACTATAGATTTAATATTAGGAAACCATTCATTACCCTACTACTGTGAAGATTTTGAGTTTCCAGATTATGTGTCTACTACATGTATGATATTTCAGAGTGGAAAAAAAGTCACCTTAGGTTGATCCAAGAGACCCTGCAGTGGCATCTGCCAGTCTAGTGTTAGCATTCCTTCTTTTCACCTGGTTTGCACATGCCCTTGTTATATGTTTGCTTATAATGAATTATATTTTCAGGTTTTTTGTACTGCTACATTTCTAAGATAGCCTCAAGAAGCAGAAATGGTAGAAGGAATCCCCCAACATAAACCTGATTTGACTAATCATATTATTGGAGACCTCATTACTGTATACCAACTCAAGCCTCACTTACTCACGGTTTCTCAATTTTATGAAAATTCAGTTTTGTTTAACTGATCTTTTCCCCCAGTCATTCAGCTAGAATGAGAGGAGGCCAAAGACGACACTGATGTTAAAAACTTATAATTGGTTCTTCAATTAAAGCAGGATTACAACAAACATAACATTGCCTTTCATATTCAATATTTTTATGAATGGGGTAGTAAAAGAGGTTTGTGCAAAAGTGATGAAAAAGCCATTTTTCTAAAACCAGTTTTGTGACGTCTAGCATCAAACTTTATACCTAGGTAGCAATGCGTGTGATGGAGGGTGCGGGAAGGGGTTTTGAGAATTGCAATTAAATGCCAGGTAGCGACGTGTCCTCCTAATATTATGTATTAAGTAATAATCAGATGTTTTAATTGCCTGTATGTTGGCCTGGCGAGTTATTGCTAGGCATTAACATACCGAGGTATAAAGCTAGACGCTAGACGTCGCATTCTGGATTGAACAAAAAGGGGAGTCAGCAGCTGTGTGTGGATTACAAGATGATGGATGATTCAGAAGAAAAGTTCTTCATGTTACTGAAAGACTCTGGAAGAGTAAAGTAAAAAAAAATTAATTAAAACAAAAAGCAAATGTGAACTAAGGTACGGTGATAAGTTGATAAAAAATGTTTTGGGAAGAATTTGAGAAGACATTAATGTTAGCCTGAATAGAGACTGACTGAAGGAAGTGGATGTGTCAGGGTATGGAAAGTGAGTCATACAGAAAAGTGTATCAAGCCATGAATAGGATGAATAGGAAAATAGTTGAGCCAACATTATTGTATAATGTGAAACAGGGTCTTCTAAATGCAAGAGGAAGAAGAAAATTAAAAGTTATAGATGAAGAGAGTTTTTTGTGTGGAAGTGACAGTACTAACAAACAGAATTGACTAGAATTTACTAAGGTACTGTAGTATGAACATGGAGAATGTAGAACAATAGATTGGTAAAAAGTGTTTTATTCAGAAGATGTTATGAGACAGGGAAGACCAAGAAAGTGGAAAGATGGGGTAATGGAAGTACAGTTCTGTATAGGAAATAAATGGATATCCAGGAAGCAACAGAATGTGTGCATGATAAAAAGGAATGGTGTCAAATGGCTCATGGGAATGGATATGCAGTGGATGAAGATGATGGCTATTTGAAGCAACAGGAATAAACCAAATAGAAATCTCAGGGCCATGCTATGGTAGAAAAAGACTAAAAGAAACATCTGTTACAGCAGTTGGAGGGAATGACATATCAAATGAAAGGAGAGTCTGAGTTCATCTTAATTCTGGTCATCCTGTAGGAACTGGTTTGCATGGATATAAAAGTAGTCAGTCTTACAAGGAACTTCTACTCACCATCATAGGTATATGTTCCACGGATCTTAATTGCGGTTAGATTTGACAAAAGAGAAATAAAGTCCCGTGACGTCAGACGAGGAGACCAACCGAACTTAGAATTCTCATGAAGATGGAAAATATATTCTTGTTTCTGTTGGTAGGTAAAGAAAAAAAATCAGTGCAAAATCACTACCGTTAAGAGGTTACCTTATTATAAAAGGTCATACAGATTACTGATACAAAGGTTTATCAGTACAACACCAAATTTTACAGTATTTCAAGTGTAGTACATGTATTTATATTACATTTATAACCTGACTCTATTGAAATTTGAGCAATTACCTGGGTGCTTGGAAGGCTATTGCCTTGTGCAAAGATAGGTGCTGAGATGGTGAGGCCAGCACCTTCCAGGACAATATCTTCTGTGCTGGACTGAGGACCAAGTTCTCCCACACGTAAGAAGAATGAAATTTTATGGTTGTAGCTTGCCCTCTGATCACCAAGGAAACGATCTGAAATACACAACTTATTTTTATCCAAACAAAAAAGCAGTGATAAAACAAAGTATTGAGCTTACAAATTCCATTTTATCATTGATGGAAAGAGTCAAATGAACTGCAAGAAACTCCTTCCAGAAGCACACCCCTTGGCAGAGCCTGCCTTGTCCAGGAGGCTGAGACAGTGATAAATCTGCATAAACAGCTAATTTTCTGGAGAATCAGTGGTTATCAAATACTATAAAAAGCATGAGCCAAAAGTCAGATGTTCATTAACTTTGGTCTCTGAATTCCAATCCTCACACTTTTCCAGCTGATGAGGCAAGCACAGCCATACCCAGTTACACAATCTCTCATTTCCAGCCGACTCCATTGAAAATCCCAAGGGAGGAGGGCAGGAACGAAGTCATTTTATCCAGGCTCATTCATGAACAGGGATTTCAGGATCGATCTAAAAAATATAACCTAAACTTGCCTAGAATGATTTGTGAATACCAAAGCCAGGTAAGGTGAAAGGGAGGTGGTATAAATTACCCCAAATGATATGTGGTTGTGCATCATCCATGGGAGTAAGCATCACACTTACCAGGTATGAAGAAATAAAAGAACACCCTTAGCATATACATTTCCAGTGTTGCCCATGTCTTCTAGTCAGGGAGCAAGATTTTAAAGACATCATAGAGAAAATATTGCAAAACCTAAATATTATAGAACAACAATGCCAGTGGGCAAAATAATACCAACCTCGAAACTCATGAAACTTATTACAAACCAAAACTTCACCAAACGAAGAGATACCTAGAAAACCTACACACATCTTATGGGCAAGAGCATGAAAGCATCTTCCTACTCACCTTTTGACTAATCAAAGGAGAAGGACTCTGAAGAGATGGTGGGAATAATTGAAGACAAAGAAAAACTATATCCTACTAGGTTACTTTATAAGCTTTAAACTTACCAGGGCAAAAGTAGACCTTGTCTCTTCCAGGAGCAGATACTGCAAGGCTCTGAGTGATGGCATTGTAGTTGAGAGACACTGGTCTTCCTGTGGACTCCTCCATGCGCCACCGCTCCTCACCTCGCACAAAGCCACTCTCAATTGCACCTGGATACATAAGAAAGTTTTGTAATCATGGAAGTTTAAACACCTATTAAGTTAGAGATCAAGCAATATCTCTTTTCCCAGTTATAACTTACAAAACAACAAACTATTTAACAATACACTTATTAGTATTACTCACCCCACATTAGGAGGGTGCTAGAAAAGCTGCCTTTAACAGTAACAAAAAGAAAGGTTACATATTGTATTGGTAGCAGGTATTGTAGATGCATGAAAAGTATGACCAAAATACACAAATTGATACCCTAGCAGGCCCACACAATCTCCTGATCACTTGAACTGCATGCATAGATTTTGAACAACTTCAAATAAATTGTGCAATTGACTGAAAACTTTGAGATTTTTGTATACTTCTATCATGTGAAATATGTATGAATTAGTAGGTACTTTGAATTAGTGGAGGCTGAATTAGTGAGGTCCTAGTGTGTTTCCATGTTTAGGGCAACACTAACCCTCTATCAGTATCCATGGATTTCAACCCCTAAAAATTTTATACAGTAAACGCTTGCTATTCATGGTTTCGACTATTCACAGTAAGCAAATGGTGGCTAGTTTACAAGCCTCTCCCACACCGCACCGAGTCACCCCCACGCACCAGCAGTGTCTCCTCTCCCTTGTTTGTGCTGAACCATTGCCTGTGACGCAGCATCTCGTGTTGTACTCAAAACTTTAGTGTTTCTGTGTGAAATGGCCCCTGGAAGACTGCCTCGTGTCAGTTCTAGTGATGCTAGTCGAGTGAAACGTAAAAGGCAGAAGTCAGTGATGACCCTGACAAAGAAAGTTGAATTATTAGACAAGTTAAAAGCGGGGATGAGTGCTGCCACAGCTGGTCGGTTGTTTGGTGTGAATCAATCCACAGTGCAGTATCTAAAGAAGAATGAACACGCAATTCATGATTCTATTAAAGTGAATGCTCTCAAGTGCTAAAGTGGCACAGATTGTTCATGACAAGAGAATTGTGAAAACACAAAACACATTGAACATTCTGAGTGAGGACCATCACCACAAAAACGTGCTGATCGACAGCAATGGGATTCGTGAGAAGGATAAGAGTTTTATGCCATTTTAACGAGTCAACAGGTGGTGAAGGGGCTAGTGCAGCTACTGAAGAAACTTTTAAGCCAGTAAAGGGTAGTTCGAGAATTTTAAGAGAAGATTCTCTCTACGTAGTGTGAAGCTGACTGGGAGGCGCATCAGCTGACCACACAGCGTAGATGCATTTCCCTAAAAATTAAAGAAAATAATAGAGGAGAAAAGCTATAGACCAGAGCAAGTGTTTATACCCGATGAATCAGGTCTATATTGGAAAAAGATGCCTGGTATAACTTACATTAACAAATAGGAGACGCGTGCCCCTGGGTTCAAGGCAACCAAAGACAGAGTGACGCTCATCTTCTGTGGCAATGCAGCTGGCCACATGATCCAACCTGGCTTGCTTTACCACTGAACAAACCCTAGGGCTTTAAAGTCTTTTGGCAGCCCAACAAAAAGGCATGGGTAACTGTGCAAGCATTCCTGGATTAATTCCATAAATGCTTTGTCCCAAAAATGAAAAAGTACCTTGCTTCCAGGAGATGGGATTCAAGGTGCTATTATTGATAGACAATGCACCAGGCCACCCAGAAGGTTTACATTTTAGCTATCCAGGTGTAGAGGTGGTGTACCCTCCCTAACACCACTGTTCTTATCCAACCTCTCGATCAGGTGTATACGCACCTTCAAGGCACATAACACCTGACCCCCTTTTGGTCATATCCGTAGTGCCATGAACAGACCCTGACCTTGATGTTAGCAAGTGCTGGAAGTACAACATTGCAGGCTGCATTTCCAACATCAGTGAATCATTCAGTGAACTAAAACTAGAGACAGTGAATGCTTGTTGGCACATGTTACGGTCTGAGTGCGTGAATAACTTCCAGGGATTTCCGTCCATAGTAAAGGATGTGAATGACATTGTGAGTGTTGCGCGTCAATTGGGTGGCAAGGGGTTTGTGGACATGGCTGCTGAAGATGTGGAAGAGCTGATTGATGGGTACGGAGAGGAACTGAGAGAAGAGGATTTGGAAGAGTTGGTAAAAAGAACTGAGGATGATGAAGAGGAAGAAACAATGGAATTGCAACAAAAAGGTTGGAGCTTGAACAATTTTGGTGAATTATTTTGACAAGTAAAGGTGGCAACTGATTTCACTGTTGACTTTGACCCTTCCATGTAATAGAGCCTTAACATTGTCTTTGAAATCAGCCAGGTATTGGTTCCCTACCAGGAAATGTTTAGAGACCTCAATGACAAGAAGAAACAACTAGCAATCACGATGTTTTTCAAGAAAGAACCAGCTGTTCACCCAGCTGATTTGTCCCCTCACCTATTCGGTCAGCTGCTGCCGCCGCTCCACCACCCACCTACCCGCCACGAGCCACCCCACCACACACCTCCCTGCCACTCACCTCTCCACCACCCACCTCCCCACCACCTGCCTACCCGCCCCGCGCCTCTTCACCACCCGCCTCTCCACCACCCGCCTCTCCACCACCCGCCCCTCCACCAACCACCACTGCATCACCTCTTCCAACAGTGATCCTGATGATCTCCCTATGCCTCAGTAACCAGATTTCATCCTACTGTACAGTACACTTCATCAAGCTCCAAACTTCCATATATGAAGGTAAGTAGTATTGGTGAATTAAGTTTCTCATACACAGTATAGGTATACAGTAGTGCATTCAGGTAGTATAAATTCCTATTTGTGGATTTTGCCAATTTGTGCTATTCCTTGGAACCTAACCCTTGTGAACAGCAAGGGTTTACTGTACTGTACGTGGAGGAACCCTAATATTTTACTAAAAAATCATTCCCCCAAAATTGGCTTATGCACAGGCATATAAAAATGCTCAGTGTAATTGGTCTTGATTTCAGTCTCAGAAGGCAAGTAATGGTCTCAGCCAAGGATTTAGTGGCCTCGACAACATCACTGAATAACCTCACAAGAAGTAGGAAACCCTAAACAGTAACCATCAGTTCATAACCATCAATTCAAGTGTATCATGTCTGATTGATCAATACTGCACAATGACAACTCATAATTATTTAAGAGGCATTAACTTACCTTGAGAGTAACCATCAGCTGAGGAACAGATGGAAGAATGACCATAACAGAAACATGGGGTACATCCATACTCATTTTCCTCATTAAGGTTGAAGTAACCAGGTTTACACTGGTCACACTGCTGTCCTTCTACATGTTCCTTACATGCACATACGCCTGTCACCGAGTCACAACTTGCCTCATTTTTCCGACTACCTGCTGCGCTGCACCCACAAGGCTTGCACCCCTGAAGCATGATATTTTGTATTAGAACCTATAAATCTGTACAGTATTATCTTAACAAATATTCATACCAAAACTAACTGTTCTTCCACCCATAAATTTCTAAACATACATATAGCTTTTGAAACGATTCATTCACCTCAAAAAATAATAATAATAAGTTTAAAAAATAAAATAATAATAATGGACTTGGCACTGGTACTCCATTATAACAATGTCATTTTACATTTAACATTCAACCTTCAGTCTAATTTTCCATAATGCAATGTTCTTCAGGCATGCAAATACATTATCGTACCATATTATAGAATTAAAGAATGATAGAATTATAAAATAACATGTATAAATTTTTTGGGATTCATTTATACGAAAAACTCCCAATACCAAACTGGACACTCGCCAATTATTTTGATATAGAGGTAATACTGTAATAAGTTTCGTATGATCCTGAAAAAAGTTTATTATGAGCTAATTCAAACATAACTCACCTGAGGACCAAAATCAAAGTAGTTTTCAGCACATCTGTCACACTTGTCTCCAGTCACTCCTGATTTGCACTGACACAATCCATTTCTTGCACACTGAAGACTCAGTGAACCTGAGGGGGTATAAACAATATTAGTTGTGCTTTAAAGCAAATTACCTGTAGATAAGAAATGAAGGACTGATCTTGAAATCCCACATTATAATGGAACCTGGATCTTGACGATTCAAGTACAAGTTGTTCAACTTTTATCCACAATTCCTATAACAGTAAACATCCAAAAATCTAAAGTTTTTTTCAATGGACCAACTACTGTATCGGAGTACAAAGGGATTTAATTTTGGGTATCTAGGATGAAAGTAGAAAGATACTCTAATAAACTTTACATAACAATTATTATTGTTAAAAGCTGTATAGGTGTGTGTATGTTCAGGTTCCATTTTATGTAAAATCAAGGTTGTGAGGAAACCAGGAATGTAAGAAAAACTACAGTACTGTATACATTTTTACCACTATGCTTAAGTTGAACAAAGACAAGATTGGCCAGAGCTGAACCTGCACAAACTCTATTCAGGCAAACACTAACTCATACAATATGCAGGGACACCCAGTATATTAAACATACAAATATACAGTAATATCTCCGTTAGCCGGAATCCCTCAAACCCGGAACTCTCCAATATCCGGAATTGAAATTTTCTCGGAAAATTGTTCCCAAGGCGATTTCCAGAAAACTCGGCTTTGAGAAGAATTTTCCGAGGAGCACATTTTCCAGAAAATTCCGGGGATGGGGGTGTTTTTTCCGGGTTTGAGAGATGAAAATCAGGCGCTTTTTCTGGAAATTCTGAGAAAAATTTTCTGTTACCCAGAAAATTCCGAGGAAGAGGGGATTTTTAAGGCTATGAGAGAGTCGTCTTGTTACCCGGAAATATCTCATTCCCGGAAGTGCTCTGACCAAATATTCCGGATAATGGAGATATCACTGTATAAAGACTGCAAATAACACATAACAACTGCATTAACTTGCATTAGAATAGATTAAGCAGGTTGGGTTTGCAGAAATTTACCATAAATTGACATTTCATAATCAAAGTTAAAGGGCCTAAGCAGGTGTCTAAAGATGCATGTCATAATCTCCAAGACAAGCTGTGATGCAACTTATTTCATTTCACAGGTATCTACTTGCATCACTTACACCGCTGTAGTTTCTGATGTTTTGCTGCTGCATTACATGTTAAGTTACAGGTCTTATACAGTATTATTATTTTAATTGTTGTTGGATTAGTGACTGTAATCACTAACCAACTGTAGAAATATTTTTAACCCTTTCACTGTGCAAATTGACTGTAGTCGATTTTAAAATTCTTATGCTACACACGAAAATCATGTGTCAATTTTTTTTTTTTTATTCCATGCTTAAATCGACTATGTTCCAAGAATTTGAATGCACTGCCAGCCCTGGGTCGTGCTGCCATCTTTCAGCAAAAGGCTCAACCACAACACAAACATATAGACTCACAGACGCTGCCTGACACCTGAGGCCAGCTATTGCTGACTGTCTTATGAGATTTTTTATCACCTATCATTCGAATATAAAAGTAAATTTGTATTCTATTATATGGGGATTAGCAGTGTATGTGTATATTGTACAGGTTGTACCTCTCTAGTCTGGCATTCTGTGGTCCGGAACGATTTTAGTTTGTCCAATAGGTAGATAGGCAGCTTTTTATTTATTTTTTATTTTTTTTTTTACTTATCTGAATTATTATTATTATAACAGGAGTATTAAATTTTTGCCCCTCAGGCCCTAATGTGGGTCAGTGACCTATTCCCGGGTGGGCTAATCCCCTTAAAAAAAAAAAGCCGCGGGAAATTAAGGTTTGTTTACATCCGGCAGTTCGGCTGCTCTCTCTCTCTCTCTCTCTGCTTGTCTATACAGAGTACAACATTTAACCCTTCAATATATATGAGCAATAAATAAGTGTTGCTTTCATATTCTTATGTAGAGTAATGACGATATATTTTCACATGTGCGCACTTACATACGAGCAGTCTCACTTTTTTTTTACCATTAATGGTTAGCTACTTATATTGTTCCATTTATTAACATTAAATAACATTACAGGTACTTCAAGCAACCATATTCATTTTTTTACATTAATTTTACTACAGCTAAACTCAGGGTCTTATTTTCTTCAGTTTTATATGTAGAACCAATCAGTCACTGGTTTCGTAAGCTTTAACATAAACAATGCCGGCAGCCGTCTCGTCTCCTCTAATATTCCACGTATTATTAATAAATTGTATTGTTAATTTTGTACACACGTACATTAATTCAATAAAAACAAATTCAGAAACATTAATTAAAATATATATGAACAGTAAATAAGTGTTGCTTTCATATTCTTATGTAAAGTAATGATGATATGTTTTCACGTGTGCGCATGCGCACTTACATATGCGATCTCTCTTTTTTCTTTACCATTATCGTTATCTACTTCTATTGTTCCATTTATTAACATTAAATAACATTACTTAAAACAACCATATTAATTTTACTACAGCTACAACCAAGGTCTTATTTTCTTCAGTTTTATATGTAGAACCAGTTAGTCACTGGTTTTGTAATCAACGAATACAATGCTGTGTCATTTCCTCGTGTGTTTTAATATTCTACGTATTATTAATGAATTGTATTGCTCATTGTGCACACATATACATTAATTCAATAAAAAAGACATTCAGTAATAAACAATAATGAATCTTTTGTACATAAGAGAAATGACGCTGTTTACGCGATTATGCACGTCGTCTGCACGTTGGCGGGCCGTTCAAACCCGTCGAAATTCAAGTTTCCGCCGTCAAAATTTTTATTTATTTATTTTTTTGTGTGTTCCAATAAAATACGTTAAGAATTAAAAACTCACGAAATTTGAGAAGCTACTATACGACATTTAACCCTTCAATATGTCTTCAAAGAGACCATGACGCAGAGAAAGTGGTGCTAGTGCTTCCAGGCATAAGCACAAGTCACTATCTATCCAGGAAAAGGGTGAATTTCCATGGTCCGGCAATTTCCATGGTCCGGCACCAGTCAGGATCCGAGGTTGCCGGACTAGAGAGGTACAACCTGTATTAGCGAAGGAATCCTGTTAACTACTGCAGTATTGGGCTTCTCATTTCCTGTAGTGGCAAGACTATGGGAGAACAAATACCTGTACAGGTATTTTGTAGTAACTAAGGCATATCTTTACCAACTAATTACCATTATTTTTCTTTTTTATTTACTACTGGTATGTGTTTGTACCGATTGTATCTCCATTTACAGAACCATGAATGTAAGATGGAAGATGACTGTTTGGAAAAGTTGTGCCACTTCCTTGGAAAGAAGTTTAGAATTTTTTTTAATGGTTTACAAAATAAGTTAATATATGCAAGTTTGATAAGTTTATTGAAAAATAAATGTGTTTGTATTGTCTATTTTGTTTCGTTTCACCCAAAATAATTCCAGTTGAGATACCTGTACCAATATTGGACCTCAAAACCTGGTTAAATTTTTCATACAAAATGAATTTACAGTGATGAATAACTTTTGGAAGCAATTTTGACAACATCTGATTTCCTCAGACCACTTTACCAGCAGAATACCCGAGTTACTAAATATTATTTTTTCAATATTTTTTTCATAAAAAACATGAATTTCCACTAGCTACTCACATTTCAAAGGAATTTTTTTTGCCATATATGGAAACTTCATGTTATTCTCTTAATATAAAAGTAAAAAAATGCTCAATTTTAGGACAATGACACTTGCTGGGAGTACTGTACAGTACTGTATTTCCAACAAGTGTCGTTATGACATTGGACGTTGCGATGAAGAATTAAGACTTTAATTGTTGAAATGAATTACAGTAATAACCTTATAACATCAACAACATCACTACTTCATTTTTAATCATTATTTCTATCTTTGTTACATATGTTTCTATACCAGAAGTTGACATGATGTGAGGCAACTAAAAGAGCCAGTGTCTGATGATACCTTCATAAACTAGCTTCATCTGCTCAATTGGTAATTTGTCAATATTTTAATTGATTATTTATCCTAATTGTTGAGATCATACATATACTGTACAGTACTTCAAGAGATAAATACATTTTGAATGACAGTTTTTCTTAAAAAATTTTAAGAATGCAAGTATAGTACAGTACTGTACATCATCAAGAGGAATACACTTCTACTGTACTATCATTGACAAATTAAATTAAATGTTACTTGAGTGGAATACCTGTACAGTACTGCATTTTCCATCCCAGAGTAGCTACAATATGATGGTAAACAAGTCTACCAAGTCTCACTGTAATATCTTAAGTGTGACAAATGAGCAAACAGAGGAACAAATAAACTGAAAGGCTAATTCAAGTACAGTGCTGTACTGTAGTGTAAACCCTTCCCCAAATAATCTGTTCTGTTTAGAGCTTCAAAGAGTGTTATGTTCATAAGAGTACAAATATGGATATCCATCATAATACAGTGTTCTCCGGTTAATGAACGGTTCAGACAAAAAATTTGGTTAACGAATTAGCTCCCATAAGGATTTTCAGTTCGATTAACAAACAAAACTTCGATTAACGAATCCTTACAACAAACGCTTTGTTGTGTGCATCAGCTGATCGGCTAGTCCTCCAAACAGTAATTGGTTCTATGTTTACATTCGTTTCAGCGAAGTAAATATCAAGAAAGTTGGTCTCTTGAATATTTCTGCATTTTTTATGTTAAAATTATTGGTCATTCTGAAATTTAGTTAACATATTGATAATATAAATAGAACAGGGAACAGTTTTTGTGCACCCATCAGTTGATTGAATCACTCAACAATGCTTCTCAGTTTAACTTTGTTTACAGTGGATACATCGATTTTGTTGGTCTCTTGAATATTTTTGCATTTTTACATTAAAATTATTGGTTATTATGAAATTTACTTAACATATTGATAACATACAGTGCAGAAATTAATATGAAACATGAAGAAGACATTAGAACCAATGCACTTTAAAGAATATGGCATGTCATCATTGACTGCCTCTATAATCAGCTGTTTGATATGCAAACAAAGCTGCCGGTAATACAACATACACACCTTAAAGTAAGTTAAAATACAGTACTTATTCTATTGTTTTATATTTATTATTGTACAGTATACTGTGCAGTATAGTACTGTATTTAGTTTACATTTAATGTTTTGTTAATTCTTTTACTGGTATACAGTACTTTGTATATACTTTTTCTTTGAGTTGAAACCAATTACCCAATATCCCATTGAAATAATAGATTTGGTTCACGAAATTTTCTGTCATCAAACGAATCTGTGGAACGAATTAGGTTTGTTAACTGAGGGACCACTGTATTGCCTTCTTATGACCCTCTATAATATCTTGAGCACCAAAACAGTACAGTATAAATAATTTATCATCATTAACAACATACTGTTAATAACTTACCAATATCATTACAATTACAAGCAATGCAAGCACCATCCTCACGGTCATAATAATTATCCCTGCATCGCTCACAGTTGGGTCCAGCACGGCTGGCAGCACAGTCGAGGCAATGTCCACCATGCCCAGTCTTGTCATAAAGCTCTTGGTCAAAGTAACAACGGTTGGAGTATCCATTGCAGTTACATGCTGTAAAAATAATGTCAACCATTAAATACTGATACATAATCCATGAAAATAATTCTAACTAGTTAATGAAGTACGGCACAGGTAATAAAAATAATTAAAGATTTCCATGGATTTCCACATAGTACAGAAATTGTTTGTTAACTTTCCAGCCAGCTATTGCTGCACTGCTCTTCAGATGTTTGAAACTGTCTCAGTACCAACCTGAGCATGAAACCGGTATGAATGAATCGAAAAGTTTTGAAGTAACAGACTCAAGTTCATACTTCTGAAGCAGGCAGTGCAGCAATAGCTGGCTGGAAGAGTTAACAAACTTGGGTGAGACTGTACAATAGGAACCACCCTTAATGTGATAAGTGGGTCCCAGCACATTGAATATCAAGTTTTAGTACATATGGAGGTAGTAAAGCTGGTATTGCACTTGACCATCTTAACTTCCCTAACTCATTCACAGATGGGCAGACTGGCAGTGTCCCAAGTGCAGCCAGCAATCCTTCGGGTTAAGTACACAAAGGAAGTAGGTTATCTGCTTGTTTGTTTCCAACTCCTACCAGCACTGGCAGTCAGCGCTGGTAGGCGGACACAAAACACAGGTTTATCTGCGAGTTGTGGTCCAGTTGTCATACAGTAAAGATGACTACTGTCATCTGAAGATTTTCTTTTGCCCAATAGTGTTTTTTCAAAAATCAGAAGAAAAAGAACTGGAATACATGAAATCGACACAGTAGAGAAAATTACGGTGACTATCACCATCTTTTTAGTGAGCTAAAAAGGGACCCAAGGAGGTTTTTTCAATACACCTGTACAGGTACATGAGAATGACTTGGGAAGCTTTCGACTACATTTTGAAGAAGGTTAAACATCGTTTGACGAAAACATGGGGTAACTGGCACACCTCACACTGCCTCAGCAACAAGTCGTCCCGTGTGGGCAGGCGAGAAATTAATGTTTTGTTCTTTCCTGTAAACTTGTCAGCACAGGCAACCAGAGCCAACAGGCTTCAACATGCTTCTACTGTGTGCTGCCACGCTTGTTAGCACGTTCGCATTCAGCGCCAGTAATCCGCAAGCAGTTAACATGCTTTCTTTGTGTTCTTACCCTTAGACAGGAAATGAGCACTATCTATTCAGCTGCATAACCCCACCTTTAACTTAATACCTGTACTGTATAATACAACTTTTTACTTATTGAGAAATATGTGCAGTACAGTAAAGAACACAAAGTTTAAACCTTCCTAATATTGTACATGGGTCTGACTCTTATTACGAAATAATGCCTAATATCTGTGTTCCAGCTTTTCCCTTCACTACTTAACGAGTCACGTAAGGAATTGATGTCGAGTGAGCAGGCCATTGCATAAAATGATAGAACATGAACAGTTTTCCCAAAAAATTAAATTATAAAACTATACTGACACACTTAGTATATTAAATGTGAGACAACCACTACACCTGTTGTCACTTATGGCCTGCTATGTCTATAATCACTTATGGTTCAATATACCTAAAATGACTTATGGTCAGCTATACCTATAATCACTTATGGTCAGCTATACCTATAATCACTTATGGTCAGCTATACCTATAATCACTTATGGTCAGCTATACCTATAATCACTTATGGTCAGCTATACCTATAATCACTTATGGTCAGCTATACCTATAATCACTTATGGTCATAATCTATAATCACCTATGGTCAGCTATACCTATAATCACTTATGGTCAGCTATACCTATAATCACTTATGGTCAGCTATACCTATTATCACTTATGGTCAGCTATACCTATAATCACTTATGTTCAGCTATACCCATAATCACCTATGGTCAGCTATACCTATAATCACTTATGGTCAGCTATACCTATAATCACTTATGGTCAGCTATACCTACAGTATAATTACTTATGGCCAACTATACCTTACAATTGCTTATGGTCAGCTATACTTATAATCACCTATGGTCAGCTTTACCTATAATCACCTATGGTCAGTTATACCTATAATCACCTATGGTCAGTTATACCTATAATCACCTATGGTCAGCTATACCTATAATCACCTATGGTCAGTTATACCTATAATCACCTATGGTCAGTTATACCTATAATCACCTATGGTCAGCTATACCTATAATCACTTATGGCCAGCTATACCTTACAATTGCTTATGGTCAGCTATACCTATAATCACCTATGGTCAGCTATACCTATAATCACCTATGGTCAGCTATACCTATAATCACTTATGGCCAGCTATACCTTACAATTGCTTATGGTCAGCTATACCTATAATCACCTATGGTCATTATACCTATGATCACCTATGGTCAGTTATACCTATAATCACCTATGGTCAGTTATACCTATAATCACCTATGGTCAGTTATACCTATAATCACCAATGGTCAGCTATACCTATAATCACCTATGGTCAGCTATACCTATAATCACCTATGGTCAGTTATACCTACAATCACCTGTGGTCAGCTATACAAATAATCACCTATGGTCAGCTATACCTATAATCACCTATGGTCAGCTATATATATATATATATATATATATATATATATATATATATATATATATATATATATATAAGTGATAAGGCTAAGGTTATCAGTTGGCATGACAGCTGGACCTAGATATAGCCTGGCACCTTGACAACCAGCCGCCCTCCCCACCCTCACTCTACACCGCCCACCGAAGTCACCAATTCATCACCTCCCTCGCTAAAACGCGTCATTTCCTCACCCAGACTCACGCGCCCCTTAATATCCCAGTGCAGGTCCACGTCCGCAGCCCTTGTAGCTACTTACTCAACGTCTGTCTACATCACTTAGCAACAAGTAACCAAACCTACATTCTCCCAGCCTCCACCCACACCACTCATTTCCCAGCCAGCCCTTACCCCAACCTTCACTCGCAACCACTACTTCCCCTCTACAATAACCCTACTGCATCTTGATTTCTCTTATTTATTAATAATATACACCCGCTTCTACACTGAAATTATTTTAATACTATTAAATTTATGGCAGAAATGTATCGGTTTAATCATAACTATTTTATTGGTATTTCGTATATTATTAAGTTATACTAAAATATTCTGCACTAATTAGTATATTTATCCACATTCTTAAGCTGAAATAAAACAGTTGCATGATTTTGGGACCAACACACATTTAGGTAAGACCTGGCATTGTTAAGCTTGTTCTCAGGTGAAGGCCACGTGAGGACGCGCTACCTGTTTAAATAGCTTGTTTAATTTTGTTCTTAACATAAAGATGTGAATATTGTACATGAAAGCGGCTACGTCTACCTCATTTTCTTTGCGGATACTAGCAAGAGGAAGAGATGAATACAGTAGTAAAGAAACCTCAATGGGCAAATTATTATTCTAATGATGACAAAGGCTAAAATAAATTATTATCATCAGGTAAATAGAACTCACAAGATGACTGAAAAAATGAAGTCTGTCCTTTCCAATTTTCACGTTGTTGTGGGCGTGATGATGTACTTCTTGGGCTGTGTTGGGCAGCAGCAGCCCGACCACAATCAGCACCAACACCATCATAGTCGACGTCCACTGGACCAGCATCACTGCCGTTCACACCAAGAGCTCCTCCCCAATTCACTCACGTTTCAGAGAGCAATTATTTAACGGTACTGAACAGTTCCAAATATTCTAGACCATTAAAAAAACCGGCTGAGCATTACTTCAAACAAAAATTCAAATAGAACAAAAAATACAAAGAAACGACTCGCTTATCACTGTCTACATATATTTCAGAGTGGTGTTGAAGATTAACAACACTGATGAGTTTTATACTACAGTACAGTAAACGAAAAAAAAATCTGCAAATGTTAGACACTTGCTGCTTACGGACAGTCGTATACCCACTCCATTAGGCTCGTCACCAGCCACAACTTCAGTAATTTCTCGCCCCATTTTCAGAACTATTACACGTAAAATTATGAATATTCATGACACCTCTCGAAAAATTAACTTATAGGAAGTAAACAGACGAACATGTATAGATTACCAGGGGGATGTAGAAGACCTGATGATATTACCCACAACCACCCACCACTCCCCCACACACAACCACTCCTCCCACACACAACCACCCACCCTCCCCACACAACCACCCACCACTCCCCCCACACAACCACCCACCACTCCCCACACACAACCACCACTCACCTGACACACACAACCACCCACCACACACAACCACCCTCCCACACACAACCACCCGACACACACAACCACCCACCACTCAACCGACACACAACCACCCACCACCCCCCCACACAACCACCCACCACTCCCCCCACACACCACCCACCCCCACTCCCCCACACCACACAACCACCCACCACTCCTCCCACACAACCACCCACCACTCCCCCCACACACAACCACCCACCACTCCCACACACAACCACCCACCACTCCACACACAACCACCCACCACCCCCCCACACACAACCACCCACCACTCCCCCCACACACAACCACCCACCACTCCACAAGCTACTCTTCCCCACCCACACAGACCTACACAGCTACTCTCCCCACCCACACACAGACCTACACAACTACTCTCCCCACCCACACACAGACCCACACAACCACTCTCCCACCCACACACAGACCCACACAACTACTCTCCCCACCCACACACAGACCCACACAACTACTCTCCCTACCCACACACAGACCCACACAACTACTCTCCTCTACCCACACACAGACCCACACAGCTACTCCCTCTACCCACACACACAGACCCACACAACTACTCCCACCCACACACAGACCCACACACACTCTACCCACACACAGACCTACACAGCTACTCTCCTCTACCCACACACAGACCTACACAACTACTCTCCTCTACCCACACACAGACCTACACAGCTACTCTCCTCTACCCACACACAGACCTACACAACTACTCTCCTCTACCCACACACAGACCTACGCAACTACTCTCCTCTACCCACACACCTAGAAAGTCACTCTCCACTACCCTCACACACACCTGGGTAGTCACCCCCTCTATCCTCACAGACAGGTGTAGCACACACCTGAAGGAACATGGGCAGTATGAAGACATATGCGAAACATTAAGGTGGTGAGTATGGGTGCTGTCTCGGTTGTAGCCCACACCACCACCCACGTGTCTGTACCCACGACCTTTCTGGGTTCTCCAGCACCAACCGAGCCAGTGTACTAATGATGGTGACACTAGTATACACCAGTACACATGGATGGTGACAACACACACACCAGTACACATGGATGGTGACAACACACACACCAGTACACATGGATGGTGACAACACACACCAGTACACATGGATGGTGACACTAGTATACACCAGTACACATGGATGGTGACAACACACACCAGTACACATGGATGGTGACAACATACACCAGTACACATGGATGGTGACAAACGCCACAACAGGCACATACAAGTCATCGACCTCCCTCACCCGTAATGGAAACTTCTAGCACGATTAAAATAAAAACTAGGAAAGGAAAAATTCCCACATTAAATTACAAGAGAGACCAGATGAAGCGCGTACAGGGTGTGAGGCGGCCAGACCTGGCTGTCTGACTCTCCTGCCAATGAACCACTTTCACTCATGGAGAATCGTGCGTGACTACCACACTACATATGACCTGGTACCTGTACTACCACACTACCTGCTACCTGTACTACCAAACTACCACACTACCTGGGACCTGTACTACCACACTACATGTGACCTGGTACCTGTACTACCACACTACATGTGACCTGGTACCTGTACTACCACACTACCTGGTACCTGTACTACCACACTACCTGGGACCTGTACTACCACACTACATATGACCTGGTACCTGTACTACCACACTACCTGGTACCTGTACTACCACACTACATGTGACCTGGTACCTGTACTACCACACTACCTGGGACCTGTACTACCAAACTACCACACTACCTGGTACCTGTACTACACACTACATATGACCTGTACCTGTACTACCACACTACCTGCTACTGCCAAACTACCACACTACCTGGTACCTGTACTACCACACTACATATGACCTGGTACCTGTACTACCACACTACCTGGGACCTGTACTACCAAACTACCACACTATCTGGGACCTGTACTACCACACTACATGTGACCTAGTACCTGTACTACCACACTACATATGACCTGGTACCTGTACTACCACACTACATGTGACCTAGTACCTGTACTACCACACTACATATGACCTGGTACCTGTACTACCACACTACATGTGACGTAGTACCTGTACTACCACACTACCTGCTACCTGTACTACCAAACTACCACACTATCTGGGACCTGTACTACCACACTACATATGACCTGGTACCTGTACTACCACACTACATATGACCTGGTACCTGTACTACCACACTACATATGATCTGGTACCTGTACTACCACACTACATGTGACCTGGTACCTGTTCTACCACACTACCACACTACCTGGTACCTGTACTACCACACTACCTGCTACCTGTACTGCCAAACTACCCACTATCTGGAGACCTGTACTACACACATATGACCTGGTACCTGTACCACCACACTACATATGACCTGGTTGCACTACCCTACATATGATCCCCAGGTACCTGTGCTACCACACTACATGTGACCAGTGCCACTACTGCACTACCTGGTGCCTGTGCTACCACACTACC
This sequence comes from Homarus americanus, assembly GCF_018991925.1. Lineage (NCBI taxonomy): Eukaryota > Metazoa > Arthropoda > Malacostraca > Decapoda > Nephropidae > Homarus > Homarus americanus. The sequence goes on from NW_024722227.1 coordinate 4,047,163, forward strand.
TGCTACTGTACTACCAAACTACCACACTATCTGAGACCTGTACTACACACTACATACCATTTGGTACCTGTACTACCACACTACATATGACCTGGTACCTGTACTACCACACTACATATGATCTGGTACCTGTACTACCACACTACATGTGACCTGGTACCTGTACTACCACACTACATGTGACCTGGTACCTGTTCTACCACACTACCACACTACCTGGTACCTGTACTACCACACTACATGTGACCTAGTACCTGTACTACCAAACTACCACACTACCTGGTACCTGTACTACCACACTACCTGGGACCTGTACTACCACACTACCTGTGTTGTACTACCACACCACCTGTGACCTGGTACCTGTACTACCACACTACCTGGGACCTGTACTACCACACTACCTGTGTTGTACTACCACACTGCCTGTAACCTGGAACCAGTGTTACCGTCTACCATATACTATAACAGTGTTACCGTCTATCATATACTGTGTCAGTTACCCTATACCAGTGCTACCATAGACCAGTGTTACCATCAACCTGTGTTACAATCTACCAGTGTTACCATCAACCTGTGTTACCATAGACCAGTGTTACCACCAACCTGTGTTACAATCTACCAGTGTTACCATCAACCTGTGTTACCATATACCAGTGTTACCACCAACCTGTGTTACAATCTACCAGTGTTACCATCAACCTGTGTTACCATATACCAGTGTTACCACCAACCTGTGTTACCATAGACCAGTGTTACCATCAACCTGTGTTACAATCTACCAGTGTTACCATCAACCTGTGTTACCATAGACCAGTGTTACCACCAACCTGTGTTACAATCTACCAGTGTTACCATCAACCTGTGTTACCATATACCAGTGTTATCATCTACCAGTGTTGTCATCTACCATATACCAGTGTTACCATCTACCAGTGTTACCATATACCAGTGTTACCATATACCAGTGTTATCATCTACCAGTGTTGTCATCTACCATATACCAGTGTTACCATATACCAGTGTTACCATATACCAGTGTTACCATCTACCAGTGTTATCATCTACCAGTGTTGTCATCTACCATCTACCAGTGTTATCATCTACCAGTGTTGTCATCTACCATATACCAGTGTTACCATCTACCAGTGTTATCATCTACCAGTGTTATCATCTACCAGTGTTGTCATCTACCATATACCAGTGTTACCATATACCAGTGTTACCATATACCAGTGTTACCATCTACCAGTGTTATCATCTACCAGTGTTGTCATCTACCAGTGTTGTCATCTACCATATACCAGTGTTACCATATACCAGTGTTACCATATACCAGTGTTACCATCTACCAGTGTTACCATATACCAGTGTTACCATCTACCAGTGTTACCATATACCAGTGTTACCATCTACCAGTGTTATCATCTACCAGTGTTACCGCCCGGTGTTGCCATCTGCAGTGTTATCATCTCACCAGTGTTGTGTCTGCCGGTGTTTGTCGTACCGCGCCACCGGTGTTACCATATACCACAATTGTTGCCATATACCAGTGTTATCTACCCGGTGTTACCATATACCAGTGTTACTGCATCGCAGTGTTACACTATACCGGTGTTACCATCTACCGGTATCATCTACCAGTGTTGTCATCTACCATATACCAGTGTTGCCATATACCAGTGTTACCCACGGTGTTATCATCTACAGTGTTGTCATCTACCATATACCAGTGTTACCATCTGCCAGTGTTGCCGCTATGCCAATTGGTACCATCTACCGGTGTTATCATCACCGGAATTTATCATCTGCCAATTGTTATCATCTACCAGTGTTGTCATCTACCATATACCAGTGTTACCATATACCAGTGTTACCATATACCAGTGTTACCATCTACCAGTGTTATCATCTACCAGTGTTACCATCTACCAGTGTTATCATCTACCAGTGTTATCATCTACCAGTGTTATCATCTACCAGTGTTGTCATCTACCATATACCAGTGTTACCATATACCAGTGTTACCATATACCAGTGTTACCATATACCAGTGTTACCATATACCAGTGTTACCATCTACCAGTGTTATCATCTACCAGTGTTATCATCTACCAGTGTTGTCATCTACCAGTGTTATCATCTACCAGTGTTATCATCTACCAGTGTTGTCATCTACCAGTGTTATCATCTACCAGTGTTGTTGTCATCTACCATATACCAGTGTTACCATCTACCAGTGTTATCATCTACCAGTGTTATCATCTACCAGTGTTATCATCTACCAGTGTTATCATCTACCAGTGTTGTCATCTACCATATACCAGTGTTACCATATACCAGTGTTACCATATACCAGTGTTATCATCTACCAGTGTTATCATCTACCAGTGTTGTCATCTACCATCTACCAGTGTTATCATCTACCAGTGTTATCATCTACCAGTGTTGTCATCTACCATATACCAGTGTTACCATATACCAGTGTTACCATATACCAGTGTTACCATCTACCAGTGTTATCATCTACCAGTGTTATCATCTACCAGTGTTGTCATCTACCATATACCAGTGTTACCATCTACCAGTGTTATCATCTACCAGTGTTATCATCTACCAGTGTTGTCATCTACCATATACCAGTGTTACCATCTACCAGTGTTACCATCTACCAGTGTTATCATCTACCAGTGTTGTCATCTACCATATACCAGTGTTACCATATACCAGTGTTACCATATACCAGTGTTGTCATCTACCATATACCAGTGTTACCATATACCAGTGTTATCATCTACCATATACCAGTGTTATCTACCAATATTATCATCATATACTCATATTACCAGCCTGTCATCTACTAATGGAACGTAAGGTGGAGCACCACACTGTTTTAGTCACCATGTAGCCACAAGGTGGGTGGAGCAGCACACTACCTGGTCACCATCTGGACGCAGCAAGGTAGGGCCGCCTCACCATATAAGGCCCCGCTTCGTCGTGGATAAACGCCTCACCAAGTGTCTGTGTTATGGGGTATATTGTGAGGTTTGAGGTGGGCGTGTCAACACCCTGGTAATAGGCATATACAGTAAGACCTAAATGTACACCTCTGGATACCGAGGGTGATGCTTTGTTAATTTGTCATATACTTTACCACACATACGAGCGTATTCTAAATCTCCCATAACACAAATGGAACAGATAAATTTTTTCATTCAACAGCAAACACGACTTCCCAAGAAAAAAGAAAATATTATATATATATATATATATATATATATATATATATATATATATATATATATATATATATATATATATATATATATATATATATGTATATAAAGTTTCTTACACCTTGCGATCACATTCTGCATAATGGTAAAATCTTTACAACTGTATGTCACCGATTCGTTTGCTGTGCGTCCGTCCCCCTTGTTACTCATTCACAAGCACTAGTGTGTATCCCTGACACGAAACACTAGTGTGTATCCCTGACACGAAACACTAGTGTGTATCCCTGACACGAAACACTAGTGTGTATCCCTGACACGAAACACTAGTGTGTATCCCTGACACGAAACACTAGTGTGTATCCCTGACACGAAACACTAGTGTATATCCCTGACACGAAACACTAGTGTATATCCCTGACACGAAACACTAGTGTGTATCTCCGGTACGAAACACTAGTGTATATCCCTGACACGAAACACTAGTGTATATCCCTGACACGAAACACTAGTGTGTATCCCTGACACGAAACACTAGTGTGTATCTCCGGGACGAAACAAGTTGCACAGCCACCGTAAACCCATCTTGCCAATTAACCGCCTCCAGGAAATTCTCCACAAATTTACATCACCATGAAATAACAGCCGGAGGTAGTCTCAACCATATGGTGTATTTTCAGCACCAAGTCCTCACGCATCACCTCTCAAGACACTTTTTGCAGCAATATGTTAACATAGTAAGTGTGAAAACACAAATTAGGAGAACAAAAATAACTATACACAAAAGTTCACTCTCACCAACCACACGTAAACTGACCGTCTCCCTCACCTTCGCCACTTTATATACCTGCCCCAGTGTTTCCACACGTACGTCCCTCAATTTCTTCAGGGAAAACTAAAGATTCCTAAGATTTCTTGAGTTTCCCTTAAAAATCAAAGGTAATTCCTGCCGCACTTTAAAATACATGTGCAGTAAGTAAGTAAGTAAGCAAATAAATAAATAAATAAATAAATAAATAAATAAATAAATAAATAAATAAATATATATAAATATATATATATATATATATATATATATATATATATATATATATATATATATATATATATATATATATATATATATATATATAATGTGTGTGTGTGTGTGTGGGAGGTACTGCCGCCTGGGAAGATATTGGAAGCATAATGTGTTGTCTAATGGTAGACTCTGCTGCCATTATGGCATCACAAAAATTGAGACAAGTCCCAGGTTACTGATCTAACTTTCTGCCTCATTTACACACGATTGCAGGGTCTCAATTGTTTCTCTTACTTTGAAAACACAGCATACATATATCGTTTCTCACTATCGATCTTTTTTATGGCTCTTTATTATTATTATTATTATTATTATTATTATTATTATTATTATTATTATTATTATTATTATTTGTATTAATTTTATTAGTATTATTTTTTTTATTATATTTCTTATTTATTTATTAATTCTATCATTATCATCATTATTATTACTATTTTATTATATCCCTCCCCCGGCCTTGATGTGGGTCATTATAAAATGACCTGTACCCAGGTGGGCTAATGCCCGTAACAAAAATAAATAAATAAATAAATAAATAAATAAATGTAATCACTTTTATTACCACCTGTGTCACTCGTACTGTTCTGATCTCAATTGTACATGTTAGTTAACAGACGTCATCTGATTCATATTACGCTCCATAGTCACTAAAACATATAGCTATGACTTTTCTTAAGTTACTCACTCGAACAAAGCGTTTTCTCGGGCAAGGAGACACCGTCCATTTTCTATAACACTAACCTGAAGGGTTACCATGATTATGGAGTGTATGTAAATTTGAATTTACGATGTACCGTGTATGTGTAGCCGCAAGATGGATATACTGTACCTGCTCTGAGCTAAAACAATCAAGATCCATTGTGAGTCATGTTGTTAACTTCAACTGTGTTTAATTTTCGTAAACTTGTCAAGTAAGTCCTTGTGTTAGAGTTTGCAATAGAGGAGAAATTCCTATTCCCTCAAGGTAAGACAGATGAAGTCCCATTTGCCACTGAAGTCAGATTGTTTTAATTCACAATCATTAAAGAATCTGATGACAGTATTGAAATTATTGTCAGTTTTGTATTTTAGAAAGCCACTCACTGACCTGAAGTTTTAACTGTCGAGACTCCAGAGGCCTGTTGGATTTATGCCTCTGTGGGGTACGGGTTGTTTGGTTCACACTCAGGATGGGATGGAGAAAGGAAACTCACAATGTGCTCTCTATATACATATTGTATTGGGTGTACAATGCAGCTTGGTGCTGGGGAGTAGCAGCGTGAGTCCAAGCGTGATATAGAGAGAGCTGGTTGGTGAGGGTGCTCAGAGGAGGACCAGCTTGTGGGTCGCCATGGTCGCCGGCGGGAGCGAGGGCCGCCAGGCAGGAGGAGGAGGTGTTGCTTGCTGGTTGGTGTAGGTAGAAAGAGATAGGTCACCACGAGGTCAGGTCTTATATAGCAGAGGTAGGAGTGGCTTAATAGTTGACCTCCGTCATGTAAGGCAGCGCTGGTTGACCTAGACCACGAGGCATACACTGGGGAATTCGCGGGGTCGGCTACTCAGCGACAAGCGTTTGTAGGGGAGGCATCCACTACACCTCTTCAGCAGTTAGTGCCAATGCCAGTCTTCATAATTGTTGGTACTTTAATTATTGCATTGCAAGTTCGAACACTGACTAGATTGTACGCCATAGCTTTAAGAGATTGATCTAACCCATAACACTGATTTTTATAGCCAAATGTATTGCAAATCAGTTAAATGAATAAGTACGTAACTTCGGGAGGTGGCATCTTGACGGACGTGAGTTGCAAAACGCCCAATAAATAAGTGCGTGTGAGGGACAAATAGTCACTTCATTTTTTTACTCGTCCCATCATCTTTCAGGTACGGTGTGTGTTTTTGCTGCTAATTACTGGTACCGAATAGTAGGATCTACCTACCTACCAGCAAGATATCCGAGGCAGGATGTCTTTCGAGATTAAATCTGAGTGCGGGGCGCGCCAGGGAAAGACAGTGCTAGGTCGCACTGAGCCCAAGTCAGCCCTGCAGCTCCGGAGTGGGGGGAACACAAGGGTGTTGGGTGGGGGAACATGATGGTGTTGGGTGGGGGAACACAAAGGTGTTGGGTGGGGAAACATGAGGTTGTTAACATGATGGTGTTGGGTGAGGGAACATGATGGTGGGATGGGGAACATGATGGTTTTGCGTGGGGGAACATGAGGTTGTTGGGTGGAACATGAGTGGTGGTGAGGGAACATGATGGTGTTGGATGGGGAACATGATGGTTTTGGGGGAACATGAGGTTGTTGGGTGGGAACTGATGGTGTTGGGTGGGGGAACTTGATGGTGTTGGGTGGAACTTGATGGTGTTGGATGGGGAACATGATGGTTTTGCGTGGGGGAACATGAGGTTGTTGGGTGGTGGAACATGAGGGTGGTGGGTGGGGGAACATGAGGGTGGTGGGTGGGGAACATGAGGTGTTGGGGAACATGAAAATGGTGGGTGGAACATGACAATGGTGGGTAGGAACATGAAGGTGGGTGGGGAAACATGAAGGTGGTGGGTGGGGAACATGAAGGTGGTGGGTGGAAACATGAGGTGGGGAATGAACGTGGTGGGTGGGGAACATGAACGTGGTAGGTGGGGGAAACATGAGGGTGGCGAGTGAAACATGAAGGTGGGTGGGGGAACATGAGGGTGAGGGGAACATGGGGTGTTGGGTGGAGAAACATAAAAAGTGGGGTAAACATGAGGTGGGTGGGGGAACATGAGGTAGAGAGTGGGAAACATGAATGGTAAACATGAGGGTGGTGAGGGGGGAACATGAGGGGTGGGTGGGGGGAAACGATATGTGGGTGAGAAACATTAGGTGGGGAAACATGAGGTGGGGAATATGAGGTGGTGGGGAACATGAGGATGGTGGTGGGGAATATGAGGTGTGGGTAGAGGGATGGTGGGTGGGGGACATGAGGATTGTGGGTGGGGAAAATGAAGGTGGTGGGTGAGGGAACAAGAGGTTGGTGGGTGGTGAAACATTAGGTGGTAACATGAGGTGGGAAACATGAGGGTGGTGGGGAAACATGGAGATGGTGGGTGGGGGAATATGGAGGTGGTGGGGGGGACGAGGGATGGTGGGTGGGGACATGAGGATTGTGGGTGGGAACAATGAGGGTGGTGGGTGGTGAAACATGAGGGTGGTGAGAAGGAACATGAGGGTGGTGGGAAACATAAGGGTGGTGGGGGAAACATATGGGGTGGGTGGGGAACATGAGGGGGTTGGTATGGTGGGGAAACAGAAGGTGGTGGGGAAACATGAGGTGGTGGGGGAAACATGAGGACAGGGTAAACATGAGGTGGGGAAACAGAGGATGGTAGGGGTGGGGAACATGAGGGGTGGTGGGGAAACATGAGGGGTGGTGGGTGAAACATGAGGTGGGGTGGGGAAGATGAGGATGGTAAATATGAGGGTGGGGGGAGAAACATGAGGGGTGGTGGGGAACATGAGGGTGGGGAACATGAGGTGGTGGGGGGAAACATAAGGGTGGTGGGGGATACAAGGATGGGGGAAACATGAGGATGGGGGAACATGAGGATGTGGGTGGAAGAACATGAGGGGTGGTGGATGGAAGCAAACATGAGGGTGTAAGGGGGCCGAGGGGTGGTGGGCACATGAGGGTGGTGGGTGGAACATGGGGTGGTGGGTGGGGGAAACATGAGGGGGGGTGGGGGAACATGAGGTGGTGACAACATGAGGGTGGTGGTAAAGGAGGTGAGTGATGGGCAACATGAGGGTGGTGGGTGGAGGCACATGAGGTGGGTAAAAGGGGGTGGGTGGGGAACATGAGGTGTAATAAGAGGTGGTGGGGAGAACAGAGGTGGGGAAACATAAGGATGGTAACATGAGGATGGTGGGGGAAACAAGGAGGATGGTGGGAAATGAGTGGTGGAGGGAAACATGAGGGTGGGTGGGGGAAGATGAGGGTGGTGGGTAAAGATGAGGGTGGGGAAGAGAGGGTGGGGGAAGATGAGGTGGTGGGGTAAAGGCCATGAGGGTGGTGGAGGGGGCAACATGAGGGTGGGTGGGGGAAGCACATGAGGGTGGGTGGGGCAACATGAGTGGTGGTGGGTAAACATGAGTGATGGTGGGGAAATGACAAGGTGGTGGGGGAACATATGGAGGGAAACATGAGGAGGTGGTGGGTGGGGAAACATGAGGTAAACATGAGGATGGTGTAAATAAGGAGGGGTGGGGGAACATGAGGCATGAGATGGTGGGTGGGGGAAATATGAGGATGGTGGTGGGAACAGAGGGTGGTGGAACATGAGGGTGGGTGGGAGGAACATGAGGGGTATGAGGTGGGGGAACATGAGGTGGTGGGGAACATGAGG